>NW_025113162.1:8338815-8938815 GCF_010416935.1 Polistes fuscatus | reverse complement strand
TACATGTAGCATATTTTATGTAGGTATGTACCTGTCGGACTATTGGAAAGACCACCGCAGAGAATCAACGAGAGACCACCATTTTACAAAGGTCGAGACGAAATGGAAACGCTTATGGCAAGTTCTAACTGTACGGATTGGGTAAAAATATCGTAAGTTCGTTTTTACGATAAATACATAGGCAATGCGCTTGATAGGATAATCGATGGATATCGTGTCATGTTTGGTCTTTTTATTTTAGAGAAATGTTACTTGGAAAAGTACCCGACGGATTCCATTTCTTACCTAAGCATAAAGCAAATTCATGGGAGTAATGGGAGAATTATGCGTTTATTTTGTTTCTCCTTGCGAGAATTTGAAAAATAAATCTTAGCCTTGAACAAAACAACTTTGATCTGAAGAAATTTTATTCAATGCGTTATAATTGGCGCTACATTTTCCATCGTCGATGAAAATTAATAGTGAGCAGCGATATCACCGAGTAAAGAGACCGGCCACATGCAATCGCAACCACCAGCAATTTCTTTGGTGAAAGGTTCCCAACAATCGCTGTCCCAGCCGCGTCTGACTAAGAAGAGGGTCCTACTCCTTTGTACGCAATGAAAGCCAGGATGTGCACATTTCTGAAACACGTATGCAAGCGTATAGACAATTGAACGATATTACGTAGGTCGTCGATAGATAGACGACTTAAATATAACTTTAAATGCATTATAAATGCAACCTGTTTGGATGATCGCGTTGTTCGTTCGGATGCTCGATCGAGAAGCGAGTAACTCTTGCAGTAGACTTCGTGATAATGAGGCGGTTGATATTCGTAATTTTCATCGTTGAACTCTACTCTTCTGGTCACGGTTTCGCAGAGGTTTCGATATTCCTAACGAAAAAGAGTAAGTCAAAGGAAAGAAATAATAAAAAGAGTCTTTAAGAGTTTGATAAGAGAATTACAGGCATTAAATTTCTATTCTGTCGGTCGAGTTCTCCAAAGTTTGTTGGTCTTTCGAATTCTTCATTGTTGTATTCTTCCGGTAGATAAGAAAAGTCTCGTAAAACGGGAAGGTTGTTGCGCAAGTTGCTCTCGAAGATCTTGGTGAAATTGAGCTTCTCGTAAAGTGCCGTAGAATCGTGTGCGAGCACGAGCAATTCGACGAGCTGTTGAAAAAAGCGAAATTGTAAAATTAAAGTCGAAGTTTCGTGTCGGTCGGCTGGCACGGATCTGACTTGGCTCTATAAAACTCTATGAAACGTCGTCATCATTCGCGCATGGGGAGGGTAGGGAGTCGTTTTATCGAGTGGGAGCGAAGTTGATGTGAATCATCTATCCGATATTGCGCCTTAAACGAAAGAACGAAATCGAAAGCGATATTAGAGAAAAAATATTTCCTAACTAAAGACGAACGATAATCGCTTACTAATATGCTTTTCTATCGTTTAATATATTGTACAAAGGCAGGAACTCGAGCGGAGATTGTTTTCGAAATGACGTCTTCTCGACGATAAACGTTAATCGGTTTCTGAAAATCAGACTTGGCTCGGCAGACAAGGTCAGCCCTGATTGAGTCAACGTGCCCCATGTCGTACGATATAAATTATTGTTCCCCGCGACTCTCGCTTAATTCGCGCATTGGCTTCGTAGCGACGACGATCTATCGACGCGACAAGTAAGGTTTTCTTTGGTTGTTGGTGTCATTTCTGTGGGGCCTGTTTTCGAAGAGCGCATAGGAGCGGTGCGGTGCGCATTCGCCGCGAGAAGCGCACTCCTCGGTCCGTGACTAGAAGGTACTTATTCAATTGAGAAGTGCGCTCCCGTCTGACATAGTTCAGTCGACGACGAACTTACATCTACTTCGGAATTTGTATCTGTTCGGTCCGTCGCGGTAGTTCGGTATCTCGCGACTTAGCATAAGACAGCGTAAGCAGTCGTTATTGATATCGACGACGACGACGACGACGACGATGCCATGGCAACCGATCTTTGCGCAAACGGAACTTTAAAGTCGACACCCGTCAGGTGAGATGCACGAAATATTTACACCTATGTATTTTACAATTGGAGCTCGCCTTTTACCAACTACGATCCAACTACGATCCAACTACGAATTAATATCGATCCAATATCAGGCGCGAACGCAACCTTTTTCCGTTAGCAGCGATGATTTTCATGACAGTGAAACGGCTTAATGGTCATTATTCCTGCCCGAGTTAATAACCAATTGACCCTCGACCGCCTGACCAGAGGTTTCATTGACGAAGAGCGCCATTAGACAAAGTCGAAGCATCGTGCCAACGCTCCAAATTTGTTCCTTTTCTTTCTTTTCATTTCCTTGTCCCTTATGCAAATTCCATTCTTTCCGGTATAAAAGTGCTCAAATTCATTATCCTAGTCGTTAAGATGAAATAAAAAAAAACTCCGTCTAACTCTCGTAGCCAAGTTTTTCAAACTCGTCAAACTCGTTTAAAATTTGCCGAAAATCCCTTCTTTTTCGTTCTTCGATATACGGTAATAGATTAGTAGAATGAGTAAATTGGAACGGTACGAGCACGGGACCATGTCTAGTTATTCCATTTAGAACAATTGCGGATCGTAGGAAAATACACACGTGGACGTGTTTGTTCAAATGTACTCATAAATGTGCTCGTTGGATGATCGCACGTATGATCGATCTATGACTAATAGTTATGCATTTAACTCTCGCGGGTGCGTATGAAAATAAGAAGAAGAACAAATACGCCACGACTTATTTTCCAAGTGGTAATAAATTGACAAGAGCATTTGGATATAAATTTCATTGTATTTAATGAAATAGAATAGTGTGTACGTAGACGGACGAGAGGCGTACGTCAAATTTCGTGGGACGGAATGATTTTCTCTCGTCGAGGCTCGAAAATTAGAGTCTCTGACGGAACACGAACGTGGGAGGAAAACGGCGCCGGTAAGGAAATTAAGTGAAAATCGTCATCCTGGCCTGTAAATGAAATATTTAACCTAAATACTTGGTTACGCGAAAGAAACCAAAGGAGAACTTTCGATTTTTCGAAAAATGCGATGGTCTCGAAATCGGTCTTACTGTTTGATAATGTACTTAGAGCATAATATAATGAGAAAAGGAGAAGTAGGGAGACGAATTTATACGCGTTAATCGCATTTTTAAACATTGAAAGATATTTTAACGCGCTCGTTTCGTTCGAAAAATTCTAGGTTTCTTGGCGTAAATGATAGAAAAAAAAAAAGACAAAGAGGTTACTAGCCGATCGGTGAAAAACGTACGACGGACCATTGACTCGAAAGAAGGGACGGCAAATTCGCGATAAGATTATTTTTAGCCAACGTTAGAGGGCTTACCCCTTGGCGGTGGCTAAAAATAGTCCGTAAGGCCAATCCAGCTCCAATTATTCCATTTAGGTATTTAGGTGACAATCGACCGACCGCCAATTTAGAAATATTCCACACGCTCGCAAGCGGGGATTTTACGTGGCTTCCTTCGTGGCCCTAGGATTGCAGTAATAAGACGCCATAAGACGTTATTACTACAATCCTAGGATCCCCGATTTTTCCTTATCGAAAAGTTTCTCGGCAATTAATTCTTTCCAAACGATCCAAGTTGAAAGATAAACGTTAACGACGTTGGAACGACTTTGGAACGACTTTGAAACGTATATTAAAAATCGAAATCGAGGAGAATCGGTAAACGCCTTGCGAGCTGTAACCCGCCTAACGAGCACGCACGTCCGTTTGCAGCGTCGTAGATAACATTATGAGGCAACGCAAGTCCGGTGCACTGGATGCCACGGCGCCGATATCGCCGGAGGAGGAGCAGCTCAAATTTCAAGATAACAGATTCCTCACGACTTTGGTACTCGGCAGGAACAGGTGAGTACACGGTGTTTCTCATACTCCTCTTTACTTTTATTTGCTTACTTTTATTCTATTCAAACGAACAGTTATCGTTGCGTAAGGAAACGAAAGAGAAAGGAAAAAAGAAAGAAACGACCAAAAATGATATAAAACTATTCGTTATATTCGAAGAGGCTTTAAGTAAGAGCCATAGCTTTAAAGTTCGGTAAGTCTATGAGCCTTAACGAGCTAAACGAATCGTTCGTAAACTCGTCACGCGATCTCGTTCCCATCGTTTTCGACGAACAGGGCGAAGAGGGGAGGACCGATTCTCTCTCTAACTCTCTTTTGCTTTCCTGACAGCATTGAAATCATCAAAACTAAGTCATTCGACGAAAGAACAGTTGTGTAATCGGAAAAAAATCGCTCGCGAGAATTTCATTAGCGCTTCGTAAGAAACATCGCGCCTGCTTCTATTTCGGTGTTGTTGCTTTACTTAGAAACGTGCTTCTTGCACTCCTAAAATATGTTTACGCGAGCCTTCCTGATTAGAGATGATTAGAGAAAACAGTCAAACAACTTACTAAAAATAGTTTTCCGTACATCCTCGGCATCTCGTGGAGTATATAAATCATGATGGTAACCGTAGTAGTCGCAAACCTTTTGTAAAATCAAGGTAAAAGTCGTGCAGATTATATACCAGAGAAGGTATCGTTTCGAGAGGGAAAATCATACCTATTTGCGTTAGAGAGGAGATGCTAAAGGTTAAAATAAAATTCCTGTACAAATAGAGAGAAAATCAGAGATAACGTTGCGGTGGCATCTGACGCGTCGAACGTTTATATCCGCGGATCGATTGACATTAATTAAATCGGTAGGATTGCGACTGGACGATTTACAGGAGATTTGCGAAATGCGAAACGAACATAGATATCTGTGTCGCTATCGACACCACCGATATCGTTCATAAATCCAACTCGTCGAGGTCCAGTCGAGCGTCATTTTTCAATATTTTTTCAAGCCACCTACACGCTTGGGTTACGTCTTACAACGTGCTCGAAAGGAAGACTCGGATGGGGACGGTGGCTAGCAAAAAGGAAGAGACGAATAGCGAGAGTCGGAGAGTAATTAAGTTTGAACGTTCGAGCCTTGAGACTTTGTAATTAGTTCTAGGAAATTAATTCAACAAAGAGACGAAACAATTTGACTTCGAGTAACGCGTTTCAAGATTATCAAACCGATTAATTCTTTTACTTTTATTTCAAATTTCCCGCTTCGACGCTCGAGGTTGCATCGCGATCGATTAGAACGGAGGTATCGATCCTTTAAGGTTCCTCCGTATTATTATATATATATATATATATATATATATACGTAATATAGTTCGAAGGAGTTATTTTTGCAATTACTTTATTCCAAAATTTTTCTGCAAAAAATTATGCGATATCGATTAACATAATAATAACGTAACGTTCATTGAAAAATTGTAATCGCTCGTCGTATCTTATCGACCTAACCCCAATTTTATTCTCTCTCTCTCTTTTTGTGTATTTTGCGTTCTTACTCTTCTATTCTATTTATTTCGTATTTTATCTCTCTCTTGTCGTAATAGTCGTAGGCGTGGGTACTCCCATTTAGTTGAAATTATTTTCGCTCGTACAATTAGTACGATAGGAAATCCCTGTCTTACGGATTAAAAGGTCTGCCGACGAATGTTCATCATTTGTTTATATTTCATATACCCAATTATATTAGGAAGCAATTATAGATTTGTTTGTTCTTGTTTTTTTCTCATATTCAAAACATGTACATACGATTTTGAAGGCGAAACGATTAACGATTGCACTTCGTGACCAATAGCGAGCTGTCAAAATAAACGGTGCACTATGTCATGGCCAATAACATGGGGCCAAGAATAGTGGCGGGATTCTTGATAAAGTTTGACAGACGGAGTAGGATTATTAGTCGTACGACGCAAAGAGTTTTACCGAAAGAACGAATGCGCACTAGTATTCGATCGAACGCGCCAGACTGCGGTACTTGAGTCTGATAAATATCTTCTTGTAAAACAAGAATACGAAAAAAAGGAAAGAGAGAGAGAGAGAGAGAGATAGACAGAATCGATTCGTGCGTAAGTTGAAACATCTTGTTTTTATTCGAATCGAAAGTAGCTCTAACGTTTCGTTCCCCTTCGTTATTTGAGAATCCTTTAACAACGTTTTATTAAAATGATCAATTAAAAAGAAATGCTTCAGAAACGGTTACATGGCGTAATCATATATGATTCGATTGATCCCGAATAAATGATACGCAACCGTTTGTTTGTGTGTACAATTAATTTAGGCATACGCGCTGGCACAGTCGATGATTCGGTTCCCTGAAAAACCTCAATCGTTTCAATGAATCGAAACGAGTTTAGCGTAGGACGCATTTGTTTCTCGCAATTACGCGTAATTGGTGCTCGATAAATGTTTTTTTCTACGCGCTTTTCTTTGCTAAAAAACAAAATGTTATCGTAAAAGGATATAAGAAGTAATATGTATATTTAGGGAAAATATTAATGGGACATTTGTAATTAAGTCTTTGTTCGATAAACGGCGACGAAGCAACCGTAAGCCTTATCTTCCTAAAAGCATAAAAGACAACATTTGTTCGGTTTCAACGCGTAAAGATAATCTGTTCTAATCCTTTATCTTTGCATACATGATTGCGCAAACGATATCAGAGCGCGAGTGAACATTTTCAACAGGAAAATCTCGCCGGACGTCCTGCCGTCCTGTCCCTCTGGAATATTTCGACAAAGATCCCTTCATTCGACGACTCCTACTAAATTATCCACGTCGACTAGCGAAGAAGGGTCGCAGCCAACGGACTCGCAACGAGTCCTTTCGACCGTCTTATCGAGCGTTCTTTTCAACAACAATAACAACAACAACAACAACAATAACAACAAAAACAACAATAGTAAAAAGAGTAGTGGTAGTAGTAGTATCGTCAGCGGTGGCTTCAGAGCTCAGGCGGCGGCGCGTGCCGCTCGGCTCGGTGGTGGTGGAAAACTCGTAGCCGAGAGCGGAGGCGGCGCCTCGTTATTCCATAGGGGCGCCAGAGCTGCCAGCAAGCACGCGCGCCTTGGCACGGCACTGGCTAACAAAATGGCGTCTGCGAGCTCAACCGCGGTCGTGCAAGGCTGGCCGAACACCAAGGACGACTACGAGCTCAAAGAGGTTATCGGTGAGTAACTACCACGTCGTAATTTCCGTTCCCCTCCGCTATCCCTTTGTCCTTCTACAAATCCTACGATCTAACCACTGTCGTCCAAAGAAATCTTTCACAATTCGAGCCGGTCGCCTGTGATTCTCTGCTCTCTCTTTCTCTCCCGCTCCTCCCCTTCACTCCGTCTCTTTTCCATTGAAAATTTTATCATCCCCCAATAATTTCACCAAATGACTGAAACAACAACGGTATTGACATAAATGCTCGAGGGTATTTAACAACACTCGATCAACGTGTTCCAGTTATTTTCTACAAATTTTCTCTGTCTTTTCTGGAACGCCATTCTCCAAAAGTGAGATCCTAACCGGCTCCTCCGTGATAACAAATTCTTCTTCTTCCTTTTCAGCTCCGTCTCTTTTTCTTTGGTGCATCGTGTACGTAAAACATCTCTCTCTCTCTCTCTTTTTCCTTCTGTGATTCCATCTTTTAGGTATGCTCGTAATCTCGTGGTTGTCTCTCTTTCCTCGTACTCCTTCCTTTTTTGTGAATATTGTACTGTACTGCTATATATGCTGTATATATTCTATATATGCTATATATGCTATATATGCTATATATATATATATATATATATAGATTCTAACCTAAATGGTTCGCATCGATCGCGTATTTTGCTTCGTTTCTTATTCTCTTTACGTAAAAGATTCATTGAATGTTTATCATATACTATTTGTACAGCTGACATCAATCACGAACTTGTTATCGCTCTTTAACTTTATTTTTAAATTTGAGATTATTTGTTATATGTTATTTTCGTGTGTAGAGAATAAAGTATCGTAATTGATATTTAAAGGTGTTGGGGCCACTGCGGTAGTTCACGCAGCATTTTGTATTCCACGCCAAGAAAAATGTGCTATAAAGAGAATAAATCTAGAAAAATGGAATACCAGTATGGACGAATTATTGGTAAGAATATTTTTAATTACCTAATAATTACTATATACTTATATTCAAGTATTCTTTCATTACAATGATATTTATCTGTTTGAACAGAAAGAGATACAAGCAATGTCTTCTTGCAACCACGAAAATGTTGTAACTTACTATACGTCATTTGTCGTAAAAGAAGAACTTTGGCTTGTTCTAAGACTACTAGAAGGTGGATCTCTGTTGGATATAATCAAACATAAAACCAGAACCACCAACTGCAAACATGGAGTATTCGATGAAGCTACAATTGCTACTGTACTTCGAGAAGTCCTAAAAGGTCTTGAATATTTTCACAGCAATGGTCAAATACACAGGTATCACTTTGTTAATATTCTTTTTCATTTATTCAAACAATTTGAACCTTTGCGATCTGGTATAATTGAATGGGAATATAATTATATAAAAAATAGTAATGGACTAGTATATGACTTTTAACAAAACAAACAAAACAATATTAGGGACATAAAAGCGGGTAATATCCTACTAGGAGAAGATGGTACTGTACAGATAGCTGATTTTGGTGTCAGTGCTTGGCTCGCTACAGGAAGAGATCTAAGCAGACAAAAAGTTAGGCATACTTTTGTGGGAACGCCATGTTGGATGGCACCCGAGGTCATGGAGCAGGTGAGAGAGGAAAGTAACACTACAACTTCTTAGCCTGCATTTTCTGTGTCTACATATTTTCTGTTGCATTAATATTGGCATAAACAAGTGCTAAGATACAAATGTACGGTTTATTATTGATCCAAACACATTATGCTTCGATTAAGTTCAAATATTAAATGCTTTTTCGTTTACAAGTTAATAAAATATAACAAATATCCTTATACGTTACACTTCTTGCATGAAGTTGTTACTACCAATGATTGTTAACGTTTGGTTAAAGAATATAAATATTTCTCTAAAATATTTCACTATTTTGAATGGCTTAAATAAAGCGCATATTTAAAAAGCTAAGCGCTTGCACGCGTCATATATGCATTTGACGAATGCATATATATATCTTTTGGACAATTGTCGTTAAAAATGCTTGCAATATTAGTTGTTCGAGTTATGCCGCCGCGTTCTCGCGTCTTTTCGAAAAGCACGCTTTTTTTAAATGTTGTCTATCTTTTTTAATAGACTTATCGTAAAAGCAATTATGATATGCATATTTATTTGCAGGACCATGGTTATGATTTTAAAGCAGATATTTGGTCGCTCGGTATCACTGCTATTGAAATGGCAAGCGGTACCGCTCCATACCACAAGTATCCGCCGATGAAGGTATTGATGCTCACTTTACAAAACGATCCACCAACTTTAGATACAGCGGCGGATGATAAAGATCAGTATAAAGCGTATGGTAAAACATTCCGTAAAATGATCGTCGATTGTTTACAAAAGGATCCAACTAAACGGTAAGGCTAAGCACGTATACTCGCGCGAAATATCAAATGCATATAGAATTGATATTAGCAATATCGATTTACCAAATCCATTTCTCGTAGACCAACTGCTACAGAACTTTTGAAACATCCCTTTTTTAAAAAAGCAAAAGACAAGAAATATTTGCAACAAACATTAGTTGCTATAGGCCCAAGTCTCGAAACTAGAGTGCAAAAGGTATTTTTCTTTATTTAATACTTGATGTATATTTACTTAATACTCAAAATACAATGTACAATTTAAAATAGGCATCGAAAAGACAACCAGGTACATCGGGTCGTTTACACAGAACAGTAACAGGGGAATGGGTTTGGTCGTCGGAAGAAGAAGATAGCGCATCTAGTGGTGAAGAAGGCAAAGAAGCGTTACCAGTTAATACAATAGAGAATGCAAGTAGCGAAGAAGATCCTGAACAAGACGAATTTTATTCTCAAGTTAAATCGGCAACAAGTCATGCCGTTATACAAGCTGCCGAGCAAAATGTTCCTATAAATCTGGTGTTAAGACTACGGTATGCATGAAATATGTTCTTTCGTTAAATATTTTACTTTTTAATATTATTATATATCCCATAATATCCTTCCAGCCGTCCAGACACTCAGTTCACTCTTGAAGAAAAATCAAAGTATACATCTTCCATCCCGATCCTATTAATTTATATTGAACAACACACTTATCGGATTATCTACGATATTATTTTTATTTGATTTTTTTCTAGTAATCAGAAACGTGAACTAAACGACATCAGATTCGAGTTTGCCGTGGGAGTTGATTCTGCCGAAGGCATTGCTGCCGAACTAGTCGGCGCGCTATTAGTCGATGGAAAAGATATCGTGGTTATAGCATCAAATTTACAAAAATTAATAGACAGTGCTGGGCAATTACGGACTGTTACATTTCCATTGGTAAAATAAAATTGTTTCTTCTTAGTTTATATTATTGTTTTGATTAGAAATAAAAAAAACTTTACAATTATCCTTTATTTGTTTTAGATTTCTGGTCATGCAGCCAACGAAGTACCAGATGATAAAGCATTAATAGGATTCGCTCAGATCTCCATCACGGATTAAACAATTTTGTAGTATTCTGAAGTTTCAGAATAATACTCTTACGTGATATATGATGCAGAAAGGATCAAAAGCTATAGCTGTATCGTTTGATCATTCTACAAAAACATTGTACAGTATAAACCATCCGCGAATTAGTCTTACGCGTATGGCTCTAGTTTTTGATATTTTTGCGGATAACTCTTTTCAGTTGCTATGATTTTTCAGGTAATTTGATCACATAGGACATAGAACCTACAAGATAGTACATCCTAATCATAGTACATCCAGTGACAAAGAACCTTTGAAAAAAGTTTTTATGTCTATCTTATGTTCACGTAAAGCATTAAGGCACAATCCACACAATTATTATCCACGAAGGCTTGCAAATTTGACGTATTCTAATCCCTAAAAGCTATAACTTCACGTTATTCTAGAACGATTCATATTATTTTAATTTATGTAAATATTAGCGATCCAGTTTGTTCGTTGTTTCTCTTAATTGTTTCATGTAAATTTGAATGAATTTACGCGCATTGGAAATAATGTAGCAGTTGAAATAACGAATAACTCATTGGGTGAAATCAGTTGAGGTACTTGATTGTTTCATTTGTTTATTTGATATAACTTTCTTCCTTTATTCAACAAAGGATGTATAAGATGCGCTATAATATAGTGTCATTAAAGTCATTAAGTCCTGTACAAAATACCAATTATTACATTTTAATTATCATATTTGATGAAGAATCAATGAAATATTACACAAAGATTCAAAAGTACTAGAACACATTTTGTACTTAATTAAATAGAATTACAATAATGTATTCATATTTTTAAAGATTTTAGATAGAACTGGTTTAAGACTTTTATTTCTTGAGTCGTTTTTACAAAAACGAAATATATATATATATACATATATCGATGTAGATGGAGATATATTTATATATATATATGGACACCTTTACGCAACGTGAGCCTGCCACAAAATATATGAAATCAGAGTTATATGTTATTTATGATTAACATTATTCTTAATATAATATGGAATTTTGTAACATAAGTTTGAATCCAACCAGGCTTGTATATAGTAAAGAAGAGAAATATGCAAAAAATAATTATCAGATTCTGTTTATTATTTCAAGGTTTCTTTTTCACTACGAAATACAAACAAAAAAATCCAAGATATTTTAGCTTGCATAGACGCAAGGTATAATATATTTTAGTTTTATTCGGAATATATATATAAAGAAAAGAAATCGTTTTACCAATTTTGAAGTCACGAATGTAATACTCTCTATTCGTTAAACGGCAGATGTATCTTGTACGCTTGATAATTATTATAGAACATACGGAAAAAAGAGCATAATTATTATTAATTGTAAGACAAAAACAATAATAATAATAATGATTATTATAATGTATAAACTAAAGTAGAATCAGAAAAAATAAGTTTTATCGAACATGGCACTATTTTGTAGTTTCTAGGTTTACCACGCATTATATTTCAGGATTCGAACTAAATTTAATCCGAATGTTTTAGCGTAACTGTATTATCATGATACATGTGCCTTATCCCCACCCCGAAAATTAAACTTGCTGTCGATTCATAAGCTTTTAGATGTAATGTTCAATCTCTATCATAATTAAAAAACATTTTCTTACCGCGACGTATCATTTGCAGCATCATCGAAATGGTGCCAAACAAAGTGCGACGATTGATTATGTACCAACATCAAAAGTTATTTATTTGTATTAATATCAAAGAATATTAAGCAATGAAAAATATTGTGCTTTATTCCATTGCATTATTACGGTCACTTTTAATATATAAGAACAGTATGCTTTAATGGGGAGGTGGTACTTAATTTTTATAGTATTTTCAAATATTAACAATATAATTCTTTTTATACATGATATTTGATTTATTAACGATTGACTTACAATTAGTCGTAATAAAATTTTGCTCTTTCTAGTAAATGCACGAAAAATGATTTTGTAAAACTATTGAAATCTTTCATTTACGTCTTCGCGATTTAAAATATCGCGCCATATAGAAATTTGCGATATATCGAATACCTACAATCGTCGCGCGCGCCAGAGTAGTGTCCATGCTTATGTGTGTTTACTTATGTCAGTTACATTATAAAGTTTAGACGATTTTTAAAAAGGGATTTGGAAATATGAAGAAATCATTGCGGAATAATCAATCAAAACTTGTAATAATATCTTCCGATGAAGACGAAAGTGAACAGGAAGAATGTAGAGGTATAAGGAAACAATTAAGGAATAAACCAATCCAACCTATAATCATATCTTCCGATGAAGAGAATGATAAAAGAAAAAAATTAGTCGATAAGAAGGAAACATTACGGAATAAACGAAGCAGATTGATATTTACATCTTCCGATGAGGACGAAGATGAAAAAAAAGAAATTGTTAAGGAAGTTGTTAAAGAAAACGTTACGGTTAAAGATGATAAAAAGGCAACAATGAACAAAGGTAAGAGAGTAAGAAATGCTCATGTAAGAAAAAAGAGAAAAAAGGAAGAAAACGTTGATGAAAATGATGATGATGAAGATGCAATTCCGAAGGAAGAAGTAGACAAATGTATGGATGTAAAGAATCTAAAAAGGTCAATCAAAGATGAAGATGACTCACAAATGACTAATTCTAATGCGAAAAAGAGAAAATTAGAGAAAGATTTATCGGTCGAACGTGAAAAAAAAAACATAGATATAAATAAAGTTTGTGGCGAATGTGTGGAATGGACAAATGTAGATTACATTTGCGAAGTACAAGGTATCGGTAAACAACAAGCACAAAATATTGTTAAACTTTTCCAAGAGGAAAATACTATACCTTTTATTGCAAGGTATAGAAGAAACATGACAGGTGGTATGGAAGCGGATCAGTTAAGATTTGCAAAAGAATGCTTCGATAAAGCCAATGCAATAAAACGTCGCGCTAACACGATTATTAAAGCTATTGACAAATTAGGAAAGTGGACGCCAGAGATTCACTCTGCAGTAGTATCTACTAAATCTGAGGATGATTTAGAGCATATTTATTCCATGTTTAAAGTTACGTCTAAGCAATCCTTGGCAGAAAGGGCCAAATCGGTTGGCCTAGGTCCTATAAGTAATGCAGTTATAGAAGGGAGAGAAATTCCTTCTTTATTCTCATTAGTCGATCAAGAAAAGACAGGATTGCAAACGGAGGAACAAATAAAGGAAGGAATTGTACATATTATAGCAGATGTAATTAGTAAACATAAAGTTATCTTTGACAAAGTAAAAATGCTTGAAAAAGAATTTATTATGGACATTCATACAGTGCCGTTAAAAACGAAGGATACATCTAAAAACAAAAAGGTAGAGAAAAGCGTAGATAAAGAAAAGTATGAAATATATATGAATTTCAAGAGTAAGACAAGTTATATTAAGCCATATCAAATTCTAGCTATTAATAGGGCAGAGTCGCAAAAAGTTCTTACCGTTAAAATCCTTATACCCGATCGTTTGGTGGGTTTATTTAAAGATTATTGTATGACTTTTTTCAAATCTGGAGTTCAGGCATCCAACTTACATTTGACGTTATTGAGAGATAGTATAGACTACGCGTTTAAAAAGTTTATTAAACCGTTAATAGTTAGAAGAATACGAAGCGAATTAAAAGAAAGAGCTGAAAGTGCATCCATAGAAGTATTTGCTACCAATGTTAAACAGTTGCTTTTAACGCCTCCCGTGCGAGGAAAAATTGTAATAGGTATAGATCCAGGTTTTTCTCATGGATGTAAATTAGCAGTGGTGTCGGAGCAAGGCAACGTTTTAGAAACTGCTATTATATATCCTCATAAAAAAACGCAAAATTCAGAGAAATCGAGTATAATTTTGATCGATTTAGTCAGGAAATACAATGGTACTGTCATAGCACTTGGCAATGGTACAGCATGCAGAGAAACAGAAAGATTTCTTGCTAATTTAATTAAGTCGAAAGCCTTTGAACCACTCGACGTTTCTTACACGATAGTCGACGAATCGGGAGCATCTATATACAGCTGTAGTACGGAAGCCAAACTCGAGTTTAACAATCTCGATCCAAATGTTATCTCTGCGATTTCAATCGCAAGACGTATACAAGATCCGCTTGCCGAGCTGGTGAAGGTAGAACCAAAACATTTAGGGGTAGGAATGTATCAACACGATTTACCCCAAAAGCAATTAATGCAATCGTTGAATGAAGTTAGTATACGATTGGTTAATCTAAAAAAACACGGATGTATCTTTTAAAATGAAGACAATTGGATAATTTATGTTTTTTTAGGTTGTTACAGAAGTAGTGAGTTTCGTCGGCGTCGATATCAACACGGCTTCCCATTCTCTTCTTAGAAAAGTTGCTGGTTTGAATCAATCTAGAGCGACTAACATCATAGAATGGAGGAATAAGCATGGTCCATTTTTAAACAGGCAACAAATTTTGAGAGTAAAAGGCATTGGCAATACAACTTTTGAACAGTGTGCTGGATTTATAAGGATTCTACCAGAAACAGTAGTTGTTGCTGGGAGTAAAATAAAAAAATCCAAAGATATTAATGAATCTCTTAATTTTTTGGATCAAACTTGGATTCATCCGGAATCGTATCCTGTAGCATATAAATTCATAAAATCGGCAGGATGTAACGTAGAAGAAATAGGCAGTTTGTCTTTCATAGAAGCAATCAAAGCGTTCGTCGAAAAGGACGGCCCGAATTTTCTCAACAAATTTCAGACGGACGAGGACACCTTAGAAGTTATTAAAACAGGTTTAACAACGAAAAAAGACGAAGATATAAGAATGAAATTCCAAAGTCCTTTGTTTCGTTCTTGTTTGCGAAACATCGAAGACTTGACTGACGGTACTTTGTTGAGCGGGGCAGTTAGAAACATTACGCACTTTGGTGTATTCGTAGATGTTGGGGTAGAAAACAATGGTCTTATGCCTACGAGACTGTGTAAGGGCCAAACACTTTACGTAGGTCAACGCGTGGAAGTAAAAGTCGTCAACGTCGATCACAGACGCAATAGATTCAACTTGGAATTAATAAGGACTATTTAAAAGAATAAACAAAACTTTTTATATCGATTGTGCAGAAAATCGAACATCGAATTCTTTCATTTTCTTAACTTTTCTTTTCATTTATATATATATCAGCATTGTCCAAGGATGGAATAAGAAAAGTTAGACAGCGCTATTATAAAGAAATACATAGATCGATTATTTTTTGATTCTTTGCGAAGACATCGAAGAAAAGATATTTTTTTACATAGTTGAAAGCTTTTTCAATCAATTTTAAGTACAAAAATATGTATAATCAAAATATTATTAATTTGATCTTTACAGAAGAATAAATTGGTTGGTTTAATTTACGATAATTCGATTCGACGTATTATTTGAATTCCTACTGTCGTTAACGATGAGGGACAAATGAAAATTTGGGTTAAATTAATTTTTGACGCGACATTCATTGATTTTTGGATCAACTTCTTTAACCCTCGAAATGTTTGCAAAAGAAAAATTGGCCAGCGAATTAACAAGATGCGAAAGACCATAAAGCTGAAAACTTTACAGCCCACCTATATGTATTCTTTCTATAATTTTTGTTGTTGTAATTAAACTGTAGAAAATGTATTTTTCCATCTAATATAAAACGAACTGGTATATAAGAGTGCATATAAAATTTCTCCCTTCGTTTCCAAGGAAACATTTGAGTATTGGATCTAACTACTTGCAGTGTATGGCCCTAATGAACCCGTAAAACTGTGTAAAGTTAACGAAAAATTAGTTTTGAAGTAAGAGAAGTTGGACAGCGCTGATATATATCATTTTATTCGGCTTTTGTAGAGATTGCGAAATAATTAAATAAAAAACAATAGAGATAAAAGTTGAATTTATCGAAAACAGGATTTGGAGGAATATTTCGATGAAGAGGATTTAGTGGATTTATGAGTTATGCGTCGGAACGGTAGGGTTGACCGTTCGAATCGAGTCTTTGCAGACCGCCGTCGATCAATATACACCAGTTCTCGTCTAACGGCGTACCAGTAAGGAGCTACATTTTTTCTATCATTTTTTCTTTCCATTGCTCATGTTCATTTTTTATTCGCGTAATTTCTACTCTGGAAAAACGATTCTAGGGACGTGTCCATAAATAATTTCATTCCAGACGGGGGGTGTTCGAGAAAATTATATATCGCGATGGACAGGAATAAGATCCGGGGGTATTAAACGACACGATATGCCATTTATGGTCTCTATGAAATGTTATTTAACCCACGCAGCATATAGGACTTGCGAATTTGTATATTATCGAATAATGTTTTTTAAACGAGACGCTATCGAAGCAATAATGCTTTGTAGATAAGGTAGCGTTTATTGGAAAACCATAGTAATCGATGATTCGTCAATCAAAAATGACTTAATTATTGTTATTACTATTTTGGAGACTTGGTCGTAAGTAAGAACTTTTTCGCGTTACTCGCCGCGTACATATGGCATATTACAAGAGGCAAACGCCGTAGCTTCGAATAAAGTATAACGAATACTACTCGAACTTTTTATTTATTTTCAGGATAAAACGATATTACTCGAGGATGCATCGACATTCGAGATTTTTAGATGAAAATAGGTGACCCGGAATGCATTTTTAGCACGAGTTAACGAGTAGGAAAATTATTTCATAAACGCTACGTTTAATTAAAATTCAATATAGAATATAGAAGTGGCGCGCTTATATAAAACTCTACGATAAATGTTTTCAAATTGGAATAGACGAAGTTGTTTTTTCCCCTATCTTGGCTGCAATAATATACACAAAGAGGCGAAGAGAAAATTGGACGAGCTCGACTGATTGCGAGAAGAAAAGAGAAGTAAATAGTTAATCCTTCAGAACAATCGCGTAATTTCGTAAAAGCGTCCGTCGACAATGATTATATTTGTCGAAAGTCTAAAACACAATGGCTTGTTATTTTCTATGTCTAGTCTAGGACGCGATGTTTATTTTCTCTGGTTCAGGGTTGCGTCAGGGTTGCGTCAGGAAGTGCAGAGGGTGTTTTGCTGACGATTCGAACGCGCTGCTAGTGCTTTTTCCCTGGCGTCTAGACGTCGCGGCGCCGGTTTTCAGGCATCAGCTGTTTTACGGAAGTACGCTCGATGAGAACCACTCGACGAGCACCTCGTCCCTTATCGATCCACGGCAAGACCAATTTCAACATTTTTTGAACGTAATCGAACAAAGGCGTTGGATTTGGTTCATAGTCGAGAGAAGGAAAGGCAATCGATGCGCGTAGACCAGCTATGTTACGTAGGCATATTTCCTATACGTAGGAGGTAGACTTTCGACCTTAACGTCCACCGACATTTAGGTTGCTTCGCCCACGCGACTCGCCAACTTGTTACAACTTATACGATCGCAAATCGTATTACGGTATTTAGTTTTTGCTTCGGTCGCAAACTTTCCCGCGTTTCGTATTTCCCCTTTGCATTTTGATCTTCGAGTCAAATTTCACTTTTCTTTCGCTTCCTATAGAATATTGGTTCCCGTGGTACTCCTCGAGGCAAAAGCGATGATTACGTTTTACGAATGGAAATGGAATTTCGTTCGCGCAAAGTCATCACCTTTGACGGTCGGAAGCTCTTAAAGTGTTGGATGAAAATCTTCGAATGGGATTTAATCGTAAGTTCTGGCCGCTCGTCGATACAACACCACCCTTGATTTCGATCGACGGAATAAACGGCAGATTACTTGGGTACTCGTAAGGGAAACCGTAAGGGGCAAGTCCGAGGTTCGCAAATGGAAAGGGGGATTAATTAAGACGTCCTCGGACCAAGGGAAAGGTCGCGATGCAACTTTAGCGAGCAACACCCGACTCTCCGGAGTGGCTTGGAAAAAAAAATAGATAAAGATGCGTTAGAGGTGGCGGTCCTCGCAATCACATTTCGTAGGAAAGGCTCTCGGTTTCGGTTTCGGTTTCGGTTTAGCTCGCACATCAGCGTAACGACCTTTTTTCCATTCCGCTCGCACCTTGCTTCGTCGTGAGTTTTGCATAACGTTTTCGTTCGCTCGTATACCGAATTTCCAAGACGATCGTTTCCTCGTCGAAGAAACTTCAACGAGCGAACTCGATTTCCCAAGTTTTGGAAAAGATTGGAAATTACTATTGCTCGACTTCTCGATCTTTTTTTTCGGCCGACCGTAGTGGGTTCGCAAAAGGATCGATATTTAAATCAGAAAAGTAAGGTAAATGGAGTAGGACAGGAACGACGTAGGCGGATTCGGGGCTCTCGTCGTAGTTTCGGGTATTTTATACATTCGTCAATTTGCATATCCTTTTTTAAATTCTTCTCGCGGAATTCCATTTGGACGTATGCGCTCTCGTGTTTTCCATTCTTCTCTCGCGTTGTCGCGACATTCCTTCTCTATATTGTACGAAGAAATTTCAAAGTTTACCGCCGTGCTTCGAAGTTTCATTAGATTTTAGCGGAGCTTAAAAAAAAGTTGTCTTTGCAACGAAGCGAAGAAGAGAAGAATCCCTGTCTTCTATTTTCTCATCGGCATTACTCGTAGCACGGCCGGAATAGCATTCGTTACAAAACGTAGAATATTTGTTTGTCAATGGAGCTTCGTAGTCGTCGCAGTTGGGGATCCGTTTTGCGAGTTTCAATGGAAAAGCGGAATAATTGCACCGGGGTTTGCCTTTGCCGAGCCGTTTTATTCGTTCGCTTTCTCATATTTTGCGCGATGCTCGAGGCTCGAAATATGTTTATCAGAAAAGCGCGAACGAAAAAATGGATATCCGAAAGGTAAAACGTTGCACTGAGCGAGCGAGTGCGCGTACAAGTGGAGGGATTAAAACCGTCATTCTCGCGTTCCCTTTTTCCTTTCCGCGACGCGTCGCGACAAGTCCTATCCAAAGTTTCGCGATTACTTTAGGATCGTTAAAGTTAACGAGGAGGGAAAGAAAATCTCGTAGGCGAATACGAAGAACGGCAGAGCGATTGGTTCCAATTGGAAATTTGAAGAAACGCGCGCGTCCTCGCTTTCGATAATTATTATCGTATCGCATGGCCGTGCCGGGCGTCGGTCAATTAACGCGAATCGGTTAATTAAACGAAAGCGGAAAGGAATTATTTACGACTAGCGGTTCTAGCGTTACCGTATACTACGCATCGCGCGATCTTCGCGTCGCTTAAAGCACATTACAGCTCTTCGTATTTCCCCTCGTTCCAGCCGTATACTTTACACCGTAACGAAAGCAGTCATTCTTGAATATCGCCTTTCGCCCTAACCCACGAGATTCGAGAATGAAAGTTGCCACAGACTTGTCTCGAGAGCGCGAAACTCGCCTTCTCTAAGCGATACCTGCAAGGAGCTAAACTCATTTCGTCTTCCAAAATACCAATTAACGACGCCACCTTCCTCCTACTCCTCGACGAGGAAACGGATTCGCGCGTTGGGCCGAGAATGAAAATATCCCGGTAGAAAACGGATAATTGGCTTGCCTTACGCTTTCCACGGTAATTATGTATTTCGTAGTAATTAAGCCTTTGCGATAGCGGATAGAATAACGCAAGCGAGATCGGCCGAGTATCTCGAGTTTCGAGTCCCGTACATATTTTATTACTCCGATGGTTCTTTTCGTTAACAAGCGCCGCCGCTTTTTCGTCTTGAAACCAAAGCTCTCGTGGAAAGATCGCGAGCATCGTACGCTTCACCGATTTTATCCGCGCGTGTTTTTTTTTACTCGCTCCTGACGTCCCTTACTTTGACGATGCATCGAACGCAGAGCCAGGTGCGCTCGGTTTGCGTCAGCGATCTAGCCGTCTCCTATAATTCACGCGGCGATAGAAATATCATTTGCTCTACAATTCAATAGAGTTGTTGTTCGTTTCGGATGGCGTACCAATAATAATCGATAATACAGCGCAAAATGCTTCTACCTTAACCGTTAACCGTTATGCAATTACGATTGTACGGTTTCGAGTCTGCCACTGTTACGTAAGTTCGACAAACGGATATAGAATCGTGCATTTTCGTTTTACGCGACGATTACGTAAAACGCGGACTTTCTTCCTTTTATTTTTCCATTATTTATGTAAGCGCGGGAGTAATTTAATCACCGAGACGACAAATTTCTTCCTCGTAGACGACAGAGTTTATCTCCATTACGAGAGATTCGGTTTAAATCGAGGAATCTATCTATCGAGGTCCGAACCCGGTTTCAGAAGAAAAGAGACAAAGTTTCGAGGTGCGATGGAATGTTTGGATTTCGTCGAAAGTAAGACGAACCTAAGCAATCGCGGCGCCATTAGAATGCTTATCGAAGAAAATAATAGTTTTGATATCTCCGTGACGCGGCGAATATTCCCGACGCTTTGCCATCTAATTTAGTTTCGACGTCGAAATATCGATCGGAGCCATCTCCGAGAAGCGATATCATTACAATCGGGTAACACAATTTTCGTGGATATACGAGTCGAAGGAGCGCGTAGGGTCGTCGAAGCGAATGCCTCGAACAATGATCGGAACTTTTTTATTTCCTAGCCGACTACGAAAAGTATTGTATAACACTCGCGTTTGTAACTTTTCTCCTCGCTTCCGGTGTACTACTCTCGGATACGCGAGAATAGGGGCCCCCGAAAGATACTCTAGACCGATACAAATTTCCGGGATATCCGAATTCTCCGCTTGTCGGCGGCTTCCAACGACGACCATAATTCTTCCAATATTGCCGTTAACTTCCGAATCCCTTCCAGGAAGACCAAACTCTAGCATTAAACTATGCGTTTTCGCCTTTCCACGATGACGGTGGAAAAAGGATGGAGCTCGCGTTGCTCCAATATTTTCAAGAGCTAAGAGAACTCGCGCATTAAAGTAAGGTGCTTCCGAGTACAAAAATGTTGCACATTATGCCCCCGCCGCTGAATTTCTCGCCTCGAGCTGTCTCGTTAATTATGATACATGCGAGTGGCATTAAAGGATTCGAAAGCATCCTCGATATTTTCTAGTTCGATGCACTTTTATCGCATCTTTTTGTTTTTCTCTTGGAGAGTCAAGATATTTCTCTACTTAAACGACAGCAAAGTGGTCTCATCAAAGGACATCTGTATGCGTCGTCGAGTACAAAGGTCAAACTGGTAGCACCGTTAACGAGGTAGAGCCTTAACCTCGTTAATCACGACTCTTGCGTCATTCGGAATGCAACGGTCGTCGCAACGTCCAGCATTTTCCATGTTAATTAATTAGAAAAATGCTAATTAGAAAATTCGTCTAGGAGGAAGCGGACGAGGAAAAGCAAGAACGCGGCAAATAAGAAATGTCTTCTTTTCGGAAATCCGAGCAAAAGCCAGGCGAATCTATTTTTAGCGTATCATCGATAAGAGAACTGATATCGTCGTAATTGAGAAATGATGCACGGATCGTCGGTTGAAAATTCGTTAAGGCGTAAGGCGGAACCAACCAGTTTGTGACTCATCGTAATAATAACGAGAGAAGGCGAGACCTACGGACGAGAGAGCTCCGATTATGGATAACTTTGGATGTAAAAAAGAGCCGTCTAAGAATAAAATAGATACACTTTGGAAAACAATGAAATCGATCGTTAAAAAGTTAAAAAGTATTTTTCGTCGAATGTGCGCCCATTAATGGATTGGCGAAAGATGCTTTCTACCGCGGCCTCGAGTTCGACCACTTCGCAGACTCTACGGATATTATTCGGATCGTACTTCGACGAAAGAGAAAACTTTCTTTACCCTGTAAGAATTATGCGGTCTTGGGGTACGGAACGCGGGATAGACGCGCGCATAAAAGTAACGGAACGTAGGTCGGTACTAAGGTATATATAAGTTACCCTCGGTGAAATATTATCGTTTCGACGCGCGGCTCGAATTTAAGCGTGATTTATCGGGCTACGCTCCGACGGAAAGAAGATGCACCTTAAATAAAGAAAATAAGAAAAATATCTCGTACGTAAGGTTGCCGATAGAATTGACAGTCTAAACCGTTAGGTCGATTTATAACGTTTCGTAAACCGATAAAAAGAAATTATCGAAAGGCGCTCATCTAGTCTGGGTTGCGTCCGACGATAAGAGAACGTGGAAGGAAAATGTACCTTAACCCCGACAAAAATAGGTGTAGGAGAAAAAAGGTAAGAAAGGATAAAGAGGAAAGAACGTTAGGACACAGCTGAGACCACCACCCGGCCGAACAGAAGGTGGTTGAAGCGCTGCGCTGCGTCGCGCCGCGTCGCGCCGCGCCGCGTTGCGCCGAGCCGCGCTGAACTGCGCTGCGCTCCGGGGCGCGTAGGTGGGGGCGTGGGTATGCGCGATCGAATGCCCAATGGAGGGGGAGTCCGGGAGTGGGGAGTAAACACGCCGGCGCCTCAGTCGAGCGGCGTCCGTGGTTGGGTTCGCGTCTGCTTCTCCTTTTTTTTGTATTTCCGAGCGTCGCGTCGCGTCACGTCGACGATTTCATCGTCGTGGTCGTCGGCGGCATCCTCGTCGCCATCCTCGCCGCCATCCTCGCCGCCATCCTCGTCGCCATCCTCGTCGTGCTTACGTTTTCCCAAAGAGGAGTGCCTATTCTCTTTGTTTATGGCGCCATTACGCGTACTTGTCATAAGTCTGTGCTAATCGATCGAGCGTGGATGAACCGTTGGACCAGCGAGTTTATCACCTTCCTTCTCGGTAAGAAAAGAACTCGGACTAAATATATAAGCTTTTCCTTTTTCCTTTTGCTCGCTTTTGCGCCCGACCTTCCTTTCCTCGTTTCGAGGAATACGTGGCATTTCTGCTCTCCCAAATTAAACGTCTTCCTCTTTCGTCTCGCGTCATTTGAACTTTTTTCTCTGGTAGGCTAACGCGAAAGAACAAAGGGACGACGGAGCTGACTCGGAAAAAAGAGCAGGGCGATAGGTCGTATCGATCGAGAACGCGGCCAGTTTAGCCTATGTCGATAAAATCCTCGTATCGTATTATTGTTGGTAATGATCGAAGCGTTTGATCGTAACGATGCCAGATACATCCAAGCGTATTTCCGTAAGCAAGAAACGGAAAACTGGTTCTCCCTTTACCGGTTCTTTCTTTTTCGTATGGGAACACGCGCACGCACTTACACACGCGCGTATGCGTTATCATATCTTCCTCTCGCTTAAACGTACTTCTCGAACTTCGATTATCGAAATAACTCCGACGAGAGAGCAGTAGACAGGGTTCGCTTTCCTTTCTCTTCGCTGTCAGTCAGTCGCTCAGTCAGTCAGTCAGTCAGTCAGTCAGCCAAAGTGTGTAGTATCCGTCGAGTCGAGTTCGTCTTTTTTCTTTAAATTAAACTTACGGAAACAATGTTTTTGCGATTGGAAGAACGTTTGTATTTGAAGGATACGCGCTGTCGGGGGGATATCGTTGATAGAACACGCAACTATTCTATCCGCGAGTAATCATCGTTATTAGATGCTTCCGAGCAAGCCGGACTTTAAATTATACGTTGCATCGAAAATTGCAAGTGGGTACGTAAGTACGTTATGATTATATTTTCTACCGCTACATAGGTTTACGATAACACACTCGCGTTCATTTTCGAAAGCGAACCACCATCGGCTTAATTACGTATTCGTTAATATAAACATTTTCATTGAGATATTTCGTCGTTGATTATCGACGTTCAAATATGGCGAGCAGTTTCTGCAATCAGTCCATTTTTACGATGTTCTAGGTAATAAAACATTGCCAGAAGTCATGTATCCATGTTCGAAATAGTCGAAAAGTACCCTAGCAAGTTTTGTAATTCATTGAAATTTCGGTAGAAATGGAAGGCGCGCGGAGAGTGATGCAGGTGCAGGTGCAGTCGTCGACGTTGCTCATCGATTTTGATCCATTTAAATGTAATTTAGGCGGTAATTCATCTCACACGTGAACGGTTAATCGGCTAGTTTTCCCTTCTCTCCATCGACGTTTTATTTCTATCCATAGTCGTAGGTACGGAACGACGATGCTCCTTTGCGTGCGTGTGCCAATCTCTTAGAGAAAAAGGAAAGAAGAAGAAGAAGAAGAAAGTATCGATCGCGTATTCCGTTGAGCGAGCGGACGGAGGGACGAAGGGCGGAGGGACGGATGGACGAAGGAGAAGAGCACTTCGATAAGCTCGTAGAATCTTGGAGCTCGCGCGACCGAGATATCGGACCGTCGGTGTTTTGTTACGAAACAGGTTCGTGAGAATGCACCGCGTGCACCAACGATCCATAAACTTCGAATAGACGGAGGAGATGCAGGTAGAGCGGATGTGTGTATGCGTGTGCGCGCGGGTGCGCGCGCCAGAGAGAAAGAAGGAAGCCAGTCGCGAGTACGTCGAGCGTGGCCAGCGAAGCTGACCCATACCCCACGGCTGAGCCGAGCCGTAAGACAGGTAGTGACGTCATTGACCCAGCTGCTACTCTTTCGTCGTCGTCTTTCCATCGGCGCGAAAAGCGAGTTTCCGATAGGAACGATCCTGCTCGTATACCACTCGGCGAAACGTCTTCGTTAATTTCATTTCCCAAATGATCCCACCTTAAAAGCAATTAACCCAGAACCGCTCGGAAGAGCGTTTCGTTTTCGCGGCTAGACGAGAGAAGTGGAAGGAACAAGGGTCTCGGTCGAATTTAATATTGGCACGCGGGGAGAGCGCGCAAAAGTGCAATGGCGCTGTCTCGAGCGTCGCAGCTGCAATTGCTAGACTCGGACTGCGGACAAAAGAGAGCGAAACGGACCGTCCGGGCCATTCAACCGAGTAAATATACTCGACGACTTCCAACGTAACGAGGAGCTCGCGATTCCGTCTCTCTTCCGCTCGATACGACGACCATAGTTACATGTTAATAATAGGTAGCTCGATTTTGTCGCTTCTATACCAATTATCAATCGAATAGCAATTATCGATTTTGCCGAGAAAAAAATTGCAAACTTTTCCTACGGCGACCGGTTTGATTTCGAATCGCTCCGATAGTTTGGATATTGGTTCGCGCACCGTGGAACGAAACGGTAGACAATAGTATTTTCGGCTTTGAGATCGATCGCGTACATCGGCAATTATCCGAGTTTTCCTTTTTACTTGGCCATTTCGATGACGATTGCGTATATTGTATACGACCAGCGAGCATCGCTGGACGCAGGATGAATTTTCCCGAGTGGATAACGTAAAAATTCGCGATCGTCTTTACGCGCTCATTGTTCTCATTCGTCAATGCGCAACGCGATTCGAGAAAAACAAAGAGAAAAGATAGAGTTGTTCCTCGTTTATCGCGCGGAAATAGTTCCTCGAAGTCGTTCGATTTCTACGAAATCAGCACTAATGTTCGCGCTAGCAATCGCGTTGACGCTTTGTCGAAAGAAGGCGGCGCAACGATATCATCGATATCTCGCATCGATCGGAATAGAAACGTACGCGTCATCTTCTCCGTTTACCGCAAAAGTATATTTATACGCGGTATAGGAACTGCTGGATGATATAATCGACGATACTATTAGCAGATAATCGTATTTATCGTATCGAACGCGAATAATAGAAAAATCAAAGTGCGTTACGCGCGATAAAACGATTAGTTGGCTAGAATTGTACGCGGACTCGCGAGTCGATAACGAGAGAGAGGGAGAACCCTCGAAGAACCCTACGGCGGCGGCGGCGGCGGCGGCGGCGGGGTGTTCGCACACCAGATACGCTCGCTCAAAGCTTTGAGAGATGCTTTGGCTCTGGTTTGGCTCTCGGGTTGCATTACGCGCGTTTCCAAGGCGAAACGACGGACACCCAGCACACCCTTCTACGGGCGTCTCTTCCTCTCCTCCATACTCCATATTTAACGAGGCGCGCCCGACACAATGGGCTTTATGCTAGCAATCAGTATTCTACTTCCGTGAGCAGACATTGAGACGCTGAGTATCGATCCGCTTCCTTCAATGTCAATAACCTGCTGGGCTCGCTAACTCTATCGCGTAGTCTAGCATACGTACGTAAAGAGTACATTGCCGATGGAACATAGTCGGAAATAGTTTCAACGGCGTATTTGGGTTAATAGAATAACGTTGCATCGGTAAAACGTTCTCGTTAAGCGCCATATAACGTAACGAAAAGAAACGAAATATCGGAAAAGCGATATAGAGAAAGAGCCGATTTACGAGCCCGCTCGGCTCTCTCCTAGGAGGAGGTCCTTTTTTTTTTTTTTTTCATTTTTTTTCTTCTAAAAAGACCATTACTATCAAAGGGTAACGCGGTCAAGGAAAATAATTGTATCGCGTCGCGATAGAACTACGCTTCGTTTATGATTTCGTTGGGCAGTAGGCGAGGAGCGCGCGCTTTAGCGCGAAATTCAATAAAGCACGCTTTGTCGAGTACGACGAGTCGTGCTGAAAATTTCAACGCTCTTCGTTATACGTATAACCAGGGAAAATTGTCCGACGACGAAACTCCCGGTCGCGGAAAAATGCATTTGGATGCATCGAGAGAAAGCGAGGGAAAGAGAGTCGGAGTTGCGCGGGGGCGTGTTCTCTCTCTCTCTCTCTCTCTCTCTCTCTCTCTATTTGCTTTAGGAAAAACACAAAAGCACCGGAGCAAATAATCTCTCGCGCAAATACCCTTGAAAGCTCGTTCGCGAGATGGACGGTCACAGCTATTGTTTTATTTCTTTTCCCTCTTTTTCCTTGAATTCTTTAGAGTCGACAAATCGACGTTATATCAAGCGCACCTTTGCTCTCGACGTTATTGATGTATCGTTATATTCTATTATCAAATACACTTAACTCTTTTTCATTTCCGGTAGAACGCGGTAGTCGATCGATCGAAACGTCGCGGATAAAATCGTTCGATCGTTGGGGGGAAGATATTCGGCGCAGATATTTAAAAAAAACGCGTAGCCCTCCAAAATTCGCGATGCTCGGTAGGAAAAGTAACGCCGAAAGGTCTCGGAAAATTTCCCTAATAACGAACAACTTTGAAGTCGGTTGGCGTTTTAAGGGGGTCCGTCTACCGTTTGGTCGCGTAAACGTCTCCAATTTGATTCTCTCTTTCTCTCGGAGACGAGCAAAGAGGAAAGAGTCCTATTGCTTCCTCTCGGTTGAGAAAATTCTATCCCTTTTAGAAAGGAAATTCAATGTTCCAAAGTAGTCCAGTCACGAAACTCGCCTTTCCATGGATAGTTGACTTCCAACATTCCCTTTCTACTAGAGCCTCCTTCCCTTCGTTCGCGTTCGATCGTCGACTCTTCTCGTTTCGTCTGAAACTTAATTTGTTGTTTCGCTTGAACGTTGCTGACACAAACGCGCGCACCACTTCGAACGATCGTTCTCTTTTCATTCGGACGGAAACACGTACGGATAGTTGATATTCCGAGCGGTCCAAAAGTTGGTAGAATCGTTTATTCCTGACGTTAATTTAACGCTCGCGCTGCTTATGTCATCGAGGCCAAACAAGCTTTTATATCCTCCGCTCGTTCCACCTAGGAAGAAGAAAAATTGTTCGACCGAACCCAACGAATTCCTTTTCCGTCATTCTAATCTATTAGGCGATTGCAAACGATCATCGTCGCCGTTGCCCTCGCGAATTCGAATCTAAAACTTGTATTTCTTTTTTTCTTCGAACTACTCGTCGCTTATCCGCGCGCGATCTCCCCCAAGGATTCGCCCTCGCGCGTGTAATTTTTGATTTTCCTCGAGAGCCGAAGAGAACGTCGGACTGTTTTATAAAAATAATTCACGCTTCGTTAGAGATTCAGCGTGGCAGAAACGGTCGTTTAGAAATCGCCGAACATCGCGATGAAGATAGAGAGAAAGATCGCGGGAGCGTAATAAACGTAATGGACTGAATTCTGCGATCTCGGAAGAAAATCGTAGATCTCGGTCGAGAGTCTCGAGAGAGGAAAAAGAGGAGAGGTAGATACGCACTCTTGATTAGAGTCGTGAATAATTTTCACGCGGAGCGAAAGCAGCCGCGAGCGTTCCGCTGCCGTTTCTTTTTTTTTTTTTTTTTTTATTCGAGTCTGGGATGCGTAATAATAATAATAATAATAATAATTATCCAGATTCGTATCTCTAATTCGATGTTGTTTCCATGCAAGCAAACCGAACGAGAAAAAAGGATGCCGAGTGTTTCTTCGGACGAATCGAAGATTACATTTTGACGCAAAATTGTTCGGATAAGCGGCGATAAAAGCGGAAACTTTCGTTCAAGGGTGATGAAATTCAACGGAGGGGGAAGTAACTCATAAATTATGGAATAAAGAGAGAAAGAGAGGAAAGGCATCTATGAATGCTCCTCGTTATATCGAACGTTATCTGTTAATTCGAAGTCTTCGACCGCGAGTCACGGAGAGAACGTCACGGAAAACGTCGCGTTCTCGCGAGAATAATGTCCTTATCTTCGAGCTTACATCTTCTCGGCGAAATTTCATTTAGGTAAGGTTCGTTCCCGTCGATGATATCATCGCTGGAAGAAACGATGGCGCGAGTTTGCATAATAATCTCGTTAAACGATGACGAAACGTACGGATACGACACTTTTGTTCAAATTTCGCGATGGTCGAATTCGAGGATTTCTCGGAGAATGATTGGGTCGCGTATTATCGAGCGACGTGGACGCGCAAAGGAGAACAACGTCGCGCGAACGACGACGACGACGACGACGAGAGGAGAAAGTACCGAGATGGAGCTGGAGAGGAACAGTTGCTCGACGTTCAAACGTAAAGTGCACTAAATAGGGAACGAGAGAAAGAGAGAGAGAGATGGGTGGGTGGGGGAGGAAAGTATCGATTTGCAGCATCTGCGACATCCTCGTTCGGCAGAGGGCTCGAGAATTATTCAGTTCACGAGTGTGCACGTCGTTACAGGGTGGCGCTTTATTTCGAGCCTCGTTCCCAAACCCAAACTACTCTTTAGCAGCCAACCTTTCGTAAAAGAAACCGAGCGCAACTTCGCGATTCTCTTGCAGGTTATGTAACAACGAGAAAACGCCTATGCGAGCGGAGATTTCCAAATCTCGCTCGAATATTCCAAGATCTAGGAAGAAATGGGGCTCGATCGTAGAAAATCTTATCGTTCTTCGAAGATCGGGGTCGAAGAGGTCGAAGTAATTGGCTTATCGCGGGAATCGCTTCGATTGCGTACCACCCACGATACTCTTTCGAATTTCGATCGGGAAAAGAGCCAAGAATCTCGAAAAACATCGACGAGTTTTCCAATTTATGCCCGAAACCGCCTACTACGCGATTCCGACGGAGTAATCCAAGTGGGAGAGAGAGAGAGAGAAGGCCTTCGGTAAGTTGTTACGGCATTCTTCTCGGAAGTACCTTCCACATGATGGAACGGATGAATGAGTAATGCATCGTCATGAATTAAACATCGGGCCATGTGTGCGCGTTCCTGCGTGGATCTTCTTCGGCCGTATAAAGCGCGTATCGCAAAGTTTATCGATAAAAAGTTAGCGAACGCGATAAGAGACAATCGTAGAAAATATTATCGCAAAGGAGAAGTACGCGGGATGTCGGAATAAAAGCGCGAGAATGTCGCGTGGGCGACGGAGGAGGATGGCGATATCGTTCGAATTGGCCCTAAGGCAAAATTAAAGAGGAAGACGCCGCCCACCGCGAGGAAACTGGCGATAACTCTGAATGAATTTTCGGCGATTAAATCGGCTTTTCCTTTGGTCGAATTCGAGAAAGGTCGCTGCTTATCGGAGCAAGAACGAGCTGTCGACGGCACGCACGCCGGTGGTAGACGACAACTTCGATACGGAGTTCGTGTTTCGACTTAGGGGGGAGCCCTTATATTCCGGATATATATAGCACGCGGGAGCGAGTCTCTCGCTTTCGAGTTTTATCGTTCTTCGGGGAGACCGATGAAAAAGTACTCGGCGCCGCCTGTGAATTACGGAAACGTCTTCTTCTCGCAGGATCGTTACGTCGAATAACGTCGTAGCAAAGTATCGCGTAGATATTTGTACGGGTTTCGAATGCTTAATCCGTCGGGAAGAACGTGCTTAATTTTTCACTCGATAAAAGATATCATCGTAGTTTAGCAACGAAAACAATTTGTATCCGCGTAGTTATTCGAGTTTCGCGTCACGCGCGCAGCGGATCGCGTTAGGAGGATATCCTGTTAAGCGATTATCAAGAGAGACGTACCTAGATCGAAAAGGAATAACGACGCGTGGGCCCCCCTTGTAAATGCGAGCGGAGACGAGAGTCTGCCATCTCTCGCTTATTATTCATTTAGATATTTACTTATTTATTATTCATAGGAACACGCTAGGTCGTATTTAAATCGTTCTCATCAAAAATGTCGTAATCTTTGGAATACAATGCGTCGAACCAGAGGAGGGCCATTATAATCCTGGGGGGTATCGCGCTACCGGATGTCTCCGACTCGGCGCGCGCGCGCGCGCGCGCGCCATGTGTGCGCAATATGCGTTCGTAGGAAGAGGAGGGGCGGCAATTTTTTCCTCCTCGGCCTCTACCGCTCGGCAGGAGCGCACACATTCGGAGAAAAATTCGCCGCATCGATTTATCGTCGCGTCAATTGCGGGCAACACGAGGAGAATTTCGTTCTCTTGTATCGTATCGATTCCACTAAAGGAATATGCATCTCTAGCTACGATTTTCGATGCGGATTTAATAGCACGCCACTCGCGCCATTTTCCACGCGTAAAGCTGGCGCATAATGGAGAGGAGGCTCTGTTTCCGATCGATCGGAGGATGGAAAGAAAGCGCTCGGCAGCGTACGCGAAGAATGTGTGCGCGCGCGTGCACGCGCGCCTATATCGATTGTCGATAGGAAAGCTCTCTTGGTCCTTCCGACGCACGAGCGCAAACGTCGAAGGTCTTTCGACGATGAATAATTAAGCCGGCAATTAGAGGATCCAATTAAAATAATAAATCGGCTTAATTATCCAGCTACGACTACTCTAGGAGCGATTTGTACTATTTTCGAAAGGAAACGTTGCACCACGTCAACCCGCGGTCGCCGCTCCGTCGTAGAGAAATCGTAACTTCGATTCGGTAAAGAGGGATTTTTTTCCTCCGGAGGTTCGGTCTAATTGCCACTTCAGTTTCGCGCCCGGATCGCAATTATCGAGCGAGTTCGTTTGCGCGAAGGGAACCGTTACTATGCTCCCTATGTACTTACTTATTTTTTTCCGACGAAATATTATAGAAAATATAATATGTGGAAAGAAAAAGTCTCGGTTCCATTACTCGGAGCGATTTGTCGCGCATCATTGATCCGCTTTTTTTATTCTCGGTCTTTTATCTTGGTCGTCTAGACGTTTGATAATAGTGTTTCTGTACAAAAATAAAGGGAGAGAGAGAAAGAGACAAAGAAAGAACCCTGCGCGTGCCCCTAGAGCCAACATCCGAAATCCCTCGGGCGTTTCACGGCGTCGCATTGAAAACGCGCGCGCGACGATCTAAGAACGAATGTCTTAACACCGCCCTCCTTTCCCGATTCTTTTTTCTCCTTTCTCGTTGACTTTGCGTTTCCTCGCAAAATTACAAATCCTACCTAATGATCTCCATTTGCTCGTACGTTTCTCGAGACGAGAAGACGATCCCAACGCAGCACACGCTTGGACGGTATTACGGCAGCGTTATTTCCAACGTGACCGAGCCTCTCGGAGTCGTTTGCGTATCACGTTCGCCGAGCTCCTTCGAAGCTCCTTCGAAGCTACTTTGCCTTTGGAAAAATGGTACGCGGTGTGCTCCGCATTATGGAACTTCTCGTCTATCTCGCAAATGACCATTCCTTGAACGGTCTTATTCGCGCAAAATCATTTATAGAAAATTGCGGTCAATTTGTAAGATCGTATTAGACGAATCATTGGAAACAAGTAGCAAATAGGTACGTATACTCTAATTGAAAGGAAATATACGCGATCCGAGTCGAACGAGATGGAATTCATCTCGCGAGATTCTTTTTTACGATCGCTTCCGTCCGGGGTGGGGAGAAGTGAAACGCGACGAGTCCTTTTCTTCTCCGCGGTATCGACGAATTCGCTGGCGCGACGCGCTCCTCTTTAATACGGAACGTCGAAATTTCGATTTGGCAAGGTAATAAAGAAGCTCGCCGCCGACCTCCTAACGAAATTTGTCTTTCGCTCCGAAGAAAAAAGAAGGAAAAGGAAGTCGAAAGGTCGAGAGCGGCGGCTATCCAATACCGAAATAACTCCTCGGGAATTCTCCCACGACCGAAGTCGTATTTTAACTTTATCCTTTGGCTCGAAATAACATTCCTCGCAATTCCCTAATATCGGATGAATATTCAACGGATGGCACGAGAGCGTATGGATTCGTCTTTCGCTCGGTTCGGTGATCCTCGTCGCTGTCGCGTCGAGAACAATCGGCGGAACTCGTTAAAAGCCCTTGCGTCGACGCGCGCGTACGCTTCTAACGTCCGCCGTTCCGCGTAATGACCGCGTTGTCGCGTTCGTCGGGCCCTTCCCGTCGTTCTCGGCTCGTAAACTCGGCGGAGGACGTTGCAACGTCTTGCGGTCGCCTCGTCGTATTAACCCTCTCGATGGATGGACCGGTGCGCGCGTACGTTGTTATCGCTCGCAAATATGCCGTCTTCGCGTCGAGTAAATAATACTTAGTATTCTCCTACGTCATCTTTCAATCGCTTTTAGAAATAAGCGATCTATGTATCGGAAGTAACGAGGAGGTATTCGAACGAGCTCCCGGATAAAAGGTCACGTCCATTCGACATCTGTTTCCGGGATGTCGCGCGTTGCTTTGTACTCGGTGCTATGTATGGAAAACCGTTCGATCGTTCCCCTACCGATTCCAACAATTTTTCCTCCTTTTAACGAGGACTAAGACAATATTCTTCCTAACTCGTAATAAACTCGTCAATTATGTCCTCCGAGCGAGCAAAAATCGAACCGTATAAATATTAAAGTGGCGAAGTTTAGCCGATTGGGAAGATTAATGTACGTCCTTCGTCCCTTTTTGCTCGTCGAACGCGTCGCGCGACGTTCGAATCCGAATGATTAATGTCTTTGGGAAATACGCGTTGTTCGTCCGTTCGAACATTTGCGTAGCAACGGTAGGAGCGTCGTAATTATTACATCTATGGGTCCATTAACGGACAAACATAAGCCTGATTAAAGTCATCCTTTACGATCAATCCGAAAGGCGAGCGACGACGAGTTTACTATCGACCACTCGAATTTAATCTTGGAACGGAAGTAGAAGAATTTCTCTCTCTTTCCTTTTGACGAATACAGAGATGCCGTTAATTAATGCTTCTTAGGGCGCGTGTAACAGCAGTGTTGGCAGACCCCGTCGGAAGGGCTTTGTTTCGCGAGCGGAGAAGAAGCTCGCGCAGGTTTGCTGCACGCCCGCGGACAATGGCGCTCGACTACAATACGAGTCCGCTTTGTTGTTTCTATTTCTACTAGGTGAACCCTACTTCGCGATCCATCTTTTTCTCTTCTTCTCAGCTTCCATTCTGCTCCATTTCCGTGCTTTCCTCCCTGCTCTTATTACTTACTTTCCAATCGTCGGAACGCTGCTACGGTTTCCCTCCGCTAACTTTATTTTTGCGAACGCTGGATATTCTCCGGGTTATTCGTAAGAGAGGAGGTCGCGTCTTTGTCGGCAAAATCCCTCTTGATCTTAAATTTTAGGTACGAATGTAAGCGCGCTCCCCAGAAGGGAAAATCTTGTCCCGCATCTGGGTAGGCATCTGGGTAGGCATCTGGGTAGGCATAAGATGCCTCGTCCATTTTCTACCCTTTGCCCTTATCTCGCGTTCTTAGAGAAAGCCCTTTCCACCCTTCAAATTTTCAGTAGCAAAGAACGCTCGGCGACGACGGAAGAAAAGGGCTCTTCGCCGTTCGAGGACTTTGATCGGGAGAGAGAGTTTTATTCTTTTTTTCTTTTCAATTCGTAGCAGCCAAGGACTCTCGAAGGTTTTACTAATGTGCCTAAATGTGGGATAGTCCGAGACACCTTCCGAAACGATCGCGCGTAGCAATCGCGTCGAGTTTGCAAAAGCTGCAAATCGATCGATCGAGGACGATTTTCTAAATTTGGGAAATACTAAGAGAGGCCTCGTATATTTGCTCGCGTTGTTTACCGCCGAGAGTTCGAATTACGGTGCTGCCGAGTTCGGGATGCCGTTTTTACGAGATTAACGTTTCGCGATAGCGCCTTACCCTTTAATCAAGATAATTAGGGTTGGACTCTTTTCTCCGAGTTTAGGGTTGCGAGTGATTATCGGAGTTGGTCGTTCCTTACGTCTCGTATTAGGACTGCTCGGAGATCGCAATTAGGGGCGAAGGTTACGTTACTTTTCCGATTTTCCTTGACCGCGAAAGTTTCTTCGCGGAAAACTTTCCGACCAACTGAGCGACGAGAGATGGTCGATTAAACGCCCAAACCAAATGAATACTTTTGTAACGAAACTTTTCGTCTCTGTCGCGACAAAAATCAATGTTAACGAAAAAGAAATCGCGCTCGGTCCGAAAAGTTGGCGAAACCTGGCTGCGAGTAACGACCACCGAGGCAATCCGCTTAACTCGGCAGATTTCGATCGCGAGAGCTTATGCAAAATCGCGTTACGCGTCTGCATCGAGCTATGGAAGAGCTTAATAACGCGTACCCCGGCTGATCGATTCCTACCTTTCCGAACGGCGAGTTCGCATCGGCGAAGATAACCCTACTACCGCGTTCCCGACTTTTTCCTTTTTCCCTTTTCCCTCTTTCGGCCGCGCGTCCCGAAAACGTCCGCTCTTCCGAAAGCCCGTAATCTATTACTTTTCGGTCGCGTTCGGTTCTAATTCGACCGACACCTTTTCCAATCTCGCGAACCATTTTTCTCAACGTCTGTTAGGTAAAAATGGTGTCACGATTTCGCCGAGTAAATTGAAATCTCTCGGAAAGGTGACTACTTACCGTCGCCGGTGCAAACGAAGGTTCGTTCGCACGATATCATCGAGCATAAAGCCTCTCGTGAGATCTCCTTTTCTTTTTTTCGTTCTTTCTTTCTTTTCATCCGGTCGAACAACGGAACAAAGGAAAAAAGAAACTCGGGCAGCGACTAACGAGGACGCACGCCACTTATTTGATTCGACGCCTACCTCGCGAATTCGAATCGATGATTAAAAAAGGAAAAAGAGAAAAGGGTTAACGTATTTGTTCTCGGGGAAGAGTTAACACTCGATCGTGGGGCCAATGCCTTTCGGTTCGACCGTATTTTTCTAGCCATCGTGAAAGGATGGTATTGAGTCTTCGATAAATGGAACAATATTATCTTGTTTATCCGTTCTAACGCAAGAAAAGAAAACGGACACATCTGAAAGTATATAGGAGTTTCGAGGGCACTCCTTATCGTCCGTCCCACGCGAACGATATTGCGCGCTTGGAAAATGAAAAAGAGAGAGAAAGAGAGAGAAGGAACATCTAGTCCGCGGCCAATATCTGCCATCGAGGGGATGAAATTTCTTCGCTTCGTACTCGAGCTCGATCGAAATTGCGCCAGGATTGCGTCGGGCTGCGTCAAAGTTACGCACGGTTCCTCTATGCGATGTAACGAAAAGCGATGAAATAACGAGCTACGTTTCCAAGCGGTACTAGCTAGGATAAGGGACGGACGGTTATTCTTTGAACGGGGCGAGAGAAAAAAGGAGAGCGAGAAAAAGAAGAAAAAAAGACTAGAGCGTGTCCAAACGCTCGCAAGACTTCTCGGCGGCTTTCAAGAGTGGGTAATTGCTTTTAAAATTTCAACCAAGTGGCTTCCTACCGCGAAGAAAAATTCATTCCAACGTTGGTAGCGCTCTAAGAGCCGCGTTATATAACGTCTCGCGCGCTTATTAGACGCTTTTAACGTTTCTCACCTGGTATAATTCACGCCCCTATCTATTTCTATCGACCCTACTTCCGTTCGTTCGATTTCAATCTCGTTCTAATGGAGAACTTTTGCGCGAAACGCGAGCGTATCGTTTTTACCCTTAGAACGAAACTCGCTCGAATTATTTCTACCGTCTTATGGCTAGCCGGTATGCTAAACATCAATATATATTCAAATTTTGGCGAATAAAGGATAGGGTAAAAGCTTCGTAGCAACGCAAAAAAGATACCGCAGCTTTAATACGATAGCCTCGACCTTTCCCCCAAAAGAAAACTATCTCCGCTCGTACGCACGGGTCCCGCGTGTATACAACTTTCTTGTTTTCTCTCCCTCTCTCTCTCGATACTCGGCGAACGTCTACAAAAAGCGAAGAGAGAAGTAAAAGTTAGCGAGGTGCGAGGTAAAAAAACGAAACGAACGGCCCGGAAAGAGAGAAATACGGCGAACTCGCGTTCGGAGGAGAAAGATCGAAAAACGCTTAACGACCCAGTTTTCTCTCCTCGCGGTTGAAGATTCTCATCTGGAAGCTCGCTTTACGATCGTTACGTCTTCGCGCGTAGGAAATAGGAAGCGATCTGTTTTTAGACCAAGGATACGGGAGAAGGAGAGCGTCATTTTTCGAATGATTTTATTAAAAGATAGTTGGAGATTATTTCTAGACGCGCGCTCGCGAAAACAGGAGTATACCTACGTAATAGAGCGATTCGGAGAGATCGGCTAGAAGATCGAACGGATAAGAAAAAGGGAGAAAGCGTTCCATCCAGTTAGCAACAAAATTCGTCGTCGGGCTGGAATAGAGTGTTAGCCGAGTGCACCGGCACCAGGGAGAAAGAGAGAAAACGCGGAGAGTCGAGCTTTTCAGATTTTCCGCTCCCGTACTCCTTTCCAGCAGGCAGCCAGCCAGCCAGCCAGCCAGCAGTCAGCCAGTTTTTAGTGTTCTTTTCTTCGTCGCGACAGTCATCGCGTGTGCCATTCGTTGCAACCCGCGTCACCACCAGCATCGCGCACCGTAGCCCGTTGCCTTTCACAAAATTACATTTTAATTCGAAACCGGACGACCTCGTAATCCAACCGGACGACTCTCTCGCATCTCCCCCGATTTTGCTTGCTCGAAGTTCCGAAAGACCAAATTCTATCCTTTTGTCTATTTTCTTAGGTCGCCGCGAAGGAAGAATATAATAATTATAGCGGATCCCGGATGGCCTCTTATCTGTTGCTTCGTCCACAGTCGGATGTAACTACTTATCGCGCTGGACGTCGTATCGTAAATCACGCGCGAGTGTGCGTGCGTGCGTGCGTGCGTGCGTTCGTGCGTGCGTGCAACGAACCGCCTTTGTTTCGAAAAGAACCATTTTCGTGGTTTTTTTTTCCTTCTAAACACTTGCTTGCCGTGTCGTTCATTAATTTCCAGTAGCAGCTTGTTAAATCGGATCGTACAGTTGGACTAGGCGTTTCGATAAAAGAGGACCGTTAATTTGTCGTAAGTTATTGTTAGTCGCGCGATCTCTGACCATTTACGGTTACGCGAACGTGGACGTTTAAATGCCATTGGAAACCGGTTCGTCCGCGGGCCTTCGTAGCGTTCCTTCGCAGCGTGTTCCTTCGCCGAGCGAGAATAGAGAATCAAACCTCTAGGCGCGCCGATCTTACAAAGGTGACACGTATTAATTGCATTAATCTCGTCTAGATGATTAACGCGAGGAAACGACCGATTCCAAGCACGAACTCGATATTCCTCGATGGAAACGTGCCACCGCTGGGACGACGAGACATATTTGGCACGTCCTGTATCGTCGTTGGACAGTCTTTGATTAATCTTTGATTAGTTACTTCCCGTCCTGTCTAGCATCTCAATGCGCCATCCCCTACGATCGTTCTACTTTCATTTTTACCGACCGATCTCTACTTTTAAACATTTTTACTTATTCCCATTGTTGGATTATCGTCTCGAGAACTCATTTAATCTCTTTATTAAGTCCTTCCCAACTATAAAAGTATAGCAAGTTCGCGGTCGGTCGTTAAAAGTCGTCGAAAGTATCTCCGAGCTATCCTAGGCTCGTTCGGCTCGCCAAGGTACGCGAGATTTCTATACCTGCGCGTTTTACACCGAGCTACTAATTCCGATCGGATTCCAAACGCCGTCTCTCTCGCGCACGATTTAACCACGTGGAAAAAGGGATTAAAGGCGAGACGATCGTACGGGCTTTAGACGTATAACGTTAGTCGAATAAAAAAAGCGGAAGCTAACGTTGCGGGTGCGGAGGATAGATACAAGGGCTAGTGGGTGGAATGAAATTAAAATTACTAAGAGTACGCTTTTAAAGTTACCTGCAACAAAAAGAATAAAAGAGGGAGACTCTAGTCATTTTCTTCTAGCCCTTTTTTTTTTCCTACCACAATTAAATCTCGTCGTCGGGTACTCTCGCGAAATTGAAACGGAACGCGCGCGCGTATACGTACGTTCGTGTACAAACATATGTAGATATGTAGCGCGTGGAACGCCATGAAACGGATTCCATAAGAGCGTCGTATTTCACGGTATACGCTAAGGCGAGTATAAACCATGTCGCGTGTCGTTTGTCGCGGAATCGCGCATAAATACCACGAATCCTAGTATAGCCGAGATATTTTCCAAGACTCTTACGTTCGACCTTTATATCTATGGGTTTTTTCGCGCGTTGGAAATTGGAACGGTGGATGTACCCATAAACGTAACGCAGGCTGGATGACCTCGTTGCACCTGTCGCCGAGCGAGAACGCCGCCCGTTTCTTATCAAACGCATCGATTACGAAATCGAGCAAATCGATTCGTATTTGCGTAAAATTCAACGCGCGACTCTTCCGAATAAAATAACGGCGCGCGCGTTTCTTTCAAATAGACAGACGAGTTCATATTTTATATGAATAGAAAGAGTTGAACGTAACGTTGCCTCGAAAAGAAGGCCTCGCTTTTCATAGCGGTATTATAATACGCGAACGTTTCGCGAAGCAAGTGGCTACTTTGTCTCGCGTTACGCCAGACGGCGGAAGGTCAGCACACGGGGGTTGCGGAAAAAGAAACTCTTCTTTCGATTTGTCCCCCCGCGTTGCTCTTGGATATGCGCGCGCGCACGAAAACTACGCGCATATGCATTCGGAGAGTCGCGAGTGCACCGACACGAGAGCTGGATTAAAATGAAAGAAGAGGGTAAATTGAAGAAGTCTCGAGGGGATGCACCGAGAGCGGGAAAAGCACCCTGCGGCTTCCTTCGCGTTTCTGCTATCCGTCCGTGACAGCTCGGGTCTTGGGGGATTTTTCTGACAAATATCGGAGCTCGCGAGAAGAACCTTCCTCCTTTTCCGTTTTTTTTTTCTTCTCCCTCGCGAGACCATCCTCGGCAAATCTCAGACTTTCTCTCTCCCTCTTTCGTCCCTCGGCGTAAGTTAGACGTTCGATTTTCTTTCGTCTTCCTACGCGTCGTACGTATGTACGTGTACACCGCCGCATGGTCCACTTTCGGTCGATTCGAACTGGTTCCCACGAATTTGGCTCTTTTCCAACATAATTGTTACGTCGGAAACGAGTTTCTCGTTCGGTTGATACGTTTAATTACACGTAAACCCATTTCCATTATATTCTCTCTCTCTCTCTCTTATGGAAGAAATTTTCTATGCAATGAAAAGGGATCGTAGCCTAGATTCGAATAAGAAACGAGATAACATTCTTCGGCAAAAATATCGATTAAATGGAATTCTTTTTTTTGCTTAAGATCGATTCGTAGACGAGTCAATCCGGAGAGATGGGAATAAAGCGTCGTTTGCCTTTTATTCGAGGAATATAAATGTAGAATAATTTGTGGTAGTTTTGGGTCGACTAGCTGTTCGAGGTCCAGGCATTCCGCGTGCCGTTCGAGAAGCTCGTAAATAACATTTCCCACATTCTACGCGTCCGGCAAGTTAATGCGGCCCCTCCCCCCTCTCTCTCTCTCTTGCTATAGCACTAACCTCCAAACTAACTAACTTAATTAGGCTGGCACCGACCGGCCACTTAACTCCATCAGCGCAGCGCCGTTGATCCGCGCATACTGCGAGTTACCCGAGGCAACGCTTCTCTCATTGTTTGTACAACGTCGCTCCTTTCGTTTTATCGTAAAAAAACAGCCCTCCAGCAACGAGGATTCTATAGTCGCAAAAAGGACAAAAAAAAAACTAACTCTCTTCGAAAAAGGAGTTCTCTTAAACGTTTTTTCTCCTCTAAATATATCAAAATTGTTAGAGTATTTTTGCATTAAATCAAAGATTTCAATTGAATCGAGAAAACCGAGCCGAGCTAAATGTACCGATCGTTTCGAACTTTCCGCAATTCCCAATAAAGGGTCTAAGAATCGCTTTATTCGCAGAGCCGACAGGGTCGAGAGTAGACTCGCATGAAAGTTCACGCGCTGCCATAAAGTTTGAGATGGTACGAGGGGTTCGTGCCGATCCGTCGGCATCCTCGTCGTCGTCGTCGTCGTCGTCGTCGCCGCCATAGCGGCGGGGGATGGAAATCGATGCAACCCTGACGCGTACGTACGAAAGGGGAGAGATACAAGAGTGTGCGAGTAGACAAAAGCGTAACGTGGGAACGGAAGCACGTAAAAAGAAGTTGCTTCGAATTTTATTTTCTTTTTGTTTCCACGTTGCGACCAATTCTTAAGCCTTTTACCGGCCACCAAGATCGGACTATTTATTTCCACCGTAAGCTGTAAGAAAAAAACGATGGCATTGTAGAATAAAACGCGAACCGCAACGTTGTTTTATACTGCGCAGCCATTTGGAGAACACGAAGTAGTCCCTGTGCTGTGTCAGGGTTGAATGGACGACGTCGTATACGAAAAGAGACGACAACGACGATAACGACAACGGCAACGGCAACGGCAACGCCAACGACAACGGGCACGGCTCTTTTCGACGCGAACGCAACGCTCCGAGCTCGTAAAAGCTCCAGAAGCTTTTGAAAGGGCCGCCTTTAAAACTCCCCAAGACTCACCAGTATATATTTCCCTCTATATAAGAGCTCTCTACGTTTGATACTTTGTCCAAGAAAACCGCGAGAGACGTATTTTTGCTTATTTTCTACAAAACTAACGTTCGTCCGTATCGATATTTCGATAATTTCGTCGCAGCTGATTATTTAATTAATCAAATCGGTCGGACGCGACTACTTCGATCGAAGAGTTTTCCAAGTCCGATTGGACGAAGGTAATGCATCACTCGCTACCGTTAGCGCTCGAGGTAAAAATAAGCGTTGGGACATTTTGATTATCTCGCAAAGGGTCACGCGATCGACGTCCCGTCTGACTCAGCTAACTTTGTCGTGCTATGGCCCTTTCGATCGGTCAACGAGATTCGGCTTTTTCTTATTAATGAATAGGCGCGAGATTAGAAGCATGCTAGTCGCAAACTTCTATAGCGATGGAACTATACGAATTGGGGAGGAAAAGAATAGGGAAAGGGCCAAGGATCGGTCTCTCGAGTTAAGTGGTTGAAGTTAAGCTCGGGAGAAGCGGTTTCGATTAGCCAGCTCGTTGAATTCGCTCGTCAACGAGACCGACGGACGTCATTGTCCTCTTCGGGTCGTTCGAGGAGTCCTGCGAGGATTCCGCTTAAATTGCGACCATCGTCTCGACGACGAGAGGGAAAGAAATTCATATATTCTTTCATAGATCGAACAAGGGCAAGGGGGTAATTGACGTTTTTGGCGTTTGCCTTTTGCCGTGGTCGTAAAAAGAAAGGGCGGCGAGCTCTCGAATTTGCCGAGTCGAAATCGCGCGGGTGCGGAAGAAACGCGTCTAACAAACTCTAAAAGGGAATTTCGCCGCGGACGTGCTCGGCAAAGAGCGCTCATTCCTTCTTTCCCGCATTCGCCGTCTTGGGTAAATACCAGCTAGCAAATATCGCTACCGAAAAACGAGCGCCTCGGTGGTGGGAGCTTTTTCGCGATCCGCAAGGAAATCTGGTCTCGAAATCGTAGGTGAACGGCGACGACCTAGAAGCGCGCGTGCAACCGACAAACCCTCGTAGTCGTTGCGTCGTACCACCGCTACGATCCGTTTCTTTGTTCCCCGGTGTCTGGGCCGACAGCGAGTATCAAAGTCTCCGTATCTAATAATAAACGAACGGCTCCGGCATTGTTAGAAAATGGGTCGAGTAAGTTTGCGCTCGTGTGCGATACGATGTCATCCCACACGTAGGACACGCGCGTCCGCGTACTCGCGTCTTCTATCAATGATCGACGCGTTTATACGTCTCTATTCAATGCGAAAGATTGCGCAATGTCTTCTTTTACTTTTTTCCTTTGGTCGACAATGCAGCACGGTAAAGAGATACTTTTGAACATTTTTCTTTCAACGGAACGCAAATGTAGATTCGCGAGAAGAGGGAGGACAAACGACCGAGAGGAAAAAGAAAACCGGGCCAAACTATGTTTACGTTTCGCGACACTCGAGGACAGTTCTCGTTTCTTACGCGTAAGAATATGTCTAAGAGCTACGCGCTAAGGTGACGATGCATTTACGATGCATTAGCCTCGATCCGCGCGCGTCGATTCATCGCGTTGACGCGGACCGCAGCTGGCCCTGTTGTTCGTACGAGAACGCATTTGCGAACGAGCAGCTTTTCCCTTTCGTTTTCCCAAAACGTGACGTAACTTTTCTTTTTTTCTCTCGCGTTCGAAATCCAAAAATCTTTCCAATTCTATGCGTTTTCCACTCGGAGAAAATGGCCGGGACATTGATTTTTCTTTAGAAATCCAGTGTCGTTGTATTTATTCTCGTCGTATATGGGTCCTCGTTCGTTCGTCAACGCGAGACTCTTTGGTAAACCGACGCGCCGAAAATTTATCGTACCGCTTCCTCGAGATGCGGTTTTGCGGTTCGTCACACCTGGTTGGTTATACGTCGTATGCTTGGCTCGATTTTTCCTCAACGCCGCGAATACGAAAATTTATTACTCGAGTTTCTCGACAGTCGGATAGGTGGATTTGCGCGAAACTGCCTGCAAAGGTAAGTTTTCTCATTTAACAAAGGTAGAGACCGAGAGTAAACTGCACCTGCTGCTACTTCCCTAATTTATGCTCTACGTACACGCGGGGAAACGTGTACGGAGGTCACGGCTCGGAGGTCACCCCTTTTCATCGCTCATTGGTGCAATTTCAAACGCGGTACACGATCAATTTTGAAGGTTGATAAAGAAGAGAGTCGGTAACGAATCCTCTCCGCGAAGGCAATTAAACCCGAGAGCGCGTTGCGTTAATTCGAGTCGAGATACGCTTGGGAAAAGGCGCAAGGAGAAGGGTGCCACTCGAAAAAGGAAATAAACTCGTGATAAAGGGTGGACCGCGAACAATACCGTTACTCGATAAAATTGCCTCGACCCTCGCGATCTTCCATTCCGGAGAGAGGAAATTAACCGGACGCGTTGGCATATCAAGCTGTGGTCGCTCTCGCGTTACTCCGTTTTCCTTTTTTTTTTTTCCTTTAGAAAGGGCGCGCGAACAAACAAGGCCTCGGAGGAAAGCTCGCGATAAAACTCGATTTCGCTGCTCAATAATATCTACGATATGTATGAAATGACGAATGATGCCTCGACCTTGCACCTAATCTCGAAGAAATTATTTTTATCTCTCGTTGTGCAGGAAAATCGGCCGACTCGCTCGTCGTCGTCGTCGTCGTACACGTATCGAGCATTTTTCGAGCCGAGTTACTATCTTAAACCGAGCTACGCCGAGAATCCGTAATCGAAACGCGCTTGCTTCTACAGCCGTAGAATTATAACCGAGCGCGATACTAATTTCTACAGGCATCTCCGAGTTAATGGCGGTCGATACGACGACGACGACGACGACGACAACGGCGACGCTATATTTACTGCCTTTTACTCGGATCGAAGGCTGAATAGAACGCGCACCTGGTAATAATCTATCTTTCCGATATTGTTTAACTACAAAGTATCATTGTTGAAAGTTTGAAAAGATGTTGGTCAGTTGGAATGAAAGGATGAAAAGGGAATCGAGAATGGAAGATAAAAGAGGGGAAGGAAGGGGAGCACTTTTCCTGGCGCAGCTCTCTCGAGCCTTTGGCGTTTTTCGACGGGGTGGCAACGTTTGTAATTCATGGCTCGTATTCCATCTATAGAAGTACACCCGCTTCTCGTACATACGCGCGCGCGCGTTGTTTACCCGCTTCTGCCGATGGTACTCTGTGTCGCGTTGAAGCGCCACAGAATGGGATGCTAATTTGAACGAACGTCAAAGTTAAATGCGAAAATGAGAGGCCGAGCGTGTCGCGCCGTTGCCAACGCGAGAGGGAAAGGAAGAGGAAGACCATTTGAAAAATAAATATGCGCTAAATATATATTTGTTTGGAAGAGCTAATTATTATCGTTGAAACGTTTGACGAAACTACTCGGGCTTTTAATAAAACAGCGATAGGCACGTGGACGCGTCGACGATTTTCTTTCTTTCTTTCTTTCGCAAAGACGAGGAGAAAAAGGTAGTGTCTCTCTTGGAAAAAAACTGAGTCGGTCGAGTGGCCCCGGAGTACCTCGACGGCAGTTTTCTTAAGAGAGCAACCGGCAGCTCGTGTTAGCGGTGCTGCTCGCCGGTGGTGGTGGTGTTAGTCTCTTGGACTCGTCGAACGTAAACTTGCCAACGCTGCGACGAAACGCAACCCGACGCCCACGAATGAAAATCTCCTCCTCCGTTGCTAGTCGAAACAACGAATTATTCCACGGGCCTGGCAAAAACTAAGTTTTGGCGGCCAACGGGTTCCTCGCGAATCGCTGCCAAGCAATTTTATCTCCTTTTCCTTTGTTTCTTATTTGAAATGACGGGAGAGAAGCAAAGGGGCTAACGTTGGATAGAGAAAGTCGCGTAAATATTAATTACCGAAATACCGATGGGGAAGATACTAATCTCCGTGGATAGCTGGTAAGCGGAAGTCCGACTTAAGTTAATATCGCGCGGAGTCTCGCGCGAAGCCTCGAGCGCTCGGCGAAATTGTGCAAAGTTACGGCTGCTAAGGCAGAGAATGATTAAACTCTTCTTTCGTAAGACTGGCGCGTCCTACGCCATAGACGAGTAGGCTGCGCAAAGATTATCACCCGACGAATCAATTAAACGGTCCAGTTAACCGGCTAATTGCTGCAGCCTGGATCGAGAAAACGAGGAGGCAATCTTTCCAAAATGGCCCTCTCTTCGAGGCTCGATGCAAATTCGCGCGATATTGGAAAAACTTTGAAAATGCAGTCGTCGCGACGCTCGTCCGTATCGGCGGAATTTGGAATGCAGTCAAGTGCAACGGCATCTAAATGTCTCCTAACGATCCTCCTCGCCCCCCGATTCCAACTTTTCTCGTCTTGTTTGGTCGTCCTTCGCGATCTTCGATGCGTTTTTCAAAGTCAAGCTCTCTCTTTCATTTTACTAATGGCCCTCGTTCGGCAATGCGAAAGAAAAATAGGAAGAAAGAAGGAAAGAAGGTAGACCGTAATCCGTGCCAAGGAGATTTGCGTAGACTCGAAAAATTGACAAACCTACTCGAATTTTTGTTCTTTTCTTATTAATTCTTTGATTTTTTCTTTCCTTTGGAGAAGATTTCCTCCTCGAAAGGAATTCTCGGCGAAGCCGTTATAAACCTTTTTCGACTCTCTTCTCGGCGTCCTTTTCATAAACTTCCGACCACGCCTCTCTTCCTTCGTTTCTCCTTCACGCTTCTTTCCCTCGATCTCTATCTTTCCCGTAGATACGGACGGGCAAAGTAATTTCCAAGTAAATCTTCGAACGAGTCGGGATAAGCCTTTGGGAAGCCAAAAGCGTAAATCCAAGTTAGATCCGATAGCCGGCCGAGTCCTGTCGACCAAATTGCCACCAAGATGCAATTCGTTTTAGTACCCTAGGATATTTCGCTTTTTATTCCTTACCCTTTTACCCTTTTCAACTTGGACGTGCCCAAGAGGTGCCTTGGAAAATCTTTTAATCGCGTCCGAGTCGCATCTTCCTTACTTTAACCGTTAACTCTAATTTAATGCAAACACCGCGTAGAACAGCGCGTAGAACAGCGCGCGGAACACCGCGTACTATTCGAGAACGGCCAAGGGCGTTAGCTCGGAAACTTGCCAAGTATCGCGAATAAAACGACCGCTCTCTCGCTAATCGGCTGGCTATCTAAGAGATGCAGGAAATTACCTACTCCGCGTATCGATTACGCTCGGGAACTCGATTAACTCGTATTATCGAATGCCGGATAAATATTTGTAAACGCAAAGAATGACATCTTTTCCGCGAAGCTTTGAAACAAAATTAAATGTTATATGTTGCTAACTTTATAGAATTATTTGATCGTTAATGCACGCTTACCCTGCGTCCGCTTCGAGTACGTACATATTAACCCTTTGCCCTCCGCATACTGGACTCGGTATTTTTCAGCCTTCCTCGAAGGATTAAAACATCGTTAAGACACCGTACATTCCTATGCGTCAAACGTATACGTAAATATTTGTAATTCATTTCTGGCTGTTAAAAATATATGACATTTTACCGGAGGTATGTTTAGTAAAAATACCTTTCACTTTTCGCCTCGGTGGAAAATGTTCGGTGGTTCATCCTCCCGAAAGAAGTTGAAAAAGTAGGATCGGTGTCCCTCCTTGATATCATTCCCCCCCCCCCCCTTGAATGTCTCCTCAGACGCGGGAGCAAGATAAAAGAGGGAACTTTAATATTAAACCAATAAACTCTCTCGCAGGCTTGAATTCGTTTTCGTAATATATATCTTTCGCGAGCTCTGACACGCCCGCGCCCCGTTCCTTTCGCGAGAGAGTAAGATTCTTCGAGTAGCAACTCTTAGATGTCTCCGGAGAATTACGATATTATGCGAAAGAAAGGCGAAGATAACGAGACGTTACAGGACTTTAAAGTTAAATCTACGAGCCTTCTACGAGGTTTCCTGCAAGATCGGCGCGGTGGCGGCGGCGGCGGCGGGAGTACATAAGGCTTAATATTCTTTTTCCATTTGTTTTCTAAAAGCAAATGGAAAGATGGTAGACGAAGATTCGACTTTACGAAAGGAATGTATTATTTCACAAGAGTTTCATTGACTGAGTCAAACGAAATGAGTCACGCCTCTAGACGCTTTCGAGGTAATTAATTAATCGTGGCATTCCGCGCCTAAGCGTCTCCCGCGTTTAAACCTTAGCTCGGGTTGGGAGCTTTTCAAACGCGAACGGGAACGGACGTTGAAGCATCCTTGGAAAAACTGGACCCCTCTTATCTCCTGGCATTCATCTTCGTACAGGACGGGACAAACGAACGCACTGAGTCACCGTCGACGCGAAGTAGGCCTCACCTACTACCTAACGATCGTTACGTTCCTCTCGAGAACAAAGATAAAACGAAAGAAGAGAAAAAAAACACGGAAAATGGTAGGGGCGGGGGAGTAGAGAGGCCGAGCGAATAATACGGAGGGAAAAAAGAAAAGCGAGTGGGCTCGAGTTCAATCGGTCGAACGTGGATTCTCTTCTTGCCAAACTCCGGGACCGCATTGCGGATGCACGCGGTACTTTGCCACGACTCCGGTCGTCGATTTCATTTACTTCCGTTGCGCGAATCGCGAGGGAAACAATCCAAATTCCATTGGAAGCCAAAATTCTTCTTTCCGATTGAGCTAAGAAATAGCTCAGCGAGAGGAAGGTCTATTTTCGATAAAATTGAACGATTTGACGAGATGGCGACCACCGTGTATATGCTTACCGCGGCACTTGGTTTCGAGGGTGCGCGTGGATCGATCGAAACGCATCGAGATCGAATTCGCGTCACGAACACGTGTCCTGCAAAGATAATGGTCGTTTCGATATAAGCGTCGAAACCTGCTCTCGTGACGCAATCTACCTACGCCGAGTGATCGTACGAGCGTAAATCGGTATTCAAGTTTCTCCCCTTTAACGTCATATGCTATAATTATCCCGACAATGTAGCTATATTTATTTTCCAAATAATAAAGTACCAAAGACAAAACTATCGGAAAATAAGGATCTCTTATCGAACGATCGCTCGCGCGTACGCGTATTTACCAATTAAGAAGAAATTCTCCATTGAAAGTTGGCGTATCGAACGTATACGGACGGCTGACCCATCGACTCGTTTAGAAGAAGGTCGTTGCTCAATCGCTTCAAATATGGCACGATAAGAACTTTGTATGCGCGCTAACGACAAAGTACATTTTCTTTTTTTCTTTTCCCCGAGATCACCGGATATCTCAGTCTATCGTTAATTAGCGTCCGTACGTGCATCGAGTAGAAAAATCATACGAAATCGATTTCGCATCTAACAAGGGCTTCTCTTCCTAAGACCTTGTCAAAGCCAAAGACGATGTTCGAACGTTAATTGAAACCTTTCTGATTGTAAGTAACAATATAAGATAGACGAGTATTGAAAGTAAATTATGCGTTAACGATAACGATGCAGCGAACCAAAGTACGATCGATTTCTTTCGATTTAAAGCCTATCGTCGCTGCATCGCTTTGTCCAAAATTCGTCCTCCTTCTATCTATCTATCTATTTATCTATCTATCTATCTATGTATCTCTCGAACGAACATCGTCGAATCTCCGCTTATCTTTCGACGTTTGACACGAATGCGGAACGTCAGTCGCATCTCCGATAACGCCCTGTCAATAGGGAAAATTCATGGGAAATTCTGTGCCCGTAGTTTCTGGGATAGGACAAAAGGCGTAACGTTTATGTTCGTTAAAGATAACCATTTCGTATCTTCCTGTTGGACAGGAAGATGAAAAAGGAATGGGTTCGAACGATAAGAAAGCCGTATTTTTAGGAAAGCGTTGTAGATAAAGCAAATACATTTTGTTTCTCGCGATCTAAAGATCTCTCAAGATCGTCCAAGACACTCGCGCGCGTCCCACGAGAATCGTTTCAATTATAGGCGCGGAGAATAATTATCCGATGACGAATGACGTCTCCTCGAGGATCGTCCTCTCGTCATTATAATTTGAATATCACGCCAAGAGACGTATTATACGAGATCGTCGTCGTATTTTCATTCGTTCAAACACCCAACGTCTCTTTTCTATATGTATACAATCGTTTTGAACATTATTTTACTGTTCGGAATGCACTTTAAAGAGAGTGCATCGTGAGATAGATTTACACCAATTAAAACGTGCGAACATAGACGAGAGAGAGAGAGAGAGAGCCGAGCTTATGGAGTGAGAGAAGTACTGGGAATCTCGAACGTAGGACGTAGCCCGGAGCTTCGTTAAAGTCATTAGAGAAATCAGGGAAATATACTGACGAGAGGACGCGCGACTCTTTCGCTGTGTTATCTCCCACGTTCATATGCACGCACACGTAACTCTCTCCCTCCCTCTTTCATTTCGAAGGCGACACGCGATGTATGCAAAAGCACGACCGAGACCAACGCCGGCGTATATTATACGCTTTGTTCTCGAGAGCGTGGAATTACCGTAGAAGAGAATCACCGCTTTATATACATTTTTATTAGGTGAAAAGGTGCTGCGGCATTCGTGCGAATATCTTCGTTATCCTGCTCCTCTTCCCCGTTCCTCTTGGCCGCTCTTTCTTTTCGCATTGACGATTTCCTTCTCTCTCTCTCTCTCTCTCTCTCGTTCTATCTCGTTTATCGACCCTCTTTTATATCAGACATAACTGCATATAGACGGCTTTCTTCGCGGTCTAAAAGAAAACTTTTTCAAAGAGAGTAGGTATCGTTATAAATTTGGAAATTTATCCCCGAGGATCGATAACCGTCGTTCGAAGAACCAAACTCCTCCGATCGTTCTCCGAAACTTTGCGCGCAAATCCGAGCGAGTTGAAAGTTACGACGGTAATCGTCTCGCGTTGTCACTTTGCTATGATGCGAATCGCTCGGGGCTATGTAATAACGAGTAAGCGAAGAACGAGCCGAAGCGTATACGATAAATTAGCGAGAGTGGAAAGGATAGAGATTACTCGAGGGTGCGTTAAGGGACGCGACAACGGCCCCGATGGGAATTTTCAGGCCGATCGATGGGACGTAACTCTGATTCGATCGTGAAAATTTGATGTTCGAACAAAGCCGCGAACCAAAAAAAAGCTAACATTTGTATTTCTTATTCAGGTACTTTCAGATAGAGAATGCATCGAGAGGAAAGGCAAGCTCGAGCTGGCGGAACGAGGCGATGAGAGCTCTGAATGGAGTCCGAGGAAGCTTCGGAGCCCCCTGGGGCTCGAACGTCTTACGTGCCATCGTCGTCGTCGCCGTCGTCGTCAGGGTTCAAGCAGCCAGCAGCAGCCCAACGCGAAACCTCGACCTGATCCGCCGCCGATTTTCAAAGCGAACGTGAGCCAAAGAAGATAGAAGAGAAGAAGGTGCATATACATATATATATATATCGCTGTGTTCGATTCGAATCGATCGGATTTGGAAAGAAAAATAGACGGACGGATAAGCCTATTATACGTATAGAAATACATAAAGTAGATAGACAAATTGACGCATGATAAAACGGCCTTAGAAAGTGTTTTCCTTTCGCTGACAACGACGCTGAAGGAATAAGGGGACGCGCGGTAAGAATCGAATTAATATGACGTCGGATCTAATTTCGTTGATCGGTGAATGCGCAGCTACCGCGTGGGAGAGAGAAAGTCATAGAAAAGAAAAACAAAGCGCCTCGCACGAGAAAAATAGGTAATGTCTTTGTGGGAAAAGTATATAGAAAATACTTGTAAGATATAGAAATTTTGTGTAGTAATTAAAATTTGTCCGCGCGCAGCAGGTTCGTAGTGGAGCCAACGTAAAAAGTCTTAGAAAGATCTAAAATCGCGTAAAGAACGTAGGCGATAAAAAGGAAGAAGGAAACATGGCGGCGCCAGTGATAGAGAAAAAGCGATTCTTTTGTCGCGAGTGGGCGTTCATGAAGCTGGCCCATTGTTTGGAACAACGGCCCGCATCGAAGACCTGTGGTACGTTGGTTCTCGGCGGCCCGGGAAGCGGAAAAACGGCTTTCTGTGCCGAACTCGCGTGGCCCTCGAACGGCTCGAACGCGAGGCATCAAAGGGCTTTGAATCGTCGTCTCTTGGCGAGGCATTTTTGTCAAGCTAGAAGCGAAGCGTCCCTTTCGCCGGCCCAATTCGTTAGATCTTTGGTAGCGCAATTACTTCAAGCCAGTTCCGATGGCATTCGTCGCGCCGCCCCGGACTCTCCGACGACGACGACGACGACGACGACGACGGCAACGGTGAACGCGGCCAATCCTACGACGGCAACAACGACGGCCGCGACTACGACTACCGCTACGACGACGACGACGACGACGACGACTACGACGACGACGACGAACAACCCAACGACGAACAACCCGACGATCATAGCCTTAACCTCGAGAGAAGCCGTAGCCGAGGCCTACGCCGAAAAGTTGAGAACGGATCCGGAGATTCAGGCCGCTTTGGAACCCGACGTCCTCGATCGTGATCCGGACGACGCGTTGAAGAAGGCGTTGCTCTTTCCTCTTCTAGAGGTAGAACCTCCCAAAAGTTGCCTCTTCGTCATGGTCGACTCCATCGACGAGGGACAAATGCTCAATCCTCCTCAAACCGGTACCAGAGATTCTAGAAGAGAAAACGATAACGTCAGTCGTACCATCGCCGAACTGCTTGCCAATCATCATCACCTCTTTCCGCAGTGGTTGCTTCTAGTATGTACAGCGCGACGTCATAGCAAGACCATCTCGCGTATGTTTGCCGGATTTCGTAAGATATGTTTGGACGATTTGAAAAAGTCTCAAGTGGTCAGGGACGTCCAGCAGTATATACTCGAACGTCTGGATCAAGAGGATACTCTCAGGTGGGTGGGTGCCGCCTTCGGCAGGTGTGTATAGTTAGTCGCTATTTGTTTTTTTTGTCTCTTTCGTCCCCATTTGCGTCTCATATGAATCATTTTTATCGGTGTCTTCAGGCAACACATCTCTCGCGATACAGCGGAGATGCTGAATCAGCTACACATCAAAAGCAACGGCTGCTTCTTGTACCTGGAAAAAGTGTTGGACGGTGTAGCCGAGAACTTTATCGTTCTTAGAGAAGTTCGAGAAATACCGGGAACGTTAAACGGTCTTTATCTCTGGTTGTGTCAAAGGCTCTTTAGCAGGAAACAGTTCGCCAAGGTGCAACCCCTGTTGAACGTCATTCTCGCCGCCAAATTGCCCATCACGCAAGAGATACTTTACAAATGTGTAAGAACAGCGTGCGTTAATATCACCGTCGAAGACTTCAATCGTCGCTTGCATCTCTTGCGAAGAGTCATATCGGTATCCCGAGCCGGTGCTTTGATGCTCTTTCATCACAGTTTCGCCGAATGGCTGTTGGACGTGAAACATTGCACCCAAAAGTATCTTTGCTCGGCCATCGAAGGCCACGCCATGCTGGCGGGCTACTACTCTCTTCGCGGACCCGAACTTAACCCGGACGAGATTTGCGTGCTGGGACAGCACCTACAGCGAGCGATAACGAACGCGACGACGAGCAATTGTACCCTAGACGTTCACACCCTTCAAGTGCTTTGGATGATAGGTACCGCTGCCCCGGTCGAAGAATGTTACTTGGATAGTTCCGAATGCATATTGTGGCCACGACAAGAAGTTAAACTTTTGAGGCTTCTTATAGACGCGGGCGCCAAATTATCGGAAAAGATCGTCGAGGACGATGCCAGTAAGGACGCCGTTTCTTCTAGTCAGGTAGCAACACGAGATCCCCTTGAATAGACGACGAGTACAAATCTTCTCCTTTAACGTAATAATGTTGAAAATCAAATCTCGCTACGCAGGTCTCGCAGGACGCGAGCCCCATGGACGAATCCCCGAGTGAACCATTAACCGAGTTACTCGGCGAGAGCGGTGACATCAATCAAACGGACTCTTGCGGTAGAACGGTATTGCACACGCTTGCTGCGGATGGCAACGCGTCCTTGTTAGAACTCGCTCTTGCAGCTTGTCCGCATGTAAGTCTTTTATATATATATATATATATCTCTCTCTCCATCATCTATCTTGTATACCATTCGCTCCCATATTTCTACGTGTTGCTACTCGATATTTGAATTCCAGGCAAAATTGGAAGGCACGGACCGTCACGGACAAACGCCATTGAATTTAGCTGCCAGACACGGTTACGCGGACGTCGTACGAGTACTTTTAGCTGCAGGCGCGAACTCGGACCATGCGGATTGCGATGGTTGGACTGCATTGAGAGCCGCCGCATGGGGTGGACACACTCAGGTACATACGCGTACTCGCGGAACGATCTCTTTGCATAGAGCCAAACGATAAGGATATATTTTCGCAAAGGTGGTAGAACAGCTTTTGGAGTATGGGGCGATGGTCGATTGCGCCGACTGGGATCAAAGGACGGCACTGAGAGCTGCCGCCTGGGGCGGCCACGAAGATATCGTGAAAGCTTTGCTACAGCATGGCGCCGATGTCAATAGAACGGACGACGAAGGTAGAACCGCCTTGATCGCTGCAGCTTACATGGGTCATAGCGAGATAGTAGAACATCTTCTCGACTTTGGGGCGAAAATCGATCACGCGGACAGCGATGGTAGAACGGCACTGAGCGTTGCAGCCTTATGCGTTCCATCTAACCACGGTTATGCCAAGGTTGATAGCTTTTCTCGTTTAATATGAAATAATTAGAAGACGACGAACGTTGCACTCTCTCTCTCTCTCTCTCTCGGGCACAGGTCGTTACGATACTTTTAGAAAGAGGAGCCGCGGTAGATCATCAAGACAAGGATGGCATGACACCGCTATTGGTGGCTGCCTTCGAAGGTCACAGAGACGTGTGCGAATTGCTCTTGGAATACGAAGCAGACGTGGATCATTGCGATGCGACGGGAAGAACGCCTCTTTGGGCTGCGGCCAGCATGGGTCACGGATCTGTCGTTGCTCTGTTATTATTCTGGGGCTGTTACGTAGATAGTATAGACAACGAAGGTAGAACTGTACTGAGCGTTGCTGCCGCGCAAGGCGATACGGATGTTGTCAAACAATTACTCGACAGAGGTAGGTCTTTGTTATTTCCATCTCGATTCTTATTACCGTATCGATTATTGTACATAATAATCGATCGGGAATTCTTTCGAAGGCCTTGACGAACAACACAGAGACAATTCTGGCTGGACACCGTTGCATTATGCAGCCTTCGAAGGTCACATAGACGTTTGCGAAGCATTGCTCGAGGCCGGAGCAAAAATCGACGAAACCGATAACGATGGAAAAGGTGCTCTAATGCTTGCCGCGCAAGAAGGACACGCTTCCTTGGTGGAAAGACTCTTGGTGCAGCATGGTGCACCTATCGATCAACACGCTCACGATGGAAAAACTGCATTGAGGTATGTTTCTTATTATAATATTATATAAGTAATAATTAGATAAATCTTTATAATCACCATTTCTCTCTATTTTTAGACTCGCGGCTCTAGAGGGACATTACGACACAGTTAGAATACTGTTAGGCTACAAAGCGGATGTAAACGCCAAAGATGCCGATGGCAGGAGTACTTTGTACATTCTTGCCTTGGAAAATAGATTAGCGATGGCGCGATTTCTGTTGGAACACGCACCCGCTGATGTCGAAGGTAGAGATTCCGAAGTAAGTTTTTTTAAACCATAAAGGATCTTCGTCTCAAGGATAAATTAACAACGTGAAAAATATCGTAACGTATAGGGCAGAACTCCTTTGCATGTAAGCGCCTGGCAAGGACACGTAGAGATGGTTGCATTATTGTTGACGAAAGGAAATGCAAGCGTAAACGCGTGTGACAATGAAAATAGAACGCCTCTTCACTCTGCAGCGTGGCAGGGACATGCAGCGATCGTCAGACTACTATTGGAACACGGGGCAACACCCGATCATACTTGCAATCAAGGTGCAACGGCTTTAGGTGCGCTCGAACGTCCAATCTATTTTTTATGCGTATAGCTTAACGTTTGAAAACAATGTAACATCGATTACTCTTATGCACTCGCATAGGTATTGCCGCACAAGAAGGACACGAACATTGCGTTCGAGCTCTTTTGAATCATGGGGCTGACCCAAGTCATTCGGATCACTGTGGTAGAAATGCGATCAAAGTTGCAGCTAAAAGCGGTCATGACACGGTAGTAAGATTACTCGAAGAACACGCTGCGAACCAACGAAGCTTGAAACCTACGATCAATGGAGGTTTGTTGGGACGAATAATCTCTTGCACCTTTGTACCTTTGGAAAAATAAAAATACTTTTCATTTTAGGTGGTGGTGGTAGTAGCAGCGCTACTTCCATAACGTCTAATTCGACCGCCGAAACGAAACCTTCCTCGGCAATATTAAATCCTCTCTCAACGCAATATAGCCCCGCGGAATCGCCAGATTCTACCAAAAGAAGAAGCTGCGTTTCTTTGGGCAATAATTCGAGCAACAGCAAGTCGAGCAGCAATTTGACTGGAAGCACTAAGAGCGATCAAGGAAAATTCAATCAAAACTCTATGGCTAATCAAGTGATTAAGGTAAATAATGAATAGATAAAAGTATCAATCGGTGGACACGGAGAACACAATATTGATACCACTTCCAACAAAATGATAAAAATACGAGCGAATACGCGAAAAAAATGTGATGCTATGTTTATAATTTTAGACGCCACTATCTTTCACCCAGCAACTTCAGCAATGTTCAAGAGGAGCAAAGAGTCGACCACTGAGCAAATTATTGTCACCCTTAAAAAGTGAACCACAAAGTCCGATTTATGCGTCACCACCTCACTCACCCTTAAGCGACAGTCTTATACCTTACTCTCCCACAAACACGAGTCCACCTAGTGCACAAATAGCGGCTAACGTAATACAGAGTCAACTCGGTGTATCGTTATTAACGGCAAATCAAAACCTACCGTACAAATCTCAAATTGGTGCATGCAATCATCATACTCCTGCAATTTATGAGCCTATCAATATAAAAACAGAAATTATCGATAAAAATGACGTAACTAAACCGTTCGAGTTAACGAACGAAATGTTAGGTTTAAATATCGGCGGAAAGGATAAGAAAAATAGTATCGAGGAAAAAAGAACTTGTGCTGATACACATTTTACTCGAGATACTCACATGAGAATTATACTCGGAAACAGTGGAGCCGGCGTCGGTAGGAACGTTAAACATACGACTGAACATACACCTGGAAGGTAAGCCAACACTTGCTATTCATTCTATCCGATCTCGCCAAATGTATATGTATATATATCTTCTACATTGATGTCATTTCTTCCTAGTATAAGTAATATAAAGCCAAAGCGCAACGGTTTAGTTTCCAATCCAGCCATGAGATTAGTAGCAGGCGTTAGAAATGGAATTGAAAATGCAACGAATAGAAATAAACCGATCACTACGCGTGTAAACGGATTTCAATGGAAGGCAGAAGCTCGTAAAGAAACTCCTTTGTAGGGAAAGGTATTTATTAGTCTTTATATTGCACTCCAGTCATAACACTTCATAAACATTCAATGGAAGTGGTATCAGAATTAAATGACACGATACACTAATAAAAAAAGAAAAGAAAATATCAATGAGGTACTTCCTATTTTGCAAATTTAACAATGCAAACGTTTTTCGAATAGGTTGCACAAAAGACTACATCTCAGAGGAACTCTACAAATCGTTACTATGGGTGGCGCATTCTTATTACCAAGAAGAGAAAGTCAATACATAAATTTTTCTCCTTTTATTTGAGCAAAATCAAATTACCTCAAATAAAAAAGTGAAGGAAAGTCGAGAAATCTTTAATTTAATGCAAAGCGTAAAATGTTGCATAGTACACAAAACCAAATATAAAACTGCATAGTGAAGTATGTAGTCCTAGGTATGTAAACTTATCATGATTTTGTATATATAAATGTAACGTTAATAAATTTCTTTACTGATCTCACTGATAATTACACATCAGTTATATAGTTATAATTATAAATATATATATATATACATACATCTATTATTGAAATCTTATAAATCTTTAGAATCGTAATTTTAAAGGATGGTTAGATATTGAGATTTTCTTCAGAAGACTGGATGCGAATAAAACGCATATGTGATGTTTTAATGGATAATATAAAAACAATGCAGAATTGTAAAGATATGTATAAATAATATTGAAATATAGAAAAGGATGATATGTTACACAATTAAAAATACGTAAAATATGGCCTGGAAATTAAAAGCATGTGTAAATACACATTCTTTATGTATTGTGCACGATCATATTTATTGTATTTATACTGTATTAGGTGCGCAAAATAAATAAAAAATAAACTTCTAATTGTATTAATTTGTAAATCGTTAACCATAAATTCAAACGACAAACCTTGATTAGTTTCAATCTTACAAAAGATGCTGCCCTATATAGATCTTTCTATCAGATAAAAGTTATCTTCTGTACACACTTGAAAATTCATCTCACGTTTTCTCTTTGGATGTACATATCATTGCAGAAACGTTCATGTTCGCTAAGCGGTGTTAGCCCGTCGTATCTTATCAAGTAATAGAGTTAACTTCCCTTTTAAGTGAAACTTATTACACGTTATGAAGCATAAAATAATAATTGCTACTTCTCTTGGTGTAAGCAGTGGTATTATATTTGGATTAGTTTTAAAATATTTAACTCCCCAACCATGGTCCGGAAGAAATATAATGTATATCAAATTTCCTGGAGAAATATTTATGAACATAACGAATAGTATAATACTACCTTTGGTAGTGTCGACTGTTATAAGTGCAGCCTGCAATTTAAGCAAATCAGGTAAATATTAGGAGAAGAGAATATATAATTTAGCTGAATACATAAACTCGGTCCGTTACATGTAAGAAGTTTATAGGACCTATTGGATTAATGGCACTCTGTTATTACTCTATGACAACGTCAATAGGAATTATTCTAAGTGTTGTATTGACACAAAATATAAGACCAGGAGAATTACTTAACAATGGAAACCTTACATCGAATTTAACAACTAAATCTTTTATGACAATTGATACACTTTTAGATTTAATTCGGTATTTATTGTTAAGTTATAAAAATTAATTGTAAGATTATAATCGTGTGCGTCCCTTCATTATAAAATCATGTTTCAGTAATTTAATATCAGACAATTTAATTAAAGCGTGTTTTAAACAGTATCAAACAGTTTTGGAAGAACCACGAAATACGACTGAAGGTATATTTTTTATGTATAGCTTTTTTTCTAATTATAATAATTTGATATTTATAACTTTACAAATATTACAAAATTCTTTATATTACAGTACCGATAGACGAATGGACTATAAAATATCAAGATATACCAGGCACGGACGTAATTGGTTTGGTATTTTTTAGTTTACTACTAGGTATAGCTGCTGATAAATTGGGCGAAGAAAACAGATCCCTGTTAAATATTGTAGATTCTTTTTCTCAAGCGATGATGAATATTATGCATGGGATAATTATGTACAAAATAAATTTGTTCTACTTATATTAATTCTTGTATCAAGCGTTATTAATATTTAATGCAAGATATTTTTTATGTAGGATTGCACCAATTGGCGCATTTTTTCTAATCTCTGGTAGAATTTTAGAGATGAAAGATTTTAGTTTAATATTTAAACAATTGGGTGCATATATATTAACCGTTTTTATCGGTTTAATATTACAAGGGCTATTAATATTACCAACATTGTATTTTCTAATCACGCGTAAATCTCCGTATAAAATTATAATGAAACTAGGTCCTGCTTTTGCAACAGCATTTGGAACATCATCGAGGTATATAGTAATCTATATCCTATTACATATGTATTTACTAAATACAAATAATACGATAAAATCTAGTACAGCAACTGTTCCTGTAACAATAAAATGCTTAGAAGAAGTTGGAATAGATTCCGGTGTACTGAAATTTATTGTGCCAATAGGTGCTACAATAAATATGGATGGAATAGCATTGTATGAAACTGTTGGAGCAATATTTATCATCCAAATGCGAGGATTACATTTTTCCTTATTTAAAATAATAGTTGTCAGGTTAGTGAAAAGATTTAAATTATAACTCAAGAAAATATATTTAAAAATCGTTATTTTATCTTATTGTTAGTATTACGTGCACCTTTTCATGCATCGGTGCAGCTGGATTGCCTAGTGGTGGTTATATGATGTTAATAATGGTATTAAATTCTATTGGAGTCCCAGTAGATGATATTGCGTTAATTATTGCTATTGATTGTTTTGTGTAAGTATATCTCGATTACATTGATAATTTGAACAACTAATATTTGGATTCCCATACTATATTCTATAGGGATCGATTCAGGACAACTATAAATATTATTTCCGATGCTCTCGGATCTGGTATAATATCTCATTTACTTGCAAATAAATATAAACAATACATAAATTCTATGCCTGCGGAAATACAATCGTTGACCAACGAAGCTAAATAAATGATGTATAAAAAGTCAAATAATATATTGAAATAAAAATATACCACGAGAGAAAGAGCTAAATGATTCATTTATCTTTTCCGGGATGTGGTAAGGTAGCAAAAATACCGCCAGCTTTAGTATTTTTCTCTTCATTTGTGTAAAATATCATTATCATTATTCCTCTAAAAAGTTTATGTGTGTTGAGTGCTATTTCAAAGCCGCCTATATATCTTAGAGTATTCACGTCCGAAAAAAAATATTGTAATTCTAAATTATTAAATTACCTACATCTGAAAAGTTTCCTCTTCTGTTAAACCTTGAAATAAAACGTAAAGTATTTCAATTAGTTATAATTATATTCTTAAAACTTTTATCAGAATGTAAATGCAGCTACTTTAACTACAAATATTTGTTCCAACTAAATTTAATGTTTCATGCTGAATAAATTATATATATATTTATATTCACTTCTAATCAATTAATTAATAATTGCAAATTTTAATATTTTTCTCAAATTACAACACTATTATCCTTAATAAGAATTTTCTAATCACTAATTTAAGTTTTTTATCAATTTGATGCACCAGATGGCACCGGTGCTAATAGAAATGGTGATTGGCTAGATTCTTCATAAAAAAATAAACATGGCACCGCTTACGTCGATTAAGAAATTTAATTAAGAATGCAATTATGAGCACAGATTTCGAACATATGTTATCGATTATTTATCAACTGTAATACACCTGTTTTTATGTAACGAAATGAATAATTCTTTCACTGCATTAGATGAAAAAAGCTTTTAAGTAGTGAACATTAGATTATGTAGCATTACGCCCCTTCCTCTAATAAGGGCAGAGTCATATTTCTGCAATTTGATTGGTTCATATCGAAGTAGAAAAAAAAATTGATATGGAGAAGGTGGATGCATGACGTAAACACCATCCTTGCTATATAGGTATATACTGAATTTCATAAATGTAAGCTTTATAAATACTCTCCTCGATAAATATATGTGATCGGACAGTGTATATGGTGACTGACAGGTGATGTCATTATTCTTACATAGTACGTTGCTTTTAGTAAAATTGCCTTAACGACTATTGCAAAGTCCTGCGATATCGTCTTTAATTAAGCGTGCATGAAACTAAAGAACTGATTGATAAATTGCACTGAACTATAATTATAACTATCATCATTAAAATATGCCGGGGTAAGCATTATTGTCATTTCTTAGAACAAATTTCTGTAGACTGGTGACCATTAAATGTTCATCTCATCCTCTCAATCAAGCAGGTATTTTCATCTTTACAATCTTGGATCAACTTTTGTTTCAGTTTGTAAATAATTTATCTACCACCCTAAAAATATAGTGATTGTAAATAAGTGAGATTTGTTTGTAGTGTTACAGGAATGTCGCTGGATCATATGTTCTGCTCTCGATGCAGAGAGGGCTTTGTGGCACACGAAAAGATAGTTAATTCTCGTGGCGAATTATGGCATCCGCAATGTTTCGTGTTAGTTAGATAGATAATCAAAATGATGTATGATTAACAACATCCTTGTTATGACAACAATATTGATTTTTTCTATTCTTACATTATAGATGCGCACAATGTTTTCGACCATTTCCAGATGGAATCTTTTATGAATTTGAAGGCTACAAGTATTGTGAACATGATTTCCATGTTTTATTTGCACCATGCTGTGGCAAATGTGGTACTTTTTCTTTTTATTCTTTATTTCAAAACATTTCAGAATTTCTTTAGAGCTGGTATAACAATATATATCTTTCTAGGAGAATTTGTCATTGGTAGAGTAATAAAAGCAATGAATGCAAACTGGCATCCAGCATGTTTTCGATGCGAAGAATGTAACGGGGAATTAGCAGATGCAGGTTTTATCAAGTGCCAAGGCAGAGCTCTTTGTCATACCTGTAATGCTCGTGTGAAAGCTGGTGCTCTTGGAAAACATATTTGTCATCAGTGCCAGTATGTCTTCTATTTATTTATTTTTTAAATTGTCATCTTAGAAATAAATATAATATGCTGTTCATTCTTTAAACAGCGGGGTTATTGATGATAAACCATTACGTTTCCGTGGTGAAGTTTATCACCCATATCATTTTAATTGCACTGCGTGTGGAATAGAACTTAATTCAGATGCAAGAGAAGTTCGTTCCAGACCAGGTTATGCTGCCAATGAAATGGTAAGATAATCAATAGTTTAATCCAATAATAATGTCTATATATTATATGTTAATACTAACACACTTTCATTTGTAGAATGAATTGTATTGTTTGAGATGCCATGATAAAATGGGTATTCCTATTTGTGGTGCTTGTCATCGACCTATAGAAGAACGTGTTGTAACTGCTTTAGGAAAACACTGGCACGTAGAACATTTTGTATGTGCAAAATGTGAGAAGCCATTCCTTGGACATCGTCATTATGAGAAAAAAGGTCTTGCTTATTGCGAAACGCATTATCATCAATTATTTGGAAATCTTTGCTTTGTATGCAATCAAGTAATTGCTGGCGATGGTAAGTATAACATTTGTTAATAATTAGATATTTGAGTTGAAGCTTAAAGAAATATTTAAATCTGCAATCATATCTGTAATATATTTTCAGTTTTTACAGCCTTGAATAAGGCATGGTGCGTTCATCACTTTGCATGTGCGTTTTGTGATCAAAAGATGAATCAAAAAACGAAATTCTTTGAGTTTGATTTGAAGCCTGCATGCAAGAAATGTTATGATAAATTTCCTCAAGAACTGAAGAAGCGTATGCGACGTATGTACGACTCAAATCCCAAAAGGATACCAGCTTAATATTTTATATCAAATGGAAAGAGAAAAAATGCTTTTATAATATTTTCTAAATATTTTCTTATCTTAAATTTGTAATCTTTGCATTAAGGTGCCTTATGAAACCACAGATATAAAATTTGTTATATATTGAACTGCGTTATACTAATTATTAAAAGATGAATATTAACATACCACTACATCGTTTTTATTATTTATGAATATTGCTTCTTGATGAAAGGATTCCACAATTCGATATGACGATAGATCTTATTGGTTTGCCAGATTTTGTCCCACATTCTTCAATCTTATAAAAAAAGTTAATATAATTTATTAGAACATATACATAGATAGTTTGAAATTATATTTTAGCACCTTATAGATCACAGAAAGATTTTTCACAACTTTTCCAAATACTACTCGTCTACCATCCATTGTTTTTAATGTTTTAAACGTTAAATTAAATTTAGAATTATTTTCTTGCATATCATTAGTTTTATACATAGAAATTACACCAGAACCAGCATGACGCAAATTGAAATTTTCATCCTTGAAACTATCTCCATATATGGACGTACCACCAGCACCATTAAATTTGACTACATCTCCACCTTGGCACCAATACCCCGGAACAATACGATGAAATGGAGTGTTTCTACATACAAATATATTTCAATTATAAAGTAGATAAAAAAATAAACTACTTCAACATTTAGGTCACCTATAGGATAATCCATTTACTCCCAAACAAAAAGCTTCGAAATTAGCACATGTTTTAGGTACGATATCTGTATAAAGTTCAATTACAATGGTTCCCAAAATTTGTTCGCTTTGTTGATCTTTGATTTCTAAAAAGCATCTATTTCTAATTGATGGATTTAAAGTATGAAGTAATGCAGGATCACTGAGCATACAACAATCCTTTTTTATACCTGGAGCTACAACAATTTCTTTAAATTTTCGTACTCCCCTGTTTTATAAACATAACAATATAAACATTTCTATTTATTAATATGCATAATATTAAACGTATTTTAAATGTACCTCCCTTTTCCAATTTCTAATATTGCTTTTAAATGTTCCCAATGTTTTATCAAATCTGCTGCAGTATATTGGCTTGATATTCGATTTATTTTTTTAAGCAATGCAACATTTTCTCTCATAATTTTTTTATTCTCCAAATGTTGGCTTTCAAATTTACTTTTATATTTAACATTTTTTCGCCAGCAATCAACAACAACCTACAACAGGTGTTTTTTTTTTTACTAGAATCCAATATACCTTCATTATTATTTCTCGAAAAGATTAAAATATAATTACTCCGCGTCTGGTGATAACGTTCAAAGATTTTAACAAATCCATATTTTGTTTATCCAATTCTAGGATCCTCCTGGTGTCGTTTTCCAAACGACGTGGCTTATAATAAACATCTACGTTAAATTTAGGTGGTTTGTTATCTACTTTGGCAACAATATTTTTTTCTTTTTGCAAATGTTTAATATCATTTTTATAATTAGGCCGTTCTAAAGTATTATTCACCTTAAATTAACGTTGATATACTTTATTTGTTAGTAGGTAATGCACAACATAAGTATATCTATCATCCTAACTGACATACCTTTCTAAAATGTTTTTTTCTTTTTAACTTTTCATGTTTATCATTTGTTTTCTTTATTTTTGTCATATTTATGCATTTATAGTTATATACGTGTGTTTTTTGTATATAATATTTATTTTTAATGTTTTATTTTATAAAAATATTTATAAAACAACATTGTTTTGTATACGCGTAAATTTAAAATGCGATCATTGATATTTCGATAGATCGCATATCTCGATCCTCGCCTCGTTTGCGATATTATTTTTTATGTATGAATATTCAATGAATATAATGCTATGAAGAACGGGCTGTGTGTATAATGTTTAACAGATGATTATTAGTTAGGTTAATTAAGAAGGTTTTAATATTTATTAAATTTGTGGAATTGATAAATATGGCTGGTATCGGGGAAAATCGTAAAAACAGCTGCCAATTGAAATCAAAAGGTTAGAAAGTGTTTTTTAGGTGTTACATCTTTTTATATGTATGTCTACTTGGCACATTTGACGTTTTAATAATAATTATACAATTTAAGATGTTCAGGTAATGGATTGCATTGGACGTACGCAAGGAGATGGAATGGAAAATGTAGTTACGAATGAAAATGAGTCTAAACAAACCAAATGTCGCCTAAACGATACTATTATTTATTACCCTAAGAATTTAAAGTCATCTGTTTTGATACCTCCAGTTATTCCTCCTGGTACTATTGTAAATCTTACTCCAAAAAATATTACAGCCCCAAAGGGTAAAAGACAAATTTTAAATTCCTTAAAAACAAAGGAACCAAAATTTGTACCTTATGAACCATACAAAGCAGCAGTTAATCCTATTGTTCCGCTTGAGAAAAAGAATAAGAAGCATTCCAAGTGGGATACAAATATTAATGTAGCAGCTACTGACGTTGCTAAATTGAAAATTCACGATGCAAATGGCGATAAAGATAGAATCAATGAAAAAGTTCAAAAGGAAGAATCCAATTGGGATAAGGAAAAGAAAATCTACGAAAGTGAAATTAAAAAACTCAAAGAAGAGAATAGTCAATTAGAAAACCAATTAAAATTCCAAGCACAAGTATAATAATAAGATATTTTACAGCAATAATTAGTTTTCATTATTTGAACTATATGTTACATTATTATGTAGGTAAATGGCGAATTAAAGAATCTGCTAGTAGCAGCTGTGGGCGAAGATCTGGAAACTAAAGTACACTTGCTTACTGAAGATAAGCTACAACTTGCTCGAGCACTTTTAAATTCTGCTCAACATCTTAATACTCATCAAGAACAAACAGAGTGGTTAGCAGGACAATGCGAAGTTTGGAGGAGTAAATTTTTAGCTAGTAGGTAATTAACAATAGGTCAACAATAATGGCACCAAAAGAATTATCTCTCTGGATAAGATATATTAACGACTAAATTATTTGTAATAGTTTGATGGTAGAGGAACTTGCAAAATGGAAAGCTGCCCTTTGTCAAAGAACGACCGATCTTCAAGAAGCTATAAAAAGATTATTAGAAGAGCGTAAAAATATACGTGATACGTCTCTTAAAACATACAGGTATCTGTTTAAATATAAACGATATCTGTTATCGAATATTCCATATCTATCTACTCAATATTAATATATTTTATTATTATTAATATATTTTATTTTAGGATTGTTAGCATTCTCTTAGAAAGTTTTGATCCTGTTCGAGCAGCATCGTACAAACGTCACGCACTGCCGAGTACAAATGTTATAGATTTGGCACAAGGCTGTTGTCAATTAGCAGAAATCTTAAAAGTTCAATTATTAAGTGGCATGTTGCATACAATAACGAACAAAGATGTCGATATAACTGGTTTAGAAATGCAAACGTTAGCGGAAAAAAATGCGGAACAAGTTAGTTTTTTAAACATAATCTCAAAGAACAAACAAATGAAAACTATTTTGTTAAAATGAGTTGAAAATTATTATATTTACAGTTATTAATGAGTCCAAATCTACTTATGTCAGGAAGACAAGATGCTGCTTGTAGCGCGGTAATGGGTGCAGCCGTTGCTATTGGTGGTCAAATTTTTATTCCACGCGAGTCTAATATTAGTTGTTGTCCAAATTGCAGTGGTGAAGTCAAACAGATTTGAAAATAATTTTTCTGTTAAATCAATTTTCGTAGAGAGATTCATCACTTATAAATGATATACGATACTGCCGTATGTAGCTCAACGCGATTGATTTTTCATTACCAGGCCTATGATACAACTTTACGAAGATATTTTAATCGATACAAGAAATAATTACTAATTGTTAAAGATAGAAAAAAATAAAATCATGAAAAATTTATCATATATTTCTCGTCGTTTCATTCCACTTTTTATATATATATATATATATTTTCACAATTTTATTTGCATAAATTAATAAATATAATCATCAGTATTTGAAACTACATGCATATCCATTAAAATAGTAAACATTTTTTTATAATAAGATATTAAATAACTTTTAATAAGCTGTTTATATGTCATATTCATTTGTAGTTAAATTATTGATAAGCAAAGTTGTTTCAAAATTGTAGGAATTCATTATACGAGTATAACAAATAATACATCCTAACTATAGAGTAATATATTGAAATGTCCATTTTTCTGAAAATATATAATGCAATGTAACTTCCTAAGACCGATAATAAATTTTTAATCTAGTTTCTTGTTTTCAGTTAAACATTTTTTTTAAACATTCTTGTGCTATCATTCATTGAAACACTATTGTATTATTGTAGAAGATAAGTTACGTACAAAATTATTTCTAAAATAATGCATACATGTTATCTCGTATCACAAATTAATACCTTGGAGCATGAACCTCCCCTCTCCCCTCTCCCCTCTCTATATAAATATATACGCACACAAATACTTGTGTGTTTATTCGTATATATGCGATAGTACCAATTAGTTATCTGCATAAGACGATGACCCACACACTCGCACACATCATTAGAACACTTTATTTAACATTTTGTTATAAATCGTTTTATCATATTTGCTTTATAATTACAAAACAGATGCAATAAATTGTTGAACATGCAGCTATTCGTTTAATCTTTTATATATAAATATTTAATAATTTATTTATTATAATTATTAAATATTATATATTTATATATTATCATTATTAAATTGATCAGAGAGAGAAAATGATACATGAATTAGCTCTAAAGCCAGCTTAGACTTGGCACTTGACAATAAATGTTCGGTAATAGTGTAATGTCTTTTTGTGCTTGACAGTGCTGCATTTGATTACCCATCATAACAATATAACGAATTATTATCATCATTTCTTATGAATTCATATAAATAATTAAATGATGGAAAATATTTTCGAATTATATGAAATAATTTATATAGATGCCGCAGTAGATATTCGTATTTGATTTGTTAAATACATTCGTAAAATTGTCCTACACAGTGGTGATTCGCCTAAGTTGCTGATCGATATGTGCTCGATCATTAATGAAACGTCACACATTGAAAATAAATTATATTTTAAAGTTCTTGATGTTTTTCATCTTGATTTCGTTCATTATTCGTTTTCGAATTATCATTTTTTGACAAATTTAATGTATCCTCCGTTGCATCTGTCGTATTTGATTCTAGAATATTTTCCAATTTTTTATCTTTCGCTTCTATATTTTCTTGATTAGATTGTCCTGACTGAGTATCAGGATCAGGAACCGATGTTGATTCTATATTCGGTAATTGCGTTTTATTTGTTGCTTGATCAGTTTTATTTTCCATATTATTCGTTGTTTCTGGTTTTGGTCTCCAAATTTTGGCCTTATTTACAAGATATTTAACTTCTCTATCAAGTAGTGCCATTTTGTTTGCAATATCACGAACTTTATATTTTATCGGTTCGTATAAAGGTGTTTCAGCAAACGATTTAACGATTATATCATGATATTCCTAGATAAATGAAATAATTACATATGAATTCGTAATATAATCACCCGCATAGTATATTATAATAGTATATTATTGCGATTATACATACCTTTGTTTCGTTGATCACTTTTTCCAATGTTTCAATTTCTACTTGTGTAAACATATCATTATTTTGACTTATGTTACGCATATTTCGCAAAAATACTGAACTTCCATTTAACATAGACACCAATCCTTTCAGCACTTCTGGTCGTTCTTTATGTTCAAAAACTCTTTCGTATACATCACTTGTTAACTTTTGTAATTGCATTAATTTTTCCTCATATATTTCTGCGGTTGCATCGAATCCATCTTCATATAACCATTCAGAAATTTCTGCGCAAGCTTTTAATATTTTCTCTGCTTCTCCAGAAGTTGCTGCAGCTATATAAAACTCCGTTTCTAATTTTTGTTGTGCATCAATCACAAATGCTTCAAGATTATTTAAAGCTGTTTCACGTCGTGTTTTTTCTCGATCGTGTTGATCTAGGTGATGAATCCTGTCAAAATAAATAAAAATAAATTTGTAGATATATATACAAATAATATATTTGATTTGAATGATATTTACTTTTCAATCGATTCCGAAAATTTCTTTTCATCCAATGTCTTTGAACCTAATATAATTTCTTCGGCTTTAATAGGTTCTTTAATCGTTACAATAACAGGTTTCTTTTCCTTCTCAGATTTCTCTGTCTTGTTTCCTGCTTTGCCTTCATTCAACTTTGTCTGATTTTTGCTCTGAGATTTATCTTCAGTTTCTTTCTGAGGATCTGGATATTCAGGCTCTTCGTGCACCGGCTTAATATTTTCTTTTGGTGGTTCTTCTGTAGTTTCATCTTTTCCCTTATTATCTGAACCTATAATGTAGTATGTAAATAAATATGCGAAACTTAAGCTTGAATGTTTTTATCATCATTTTTTGCAAAGTTTTTAACACAGACCTGCAAATAGTTTACTAATAGTTGAACCAAGCATTGAAAATGTACCCTCTTCTTCCTCAGCGGTGCTTCCCGTTTTTTCTGACACCAACTCTATATTTATTAAATTAAGTAAACCACTGTCATCCAAGTTAAAATGAGCTTTTATCCCTTTACTTTCGGCTCCTTCTTTAGAGTGCTTTTCTAAAGCTTCAGCCACACCTGTCAATTTTATAGTTGATAAATTCAAATTTCCAATGGCACTGTAATCATATAAATACAAATTTTTGCTTTAATAATATGTATATTAAATGACGATTAATTCAGAAAAACACATACCGTATGGATTATGTGTATGTACTTACTCTATTTCATTAACAGGTAAATGATCTAGTTCTGCATAGTTTACATGAAATTCGAAATCTTCATTATGTTTGTTAAATGTAATTATCTTTTTTTGCGGGTAAGCATTCATCTTATTAAAAAGAGTTCTTCTAACCTGTATAGACAATGTATGTGTATTATTATGATTAAATTTCAATATTCACAGATGAGCACAGAAATGATGAACTTCATAATTGTTACCTGTTTTATTTTGCCATCTGCATTTCTATCAAATACAATTTGAATGGGGAATAAAACAGCATCTTTCGTTATAAACTTTTTGACTTTAAAACCTTGACTGAGATCTGCCGCTTTATAAACAGCACCTAATGCAGCAGATTCATCTGTATTCATATTTTTGGATAAGTCTGTTTTGACATATTCCATTAATTTTTCTTGGATTTTTGGCATACGTGTACCAGCTCCCACCAATATTACTTGAGATATTACATCCATTGTTAAAGCTAAAATAATATATAATGTAGTTTTTGTGTACAATGAATTTTCTTAATATAACTTGTTAGTCAAACCTCTCATGTATTTAGAAAATTTACCTGAAGTTTCTAGGGCAATTTTGACAGGATTTGACACACGTTCAAATAGATCGGAGCAAATATTTTCGAAAGTTTCTCTGGTAACTTGTAACCGAAAATCATAATCATCTATCAGACCTTCGATTTGGGCATAATGATCAGCATTGGCGCTAAGTACATTTTTAACGCGTCCAGCCTCTTTGAAGAGTTTTGCCATAGCTCTTGGACTATTGAATACGGAATTAGGAGTTTTATTTAAAGCATCAAACTCTTTAGCCAAATAATTTTGCAGTCTGATTTGCATTTCTAATCCTCCAAGGGTGCGATCATATCCTACACCCAATATATTAACATGAGGATTAGTTTCGACAAATCCTTTTTCCTTCGTTTTAACATTTTGATAACTGACTACAGTTGCCGTTGTACTGCTGGCACCCATATCATAAAACATTACATATTGCACAGAGTCATTAATTTCTTTTCTACGAAATATACCGTAATTTAATGCGACTGCGGTATAGTCATTGATAAGTTGCAATACTTTGATTTTCGCAAGTTCGGCTGCTTGCAACAGGGCTCTTCTTTCAGCTTGATTGAAATATCCTGGCACAGTGATCACCGCTTCATTAACTTTTTGTCCAGCTGAAAATTCTGCAAATTCTTTTCCTTTATGAAGTATCTGTGCGAGTAATTCTTCTGGTGTATGGGTGATATTTTCATAAAGTTTGAATGCTATTGTTTGACGTTCATCGTCAGCTATAATATCATGATAAGGAAATCTCTTGGAATAAAGTTTAACCATTGGATTATCTATAGATTTTCCTAGAAGATCTAATATGTAAGAGAAAGTGCTTTGTGGAAATCTAAGTCCTACAACTTGCGCATCTTCGCCAAATGTCCGTTCTCCATCTCGAAATGCTATTGTAGCTGGAGTTTTTCTTTTTGACTCCTTATTCAAAGCTATTTCCATAGGTACACCTGGCTATAAAAATAATGAACATTTTGGATAATTTAATTGTTAAATTTAAACACATACACACACACACACACACACACACACACACACATGTATATATATATAAGTTTACTTATTAATTATAAGTATAATAATTATCAGAAACTTTAATTAACAGCAATTAAATATATTTTACGTACAGAAACGATTGCAACTTTCATCCATTCACTACCAATGTCAATGCTCATTACAGCTATTTCTTCACTTTGACCGATTAAAGTAGCGATTACGACTACAAACATCGTTATCGCTGACATTTTAACACATGTGATTTCCATCTATGTAATAAAAAAACGAAACAATTATTAAATAATTCTTGTCAACGATACCGATATATACGAGCACGAGGAAAATTACTTTGCTATTAAATTTGGTTATGACTACCGGCAGGCTTAAACAGTTATCCAAACTAGAAATAATACGTGTCAAAACCTATTACTTTACCTTTCACTTCTTTTATTCAGAAAATTTCATATAAAAAAGAATAAATGTTATTTTTATATCATTAGGAACGCACAAATTTTGTTAACATCACAAAGCTAGTTAACAACAAACGTTTTAAACTATCAAAAAACAGAACGCATTCGCGACTTTCGTGATATCTGTATGAAACATGTGTTTGTGTGGCATAATATCATTGGTTGCGGATTCTTTAAAGGTGATATTTTATTGGGCCGCGTTGGCAAATCAAAATTGATTAGGACTGACAAAAAATGACGTTAATAAAATATAAAAAATAAATTGATAAGCAATCGCGAACAAATTATGGCATTTTTTCTCTTCTTATAGTTTTATAATTATTGTAATATTTATTGCATATCAAAATGTTAAAGTCGATGAAAATAAGGAAAAAGAAATAGATGATTTGCACTTATATATATATATATATATATATATATAGATATACAGAGAGTCACATGAGTATTCGTACCTCACCAACTATCTCAACTTTAAATGAATGATATTTGATCAAAATGCAAGTTTTTAAATTTTTATAGCTTTTCGTATGTAAGCTTTCAAACTCATATAAATTTTATAGAACTGATTCACTGTATGTCAATAAATTCTATATTATTAAGTAAAGAAATCATTTCATTGTTTATGGTATAAACTAAAGCATAAAAGATTTAACAAAATTATTGTTAGATTATACCATATTATTTCATATTATTAATTCATTATGAAAACATTTATTGTTTATGTAAAATAAAATTAAAATTAATAAAATCTTCGTTAGGAAAAGCAGATATTCGGATTGATTTCCAAACAAGTTAATAAATATTAATATACAATTCGGAAAAGACTGGACATAACAGATAAAAAATACCTTTTACAGCACTGGAAGTGATTATGTCACTATTTCACAAGTATATATAATACACTTCTTATATTATTAAAACGATTACAAAAATCTATCAGAATATTTCTTTACACGTAATCATTAGCAACTTCATAGATGTAAGGGCATTACTACTGTGTGTACTTCAATGTAATTATTCATAAATAGAGAGTAATAACATTTTTATATTCACTTAAATATCATATGAAGCATTAAGATCATTGCATCCACATTTAAATCATTTTTACAATATCTTTGGATTACAATTTTCAATGTATGGGTTATTAATGGTATTATTACCATACACTTTTACATGTAAACTTTACGCAAGATAAAAAAGCAAATAATACTTTGTTCTTGCACTTGTATGATCAGCTGAATATTAGAGATTTCCATGACTCAAGTAAAGTTGAAATATTTATAATGTGCTAGCACATTTTGAAAATCATAGTATATTAATAATTAAAAGTAATTATTTGTGTAACTTTTGAATAGGTTTATAAAAATATCTCCGTTAATACTGATCTTCAGTTCGGCCAAACTTAAACGTCATAGATCCCAAGAATATAAATACATTTTGTAAAAATAATCCTATTCCGGGCCAGTAATGCTGAGCACCTAAAATATAATTATTTTAAATACCACTATACATTTTTTTTCTATCATTACTTACTTAGAGCTACAAAGTCTGCGAACAAGATCCAACAGGCTGCAATAACTGCTGCAAAGCCTATAACAAAGCCCACGAATAACCAACTTCTGGCTCCTCTGACTCCTAAGCGCCCACCATTATAATCATCTCCTCTTATTTGAGCGTTTGATACTGAGTTGACCCTGTATTAGAAATAATTTATTTAAAAAAAGTCTAGTTTAAATTTGGCCAATAATCGTTAGCATGTATTACTTTATAAAAATAGATCTATTGTTTCATCAGTCTCAATCAATTAAATAAAACTTACATAAATAGAGATATTGTACCAAATACTCCGCAGACGTGATAAGCAGTTACCATCTCCGCAGGATATTTTGCATGAGCATCTATTATAAACCACCACCCTACAAAAAACTGCAACAATGTTTCATGAATAATAAATAGACAATCAATATTAAATGAATTAGTATTGTACGATTAAAAATATATATGACGTACAATTAAAAAAAATTATATTTCTTAGTAATTATTAGAAATGATTAATTTTACCAATGTGCTAGCCAATATTGATACTAATGCATTTCGTTTTTCGACTCCTTCAAACCATACGCACGTTGGAATTTGTACATTTTCTAGGCAGGACGTCATTTTCGCTAATTCTTGTTTACTCGACGTAAAACTTTACTCTGACAAGCGATAACTAACCTAAAATGACATGTCAACAAGGACTAAAAATAATAGCCAAAAATTTCACTAACTTGAAACAACAAATAATGAAGAAAAGAAATCTAACACCTGATTTAACGATTCTTTTAAATATACTCTACCTATTTTTATTGCACTTTTTGAAATCAATTCCAGGGAACAAGCTGTTTAGAATTCCTAGGCGGTGGTAGGCTTGCATTTAAATCACTGAATGAACGAACTTCATTGTTTTCAATAGTTTTCCTATACATATATGTACATAACCTTAAATCTCATAAGATTTTGATAGAAAAACATAATAAAATTATTTATAAGTCGAGAAAAAATAAATATGAATTCAACAAAAAATGCATTACGTTCAATTTGTAAATTATTATTCAGAAAAACATCACCCGTTGTGGTATAGATTATTTATTTTCTAATTTAATTGTAATTACTAATATAATTAAATATTTAGTATTATAATATTATTAATACTTTTATATATTTAGTGTTTGAGTCCATTATTTATCAATGACTCATCACAGAATGATGCAGAAATTACAGAAAAAAATAAATTAAAATTACCAGATGTAAAAACTATGACATACAATTATTTGGTTAAACAGTCAACTTTAAAAGCAATTAACAATGCTTCTGAACTTTTAACTATTACATTTTTAGCGATAGAAACTATCAGTGAAGAGTACAGGTGAATATAATCATAAATCATGTAATGTTAAATAATTATTACACTAGTAATATTTGCAAGTTTTCTTTCAGAAAATCATTAATAAAATTAATAAACCTTTATAAAGAGTCTTCAGAAAGTGGCATGGTTGATTTGCATGAAGACACAATGGTTCAAATTAGAGCAGAAATGCAAAATAAAAAAGATATGTTTATGGTAAGAGTTTGAAATTTATTTAATAATTACTTTGCACATAGTACTAATCAATTGTTATCGTTTTCTTTTGTAGCAACTTGTTAGTTTTATGGAGTCTGTACGTAAAATGGCAGATTCAACTACAGAAATATGTTATATGTATGGAATGAATAATTTATGTTCTAGCCTTAGTCAAAGGATAGACGATGCTATTAAAAATATGGATAAAGAAATATATAATAATCAAAAATTAGAAAAAGAATTTAACTATGTACAACAGGAATATATAATTAATGCTGACAAACATTGAAAAATATAAATAATTATAAACCCTCAGGAATGTTCCTATCAAAACAAAAATTATTAAAATATTTTTTTATTGCAGACAAGTCGTATATAAGGTGGAAGATATAGAAATAATTAAATATGATTTTACTGTATTATTTATCCTTAAAAAGAAATATTTAAACATCTAAATGGATTGTCACAATATGTCGACCAGGTACCATTACCAATCCAAGTGCTCTTGCTTCTGTGAGATCTTCGGATAAAAATTCTATACATGATCCCAAAATTACATTAGCGTCGCGATCAGTGCAAAGAAATGCACCCGTCAATACTCTACCATCAGTCATTTTAATTCGCAAATGTCGATTCAGCCATCCTCTTAATTTTTGTTTTGCAGGTGACTCCTCGCAATTAAAAGTCTGTAATTATTTAACAAATTAGTCACAAAATACCTTTGCAAATAATAAAATATTATGAACGTTGGTTATGATATATACACAAATCTATGAAATATATAAATTAATAATTTATTTATTTATATAATTAATTACCTCTCCGTTTCCATGAACGTACTCTTCTTTTGACATATTTATTTGACTTTATTTCTTCTTTCGCGTTATAATTGTCTTTATAGAAAACTGTAATATTAAAAAATATCAGATACTGTTTACTTCATCAGTTTAGCCAAATTAAAGAATTGATCGTGATTTTAGTAATATATTTTATCTTGAGCAAAAGAAACTATAATATGTCAAAACATTGAAAGGCATGTATTCATGATTAAATCGAAATTACTCTTTCCAAAGAATACGTCTGTACCTATCTTCAGTATGAAAAAATGAGCAACTTGATTGGTTTCTTTTTGACAGTGGTACAAGTAATTTTCGAACTTAATCGTAATCTTATTTAATTTTGTTACTGCATTTAAATTAAAACAATTATTTATTGAAAATATATCGTTTAATTCAACATGTGCAATTTACTTGGGCATAATATTATTGTGTATAATGATGTGCATGTGAGATAGTTGGCTGACATACTACCACTGACACAATAAAAGTACATATATTCTAAGAAATTTTTAAATAAACATTTTATATATCTTTATACAATTAAAATGCATGAAGCATATAAAAAGACACCTATATTAAATATAACAGTGCAAATAGAGTCTATGTTTGCATATGGTATGTAAAAACTAACCTTTTCATAACATACAATGACAATTTATTTATTGTTCTCATATATTTTTCATACAGCTTAAATATCCACACATATATTGTTTAAATTTGATCTGAATATCGCGTGATTTTAGTATTTTATATTTCAGATGACAACTTATTGATTGGTACAAGAGAAGGACAAATTTTTATGTACAATGTTCCTTCTAAATTGGATGAAACTCATAAGTTAGAATTATTACGCCATAGTAAAAATTTTAAAAAGCGTATTACCCAAATAGCTGTTGTAGCGGAATATAATTTATTAATTTTACTTTCAGGTAATACCCCATTGGTTTTAAATCGTTTTAATTATGTTATAAAATAATTAATCTCTTCGTACAGATGGCATAGTTTCTATTCATGATCTCAATTCGTTGAATTTCCAATTAATCTGTCAGTTGCAAAAAACAAAGGGAGCAACGTTGTTCGCTTTAGATGTGAAGAAAACAGAAAGTTCAACAGATGAAAAAAATACTGTTGTACGTTTATGCGTTGTTGTTAAACGTAAACTGCAACTGTATCATTGGAAAGGCAAAAAATTTGAGGAGTGTGATAATTTTGAATTAACAGTACCAGACATACCACGTGAATTATCATGGTATTATTATTATTGCCCCCTAAAAGAATACCGAATACGTATTTAAATCATTTAAATGTATTTTATATGCAGGTGTGGAGAAATTCTAATATTAGGATTTCGTGGTTTATCCTATACTATTTTGGAATTAACCGGTAAACCTAAGGAACTGTTTCCTACCGGAAAATCGCCAGAGCCCAGTGTTACTAAATTATCAGATGATTCTTTCGTATTAGGAAAAGATTTATGTTCTATTGTCATGGATACCAAAGGAGATTTAATGCAGCATAATCCTATTAAATGGTCAGATACTCCAAGTGCCATAGGTAAAAATTTCTATTTGATATGAACAATGAGTTCAAGAAGGAAAGAGTATTATTTTACTTTTTGAAACTTTTTCTTTTTAGCTTGGGATGACCCTTACTTACTTGGTATTGTACATGACAGATTAGAAGTATATACTTTAGAAGGTTGCTTACACATTCAGACGATAAAAGATTTAAATAAAGCTAGACTTATATGTAGATGTAGACAAGGCAAAGTCTTTGTAGCATCTATGAGTAGCGTATGGTGTGTGAGGGCTGTTGATGTAACTCAACAGATTAGAACTTTACTCGAACAAAATCAATTTCAATTAGCATTGAAATTAACAGTACGTACAAATCTCGTATTCATTGTATTCTAAATGTCTTTTTTTAAATTAAATTAAAAAATTAATACATTACTTAAATATATATTTTTTTAGAGTTTATCAGATATAATAGAAGAGGAAAAGGCCAAACAGACATACAAAATACAAACTCTATATGCGCATCATTTGTTTTATGAAAAAAAATTTCAAGAAGCTATGAATTTATTTTTGGAACTTAGAACTGATCCTTACGAAGTGATAAGATTATTTCCTGACTTAGTAACGCCATCGAGTAATAGTCACGAGCTCAGTGATTCAGCAACGAACTTACCAAAACTTCCAAACCATGATTTAGAAAAAGGTTTATGCGCATTAATAATGTTTCTAACAGAAGTTAGACACAAATTATTAAGTGATACAAAAACAAAAGATAAGGATAATCATAAAGATAAAAATGTAATGGAAAGCGAAAAAAATCTGACTGCCGTAGCTACTGAGCAATTGTTAAAGATCATTGATACTACTCTACTTAAATGTTATTTACAGGTAAGAGAGAGAGAAGCAAACATAATTTGTGTAGAATTCTTTTTCAATCCTATACAAAATCTTATGATTTTACAGACGAACGATGCACTGGTAGCGTCTTTACTAAGATTAAATCATTGTCATTTGGCAGAAGCTGAAAAGACATTACTTATATATCAGAAATATCCAGAACTTATTATATTATATCAAACAAAAGGACAACATAGAAAGGCTTTAGAGCTATTAGAAAAACATGCCAAAGAAAACGATTCTAGTTTGAAGGGAACTGAAAGAACTATCCAATATTTACAGCATCTCGGCAAAGATCATATGGATTTAATTCTTAAATTCGCAGGTTGGGTCTTAGAAGAGGATCCTGAACAAGGACTCAGAATATTTATGGAAGATATACAAGTACGTTACTGTGTATTACTTATTGATTACATTTTTTACTGACACTTCTTGTCTATATTTAGGAAGTCGAGCAATTGCCCAGACCAAAGGTATTGGATTATCTCCTACGTTGTCACAAAGATTTGGTTATAACATACTTGGAACATGTGGTGCATATATGGGAAGATACAAATCCATTATTTCACAATGTTTTAATACATCAATATAAGGAAAAAAGCCTAATTTCTATGAATGAAAATGCAACACCCGCTGAAAAAGAGACATCCCAACACATAAGACAGAAATTACAACAATTTTTGGAGAAATCCGTATACTATACACCAGAAACAATATTGGTGCATTTCCCGTTTGATTGTTTATTCGAAGAACGTGCAATTATTTTAGGAAGACTTGGGCGTCATCAACAAGCTATATCAATATATATTAATCTTTTGAATAATGTACAAGGTGCAATAGAATATAGCAATAACGTATATGAAAGATGTCAAAGTAAGTATATAGATTCTTATTTAAAAGAATATTCCTTTTATTTAGCTGTAAATAATAATTAATTTTTTGCAAAGATGAAGAGAAAGCGGATAAACAAAAGAAATCTGATGGAGCAGACGAGGTTTATGTAATGCTTATTAATCAACTATTAAAACCTGATAATGCAGGAGCTCTAATGGCCGGTATGTTATTTTTCGATAATTTATTATTTAATATATGATAATTAAAATATATTATTTTGCTTCGTCAATGTTTCATCATCTCACAGGTTGTAATACAAATGTACAACGTAGTGCACAACCGGATCCAGAAATGGCATTGCACTTACTCGAAGAACATGCTTCAAAAATAAATCCATTGAAAGTTTTAGAAATTCTACCGGATACAGTACCGATTGGTAGAATAAAACGTTTTTTAGAAGTTAGTCTTCAAAATAATTTAAATACAAGACGTAAGACTCAAGTTTTAAAAGGCTTACTTTATGCGGAACATTTGCAAGTACAAGAACAACGTATGCATTATGAGTCACAGAGTGTTCTTATGACAGAATTTAATATATGCCCTGCATGTAAAAAACGATTCGGTAATCAAAGGTTTGTATTATCTTGTATTTTCTAGATCCGAAATGTACATGAATCTAAGAAGATATTATCTACTCTTTTTTATAGTGCATTCGCAAGATACCCCAACGGTGATATCGTGCATTATTCGTGTCAAGATCGTAAAGGATGAACAAATATTGTAGCGAAATTATTACAGATAATATATGTAAGTTAAATAGATGTATGTGTATATATATTTATATAGATATAAAAGTGCTCTTTTTTTATCAAGTAAAAGACCGCTAATATTCTATTTTTTTCAACATATTAATAACTATTAAATACCAATCGATGTATTAATAATATGCTGTATGATATTGTATAAGATTCCAATTGATAGTAATGCATTAAAAAAGATAAAAGAGAGAGAGAGAGAGACGAGAGACAGAGAGATTATTAATTAATACTTTCAAGAACTATTTAATATTTTTAATTTATTTGCACAAATGTTTTTTTTTATGATTATTTTAATAGAAATGATAAATGTTGATTTATATTTTTCATGATTATAAAAAAAAAAATAGAAAAATTAAATCAACAAAGAATATATAGAAGATGGGGCGTGCCCGATCCAGAATGTGTTATAAACAGGGCCGATGATGTCATAGACGATGGTTTGTATTCCTACGCCTGCACGGTAAGCATGCAGGTACATACAAGTACCGATGCTTCTACCGGTCTGAATGCATCTTACCGGTTTCCGATTTTTGTAGACGCATATCGAAATGTAATTTAATAATTATTACAGAAATTCAATCCTCCTTCTCGAGAGAACAGATTGAACTATTACAAGCACCGTTATCTTACTTTAATAATAACATCTAAGCTTAATATGTTTAATTTGAACAGAATTCATGTAACCAAAATTTATATTTATGTAACGCAAGCAATGGAAAGTAACGTGTTTTATTTAGGATTAAAAGATACATACAATTATCTTCATTGTTTCAATAAAAACGTACGATTTATGTAGAAGAAAGATATCAAGTTAGTAATTACGCCAATTATATATAAATAAGTTTCTGCTGCCAGTAGCAGTATACCGAGTGCAATTGAACACACCTTACTATTTTGAATTGAAAATAATATGTGCATTTATATATATATATATAAATATTATATTATTTACAAAGAAAAGTGTGATATAAAATAGTTTATTTGTATTAACATTTACTCGGCCTTTCGATATAGTTATCGTAAGATGAAAATAAATACGAAAGCATTTTTTGTAATTTCTTTTCGAAGCGATGCATTATTGCAAAATGAATCTTGATAAGGTAGAGCAAGACATTTTCGTAGTTAAACGAATCAGCGAAGTCGGTGAGCGGGACTAGTTGTCGACGGCGTAGGTCGACGCCGTGCGCGGTCAGTCGGTTGCGCGCCGGTCGAGTGTGCGGACGGACTTGTCGTCGGTGGTTTATTTGGTGTACTTGGGCGGGATTTTATGCGAGTTGTGGGATCGAACAGTGTAGCAGGGTGTCCCTTCGTAAGGGTAAGTGCAACTAATCAAAGAGTTTCATTTGAAAATAGTTCAAATCGATTAAAATTGTCTATCGGTTATCGCGAGACGGCCAGATCGTCGACATAAAAATGGCGTGCGGCAATGATGGGAGTTCCCTATCTCTCTCTCTCTTTTTCATTTGATCAGATTTATCGTTTATTTCAATACTTTTAATCATCCTTACGTATCGAAAATGCAAAATATTGCGTAGGTGTGAATCGGTCATCGCGAAAGAATGTTATTCTGCGAAAGAGTATTTTGCTTGGTTGTGATTCGTCTCGTTCCTTGGCATCGATTCCACCGGGCGAACGTGTCTCTTTGCCCCTCTCTCTTTCTCCATTTCTACCTTCCAAATGAAATCGCGTATCGTTTTTTCCAGCGTCATCTTAAATGCCAATTAAAACGCATTTACGATTGCTAGACTAAAGCCGGCGAGGAAGTAAATAAGTGCTTCCTCTCGATACTCCGTTGGAGAGATATCGAATATATTCCTTCCATCCCTCTCCCTCGTTCGCTTTGTTCACCTGTCAAGACATGGACCGAGAACCGTTGTCGTTGCTCGCCAACCGTTGACCCAATTCTCGCAGTTCTTCCCATCGGATATCTCTCTGTCGAGGCAAGCAAGCAAGCAAGCAAGCAGGTCGCTTTTACTCGTCGATGCGTGAACTCGTAAACTCGCGCTTTCAGTCATCCGCGTCCGGTCGTTGATCGATTCGCCCTATTCTCTTTCTCTTCCCTTCTTTCAAGAGGAGCCAACTGCAAGGGAAGAACTTTTATATAGCTCTTTAATCAGCGTCTATGCAAGACACTTGCATCATTTTTGAAAAAAAGAGGGTGTCCGTCTTCTTCCTGCTCTTCCTGTGCAACAACTCCCTTGACTCACAATTTATTCAAATAATCGTACGTTATCTGTGTTTTCGTAACTCTATATCGAAATAATCAAAATGTTTTCTAAGAATTTTCTTTAACGATGCTTACGTTCCTACGTTGCAACATAGAGACAAGTAGAATTTCAAATGGGACGATCGTCGACGGATGTAGAAATACAACCGGTGGCATTATTAGTTACCGTCTTTGACCGTTTCAACGATGCTCGCTACGCGTAACTGTCTCTCCTCTTTCTTTTTTTCTTTTTTTTCTTTTTTCCTTTTTGGTATCTATAGATAGCGTTTACCTCTCATTGTTAGCGTTTCTCTCTTCACTCGTCGCGTACGATCGATTTCGTCACTATGCTGGATTCGGATCTGACAATGAGTCATTGTCAAAAGCGTGTTTGCATTAAGTGACAGTAAAACGTTAAGGTCACCAGCGACTTGAACTAAACGATCGAACTGACTTTTGACAAATGAGGAGAGAGAAGTAGAGGGGAAGAAGGGAAGAGGAATCGTGCCGTAGATTTTCTTAGATTATCGCCCACTCGCACCCACTCTGGCTTCTTCGGTACCGTTGACCTCTCTCTCTCGTGTCTTCATTTTGTTGAGAGCGTTAAGAAGAATCGGTGTCTTCCTTTCGTTCATCCCCCGTTTTCCTTCGTATGAACGAGTTTAATCAATTCTCTCCGGGTCTCGTGTTTACAGTTACGTCACCGTACGAGCGCCATGGGTGTGAACGTCTTTGGAATATTTGAATAAATTATTTACTCCGCGGTAGTCTGTTTTATTCGGAAGTGAATCGCCTTCGAGAGCATCGACGCTATGACGGTAATCGTGATATCATCGAGAGAACGAGAGATATCAATTTTACTATCTTTCATCATTTAACGCAGAGATTCTCAACCTATCTGCCGGCCGATCAAATACATTATTACTTGTATATATTTAAGTATATTACTTGCAAGAACATTTTACGACAATTGTTTTGGAGATTTTTTTGTACAAATTAAGCATTTTTCAACGTAAGGTAACGGCAGAATCATTTCGCGACCCATAGGTTGAGAAACGCTGACTTAACGTCCCCCTTCTCTCCCCCTCCTCCCTTCTCTCTCTTACCGTTGATTTATTTTTTAAATTTCCATTTTTATCTTTTCTACTTCTAATCATCCTTCGGCGAGAACGCAGTGTTTGTTTAACTGGTTATTTTAAATGGCGTATTCGGTGACATACGAAAGAGAGAGAAAGAAGAAGAACGAAATGAACTTTTAGTCGAGTTTTCGTTTGTCGATCGGTATTAGCGCTTGACGAGTATTTGGAGAGGATTCGAAAGGCTCCGAAGGTTGACATCGACTTTAATTAATCGCCCTGGCAATTCGGATGTCCGTCTTTAATCGAGCGAATTTGCTTCGATGCGCTTCGTACTCGCATTACTGAATTCGATTCTACGCGCACACATATATGTATGTATATATATGACTTATAACTTGCATACGTGGAAGAGTTAAAGGTCGTAAAAACAAGCCTATGCTGTGGTCCCCGCTTTGAACGAGTATGCTCGAAGCTGAGGAACCGCGAGTAAAAAGAACTGACGTCAGTTAAATATCGTACCGTTAATCCGTTCTACGGATGGATATGTAACTTTGTAAGACCGTCCAAGAGAATGATCAATTGTAGTTACCATTTCCAAACTCCGTTATGTTCGTTAATATTTTTGTCTTTTTCTTTACAAATTAGAAAAAACTTATTTCTTTCGCATCTTTTGGGAATGATCGATTATCGTTCTCTTTGTTTTTACCTTTTTTATTTCTATAATTTGGCAGAAATATCCCGAAAAAATGGAAGACTTTCGAGTTGGTTTCATGGGCGTGCCACTTTTGTTCAATCTTTAACTTTTCTTACATTGGTACGTTCGACGATAGGAAAAGAAAGACTTCGAGAACGCGTACGCGAGTAACTTTACTACAATTCCTTCTTCTTACAATTTTTAACGAAACATTGATATTTTCGAACATCTCGAATGTAGTATACAGATGCATTTTTAATTTTATTTTTCTTTTTATTTTGCAAGAGCCAGTAGTCTTAGCTAATTAGAATGATTTCAAGGACAGGTTGCATAATTTGCGTATAAAACCTTGTCTGGTTTTATAAGAGTGCGAGCATCTGGCAATAAAAAAGAAACTTTTAAAGTTATGTCTAGTATCTTCTGCAAAATAGTAATGTATCCGATGCATCGTCGTAACCTCGATGCGTCGATCGACCGCAAAACGTTAACCGTTCTTTCTGGTATCGACGAACAACTCATTTCATAGGATATTCGATGCGATCAAATAAAAAAATCAATAATTTTGATAGTTCTTGCGAGTTACAATTTTAGACTCCCTTATTGATTAAATGAAACGAATCTTTTTATTCTTTTATTTTTTGGGAAGTGAAACTTCTTAGGCAACGGTAATTATAAAATTTTATGAAATTACATGAAAAAAGATACAGAACAGAGGTAGAAAAAGGGAGACATAGAGATAGAACCCATAGTCGATCGATATACCCTAAATAATTATTAATTAATTGAAAAAAAATGTATATTGTAATCTAAAAACAAGGATTTACCTTTTGAAATACCTTTCTCTTCGAAATCCACCGTTAGACTGGCTCCGTTGTTCTCTATAAAAGTTTTTTTATTAAATGTTGTTTACATGGCTTTCCGAAAGTCGCGCACGTGTGTAACGAGAATATTATTCGTAATAAATAGAAATTAAGATTATAACGTTATAATTTTAGTATTTTTTTTTTCATTTTTATATAATTGTTTAAACTACAGTATATTTTTTCTAACGTTTCTGTGCAGTGATGACTTCGATGATAAAATTTTCGTCTAAAAAAATATCAAATCGAAATTATTTAATATAAAAGTACGTTAATAGGTATATATTGTTTATACAAATGTATATATTCTTAAACAGTCTTAAATATAAGTAACGTACATTAGAGTATTAAAATAATTGTTAATTAATCGAAAGAAATGTGTATTGTTGTTAAAAAGCACGGAGTATATGTTTGGAGCACCGTCCTCTTCGAAATCCGCCGTTAGACTGGTTTTGTTCTTCCCTGTGAAAGTTCTTTTATTCAATGTTGTTTATGTGACTTTCCAACGGTCGCGTATGTCTAACGTACATAATACTCGAAATCAATAACATTTCCTTTTATGGAAAGTCATATAAACAACGTTTAATAAAAGTACTTTCACAGAGGACTAACAGCTCAGTCCATTGTTTGATTTCGAAGAGGAAGATACATCGAAAGGTAAATCCATATTTTTAGATTACAATATACATATTTTTTGATTAATTAACAATTATTTTAATATTCTAATGTACTCTACTTATATTTAAGATTGTTTAAGAGTATATACATTTGTATAAACAATACATACTTATTAACATACTATTAATATTAAATAATTTAAATTTGATATTCTATTAGACGAAAACTTTACCCCACCCTCTCGAAATCATCATTGCGCAGAAACATTAAAATAAATATACCTTTGTTGAAACAATTACATGAAAATGAAAAAAATGCTAAAATTATAACGTTCTAATCTTTATTTCTATTTATTACGAATAATATTCTCGTTACATACGTGCGCGACTTTCGGAAAGCCATGTAAACAACATTTAGTAAAAAAACTTTTATAGAGAACAACGAAGCCAGTCTAACGGTGGATTTCGAAGAGGAAGGTATTTTAAATGGTAAATTCTTGTTTTTAGATTACAATATACATATTTTTCGATTAATTAACAATCATTGAAGGTATATCTAATACAGTACTGTACTTTGCTAATATTTTTGATTGTTTTAACTTTCCTGGCCAATGATGACTTTGAGTTGAAATTTTTCATCTAATAAAATATTTGATCGATATTGTTTATTCGAAGTGTATGTAATTTTGAAATAAATGTACTTTGCATTATTCTTACTTTAATGGGTCATCCTAAACATACTAGTTTTCAAAGGAAAATCTATTAAGAGTAGCAGGGTACGATTTTAAGGGACACACCCATTGTATATACGGATCAATGAATTATTTTCCACATGATAATACGAGTTTCACTTTTATCGCGCGTCGAGGCCACGCATATTATTTTTTTCTATATTATTTTCTAATAATGAAGAATCAACTGAAAGTAAGAACGATATCGAAACAGAACATATATCTTGATATCGTCGAGTTTCAAAGAAAGTCGTAGACTTCCTTATCTGTTGATAGATAAATGATACTCTCGAGAGTTTTTCGTTCGTCGAATTCCTCGAGGATAACGAGAGTTATTAAGGAATCTCGTTAATTTCCTACGATATTTTTAGGACTAACGATAATAGAACATATCGATTCGATTTCTAAATGAAATATCGATGAGATGGTGCAATCGTATCGAAGATATTAGGTTGTCCCATAAATTCCTTCCTTTTTTTTTTTTTTTATGCGATTTCAACAGACGATATTTATTGTTTAAAGTTGATTTACTCGAACCCTCACCGGTCAGACGAAAATCTGTGTTAAACGGTCGTTAAACTAATTTTGAACGTGACATTAATTGACTTTTTAATTACCTACTATTCGTTGGCTCCGGAACTTTGTTTGAAAAGGAAAAAATGGTCAGCGGATTAACGCTCAAAGAAATTAGATATCGCTTAGATAGGCCGCGGAAATATCTCAAGGATATACTTCGATACAAATTTGTAGCTTAAAAGGGAACCTTCCGTTGAAGTAAATGACAGAGAGCAACCATGTCAGGTCAGCGTTGATTAACTCAAATGCGGATATGACGTAGCTTTGCGTACACCGTTGACCACCGACACGTAGGATACTACGAGCGCGAATGCTTTCCAGACGGTAGCCCTTTCCTCGTTCCTCCATCTATAATATTCTAGATCCGTATCATTTTATAGATCATTATATCACTGCTACGTTTATTTCCTTTTTTATCACGCTTCTTCGTGCGCCTGTACGAGAACTGAATGAGAAGAGACTTGATAGAGCACACGAGAGACTAACCGAGACACGTTGCTCAATTTTTCTTTCTTTCACGCATGCGATTATTTCTTTTATCCGATAATTTCATTCACGTATTTTTTGACGACTAATGGCACGTGAAAAGATCGCTCCTCGATCGTATGATTTTAGAGGAATGGATAAAATAATCATTATAAATCGATTTACTTTTTGCTAAATATTTTCCTGTGCCGAAAGAAAAAAAAGATGGCTTCGGTCTTTCGATTCAAGGGCACACGTCCATCGAGTGTATTTATAAACGGTGATTAATTTAGTCTTCTGTGGAAAGAGTACGAAGAATATATCGAATATATTTAATCTCGATGCGATTAATATTCAACTTCTTCTGTAATATTTACGGTGACATTTATTTTTGTATTATCGAGAAACTAGAGAGATTCGCGAATTAAGAGACCATGAGAATGGAGCGAACAGCACGAAGACGCTCATTTGATTGCTCTCGTAAAGGATCGAAGAACGTAATGGATGTTGACGCAAATTGAAAAAGCGAATCATCGACTTTTTGGGTCATTCGATTTATCTTGCGTTTATTCAATGATTTGTCTTCTTTTTGTTTTTCGAAGGATGACGACGACGAAAGAGAAAAGAAGATACCAAGAAGATACGAAGCAGGCTTGCAAAATCGCCATGCAAATAAAGTATATATCCCCCATAAACATTATGCCTAACGTAATTATCGTTTTCGATTTATAACTTGCTCTTTAGTAGTAATTGACGATAGTATTATTGTATTTACTTTGAAATAGAATAAGCTTCGCACATTAGATCGTACCACTTACAAAATATAATGCGAAAAAAAAGATAAAGTTACGATTAATGTCGTTTAAAGCTTAGCGAAACGGGTTCCATAATGGTGACCCTAATGAAGGTTTTTAAACTCGTAGTGCTGCATGGCGAAGGCAAGCAGGCAGGCAGGCAGGCGCAGCGTTGAGATAGCACAAATAAGCTTTTGTTTATCGCGCGGTGTCTTCGATCGCTCGCATCGCCTGCTTTTTAATAAACCATAACACACAAAAGAGATCATTCATTATGCGTTCGTCTAATGGAAAATGCGAGACAACGCCATCGTCGTTATTGAAAAGGAGAGGGGGGAGGGAGAAACGGAGACGAAGACGGATAGTTTATAAGGGATGCTTTCTCAAGGTAGTTTTCCAAGTGCAGGCCAGTTGGTTCCGCCTTTCCGCAGGTGTAGAACGTGTTCGTTCGTGGATACTGGCGCCACGGCGACTCCGGTTAGAGAAAATCAATAGTATAACGCGGTGTGTGTTGTGCGGTGTATGTTCGACTTAGTTTAGAGCTCGGCGACGTCGTCCTCGTCGTTACGCTCTGTTATACAAGCCTATGAGTTAACTCTTCTCTTTTTTTCTTTCCTTTGAAGGAAACCGCAACTCGGTAAACTCGTGTTACACACGCGAAGACCCGTTTTAAAATGGGCATTGATACGCACGGAGATGAGATTATGCAACGAATTATGCGATAACAGAAAGAGCCTTTTTTTTAATCTCCCCGAAGGGAATAATCGAGCACCGGTTGTTTGATATTAGCGTTCGAGGACCTTGACGATTCGTTTACAATTTACATCGTTAACATTGCAGTACGTTTGAATGCTTCGGTCCCGAGCGTTTTCAAGAGTCAAAGGAGATCGACCTCGTTTTCAACGCGTGTCGTCGCGCAATGAACAACGATGCTGCTGAGCATGCGCCAAACAATCGACATTGTTGCGACTCGTTCTTCGATATTAGGGGGAACAAAAAATGTTTCGTCGTTGATTTCATTTGAAATCATTCGACCGGCCGAGTAAACTTCAACTTTCCTCGGTTACCGTGTCATTCACATTTCGATTCATTTCATTCCGCCCACATTAGGCGTTGTAAAGACATTAATCTGTATGTTCCCTTCCTTGCCTTCCCCCTTTCTCCCCTCTCTGTCTCTGTCTACCCGTAGTACCGTTTGCCATTAAGTATGACAGTACTTGCGTAATTGCTCTTAATTCCGAGTAAGTGACTATCAGACTCTTCAAAATGACATTCTTTCCAATTTTGTTCTTTGCATTCGCGTAAGTTCTTTCGCGAACATTTTCTCCAATCGAACGTTGTTCGCGTCGAAGATGGATGTATACATTGATCGCTACCAAATGCGAATCATTTGTGAGTCTTATGTCGAACTAATGTAAACGTATTCTCGACGCTATAAATGCGCGATTAACATCGGCTGGCCTCGTTCGGTATTATGTATATACACGGTATATTTTCATTGATATCTTATATTTGATTTCGTTCGATTACAGAGCGCTGTTATATTTGTAAAAGAAGTTATATATCTGAGACGTCACACGATCAGCTCGATGATGAATTACTTCTTTCGAAGGATAATTTTAGCCGCCGACTCAATTCCGATCAATTTTTTGTTCTCTCGCTTGCTTGTAACTAATAAAAAGACGATATAATACTCGTGAAGATGAGTAAGGAAATATTTATGTCGCTAAATTTTATTTCATTTCAACGTAGCGCAATTTTACTATGCACTTCACCGACAAAACAAGCGACGCCCATATTGGTTTACTGCGGTTTTCCTTGTATATTTCACGATCTACCTGCACCAATGCACTAGTCGTGCATCCAGTTAACAGGTAGACCGGCTGCTTACTCGTCTCGTTCGTTTCTATAAATTTTTAATTGGAAAAAAAAATATTAGATTCTACGCCATTGGTTCTGATTTTACCTGAATGTAATTTACTGTTGGAAGCCTCGACTCACTCCCGCTATTTGCTGTGTGTATTTCGCACGTGTGACATCATGCGTGTGATGTAATCGTACGGTTGTGCACCGAGAGGGGCTCCTACATGCTTTGAGTGCGTAACGTAATGCGTTATTAAATGAATGTACATAAAATAATTTATGTAGGTATAGTATACGTATTCATACACACATACATAAATGAGATAGGCGGGTGTTCGTGTATCGAATGTACTCACTGACCGTACGAGAGGGCCACTCTTTGTATTCGATAACTGGCTAGAAAACCGCCGTCCTCCATTATTTACGCTCGATATTTTGACGAGATATTTTAGTTACATCGACACACCATGGGATACGTTACGTTGGTCACTTCGTATACGGGGTTTTATTATATTTTATAACGATTATTTAAGTGTACTTTAATGCTCGTTGATAATTGTCGATGACTCATCGTTGAATTCTCCCGCGTGAACGAATGCTTGCTTCTTATCACTGAAATATATTTTACTCGAAAACGCTAATTGTTTCTTTTTGCAAGAAAAGACCTTGGTTTTGGTCGGTGCACACTGCATCCTTGTTACCATGATTTCTATTCGAGGTCATAACGAGCAACGTTGAACTGGTTAGAGAGCTGTTATTAAATTACACAACGTGTTATACTTACAGAGTACGTAAGGAGCAAAGATAAGATTACCTTGCAACTCTTATCTTTGCACGTACGTAATAAGAATGAATAACGTAACTTTAGAAGATTGAAATAATGAATGATTTTTGTTTAGAACCGCCCTCTCTAGGTGTAAGAAGATTGTGAGCTGTTGGTCCGATTGACAAAATGACGACCGACATCTCGGTAGTACGCGGGGGTTGGGACCCTACGCTGCAACAAGAGATTGTCGATGAGTACGAATACGACGGAGGAAATTCGAGCTCGAGACTTTTCGAACGTTCGCGCATCAAAGCTTTAGCTGGTACGTTCTACTTTATATTATTTATATTATTTCATTACAATTAGTTGTTAAAAATCTCAATAAACTGTCACGTGTTTTAAACGTAAGCACGCGAAAGATATTGGATGCTTCGTACACCACATCCGCATCCTTCTTTGATAATGGGAACTGCATTAAGATGCATGTTTCCGCGATATACATAAATGTACAACATATCGATCGAGTTTAGTAGCGCGTTAACATTCTCTCCTATCGAGTGTTTCTATTATTATTTGTATTATTTCAAAATGAATTACGATTATGTCGTTTTCAATCTCCGAGGTAAAATAACATTTAACACGAATCGCGTCATTTTTCTATAATGTACTTTTTTATTTACCGTTATACTTGTGTTTTCGTAGGTGAACGAGAATTAGTACAAAAGAAAACTTTTCAAAAATGGGTGAACTCTCACCTCGTGCGATGTTCCTGCCGCATCGGCGACTTGTACGTCGATCTTCGTGATGGAAAAATGCTGATAAAACTGTTGGAAATCTTGTCGGGGGAACGCTTGCCGCGACCAACCAAAGGAAAAATGCGGATTCATTGTTTGGAGAACGTCGACAAGGCATTGCAATTTTTACGAGAGCAAAGAGTTCATCTCGAAAATATGGGCTCGCACGACATAGTCGACGGTAATCCGCGGCTTAGTTTGGGCCTGATTTGGACTATTATTTTACGATTTCAAATTCAGGACATTACGATCGAAGAAACGGACAATCAGGAAACTAAATCCGCAAAGGATGCTTTGCTTCTTTGGTGTCAGATGAAAACTGCTGGTTATCACAACGTCAATGTTAGAAATTTCACTACTTCTTGGCGCGATGGTCTAGCCTTTAACGCTATTATTCACAAACACCGTCCAGACTTAATACAATTCGATAAGTTGTCCAAATCCAATGCTATTTATAATCTTAACAATGCATTTAACGTTGCCGAAGACAAACTCGGTCTTACAAAATTACTGGATGCCGAGGACATCTTCGTCGACCATCCGGACGAGAAATCGATTATCACTTACGTGGTAACGTACTATCATTACTTCTCTAAGATGAAGCAGGAGACCGTTCAAGGTAAGAGGATCGGCAAGGTAGTTGGTATCGCTATGGAGAACGATCGTATGATACACGAATACGAAAGCTTGACCAGTGATTTGTTGCGATGGATCGAAGCGACCATAGAAGCCCTCGGCGATCGTAGATTCGCCAATTCCTTGGTGGGGGTTCAATCGCAACTTTCTCAATTCTCGAATTATCGTACGGTCGAGAAGCCACCTAAATTCGTTGAAAAGGGTAATCTTGAAGTATTATTATTCACGTTGCAATCAAAGATGCGCGCTAATAATCAAAAACCATACACGCCGAAAGAGGGTAAAATGATATCGGATATAAATAAAGCTTGGGAGAGATTAGAAAAGGCCGAGCACGAACGGGAATTAGCTTTACGCGAGGAATTGATTCGTCAAGAGAAATTGGAACAATTGGCGGCGAGGTTTAACCGTAAGGCCAGTATGAGAGAGACTTGGCTATCGGAAAATCAACGATTGGTCTCTCAAGATAATTTCGGTTTCGATCTTGCCGCTGTCGAAGCGGCTGCTAAGAAGCACGAGGCTATTGAAACGGACATCTTTGCTTACGAGGAACGTGTACAAGCTGTTATGGCGGTATCGCAAGAACTGGAGGCAGAGAATTATCATGACATCGAACGAATCAATGCGCGAAAAGACAACGTCTTGCGTCTTTGGAATTATCTCTTGGAGTTGCTACGAGCCAGACGATCGAGATTGGAATTATCATTGCAACTTCAACAAAACTTCCAAGAGATGTTGTATATTCTCGACAGCATGGAAGAAATAAAATTGCGTTTATTGACCGACGATTATGGAAAGCATCTGATGGGCGTCGAAGATCTTTTACAGAAGCATTCGCTCGTCGAAGCCGACATCAATGTCTTGGGAGAAAGAGTAAAGGCCGTCGTACAACAGACGCAAAGATTTTTGGAACACGGAGATGGATATCGACCTTGCGACCCAGCGATCATAGTCGAGCGAGTCCAACAACTGGAAGATGCCTACGCCGAATTGGTACGCTTGGCTGTAGAACGACGCGCGAGATTAGAAGAATCTCGCAAACTTTGGCAGTTCTATTGGGACATGGCCGATGAAGAGAATTGGATTAAAGAGAAAGAACAGATTGTATCCACTGGGGATATCGGTCATGATTTAACTACCATTAACTTGTTACTATCCAAACATAAAGCTTTGGAAAATGAAATTCAATCGCACGAACCGCAATTGATGTCTGTAGTGGCAGTTGGCGATGAATTGGTGCGACAGCAACATTTTGGCGCCGATCGTATCCGCGATAGACTTCAAGAAATTTTGGGAATGTGGAATCATCTTTTGGATCTTGTTGCGTTCAGAAGGAAACGTCTAGAAGAGGCCGTCGATTATCATCAATTAATCGCAGACGCGGACGATATCGATATTTGGATGTTGGATACGCTTAGACTCGTATCGTCGGAAGATGTTGGTAGAGACGAGGCTAACGTGCAATCGTTGTTGAAGAAACACAAGGATGTAACCGATGAACTCAAAAACTATGCTACTACCATTGATCAACTTCATCAGCAAGCATCTGGCCTTGGAGAACGGGATGCTAAATCGCCAGAAGTTGTAGAAAGACTTGCTTCGATTGACTCCAGATACAAGGAATTATTGGAATTGGCTAAATTACGTAAGCAAAGGTTATTGGATGCGTTGTCCTTATACAAATTGTTCAGCGAATCCGATGGTGTTGAGCAATGGATCGGGGAGAAGAATAGGATGTTGGATACGATGGTTCCAGCTAAGGATATCGAAGACGTTGAGATCATGAAACATAGGTATAACGGTTTTGAAAAGGAAATGAATGCGAATGCGTCGCGAGTAGCAGTAGTCAATCAATTGGCGAGACAGCTATTACACGTAGAACATCCAAATTCGGAACAGATAGTAGCTCGCCAAAATGAATTGAATCAAAAATGGGCAGAATTGCGAGATAAGGCCGAAGGTAAACGCGAAGAACTTAACTCTGCTCACGGAGTACAAACCTTCCACATCGAATGCCGCGAAACTGTGTCCTGGATCGAAGATAAAAAACGAATTCTACAACAAACTGATAGTTTGGAAATGGATCTAACGGGCGTTATGACGTTGCAACGTAGATTAAGCGGTATGGAACGCGACTTAGCTGCCATACAAGCCAAGCTCGATGCATTGGAGAAGGAAGCACAGGTAATCGAACAGGAACATCCGGAAGAAGCGGCTGTTATCCGAGAAAGAATAGCGCAAATTCATTTGATATGGGAGCAGTTAACGCAAATGCTCAAGGAACGCGATGCCAAACTCGAGGAAGCTGGTGACTTGCACAGGTTCTTACGCGATCTAGATCACTTCCAGGCTTGGTTGACTAAGACGCAAACGTCCGTTGCCAGCGAAGATACACCGACGAGTCTGGCCGACGCCGAGAAATTACTTACTCAACATCAAAATATTAAGGAAGAGATTGACAATTATACCGACGATTATCAGAAAATGATGGAATATGGTGAAAGATTAACGAGCGAAGCTGGCGACGGTGACACGCAATACATGTTCTTGCGAGAAAGATTGAACGCCCTAAAAATGGGTTGGGAAGAATTACACCAGATGTGGGCCAACAGGCAAAACTTATTGTCGAATTCGCTCAACCTCCAAGTATTCGATCGCGATGCCCGACAGGCAGAGGTACTTTTGTCGCAACAGGAGCACACTCTTGCAAAGGACGAGACGCCGGCGAACTTCGAGCAAGCCGAGCATATGATTAAACGTCACGAAGCGTTTATGAACACAATGGATGCGAACGACGAGAAGATCAATTCCGTAGTGCAATACGCTGGAAGGCTCGTCGACGAAGGACACTTCGCTTCCGACAAAGTAAAGAAGAAAGCTGAAAATATAAACGAGCGTAGGCGAGTCAATCGCGAAAAAGCGAATCAATTGATGGAAAAATTAAAGGACCAACTTCAACTTCAAATGTTTTTACAAGACTGCGAGGAATTGGGTGAATGGGTGCAAGAGAAACATATCACTGCTCAAGACGAAACGTACCGTAGCGCGAAAACGGTCCACAGCAAATGGACGCGTCATCAAGCGTTCGAGGCCGAAATTGCGAGCAACAAAGATCGTTTGCAACAATTGCAGAAAGCCGCGGACGAATTGGTTCAGCAGAAGCCCGAATTTGTGGAGCTGATCAAACCGAAAGTAGCCGAGTTAGGTGATCAATTCACCGATCTTGAAACTACCACCCACGACAAGGGTGAACGTCTCTTCGACGCCAATCGCGAAGTGCTGATACATCAAACGTGCGACGACATTGATTCGTGGATGAACGAGTTGGAAAAACAAATAGAAAGTACCGATACCGGTTCGGATTTGGCATCTGTGAATATCCTGATGCAGAAGCAACAGATGATCGAGACCCAAATGGCGGTGAAAGCACGACAGGTTACAGAATTGGACAAACAAGCGGAGCATCTGCAACGCACCGTACCGGACGATAAGATGGAAGAAATCAAGTGTAAGAAAGAAAAGGTTGCGCAAAGGTTTGCGCAATTGAAGGCACCTTTGATAGATCGGCAACGACATCTCGAGAAAAAGAAGGAAGCCTTCCAATTTAGGCGAGACGTCGAAGATGAGAAATTATGGATAGCGGAAAAGATGCCGCAAGCTACGAGCAACGAATACGGTAACTCCCGCTTCAACGTACACATGCTTAAGAAGAAGAATCAATCGCTGCGCACGGAGATCGATAATCACGAGCCTCGAATCAATTTGGTATGCAATAATGGACAAAAATTAATCGACGAAGGTCACGAGGACAGTCCCGAATTTAATAGACTCATCTCGGAATTAACGGAGAAGTGGAAGGAATTAAAAGACGCGGTAGACGACAGAAACAAGCATTTACTTCAGAACGAAAAGGCACAACAGTACTTCTTCGATGCCACCGAAGCAGAATCTTGGATGAGCGAACAAGAATTGTACATGATGGTCGAAGATCGCGGCAAGGACGAAATCTCGGCTCAAAATCTCATGAAGAAACACGAATCTTTGGAACACGCTGTCGAAGATTATGCCGATACGATTCGTCAACTCGGCGAAACTGCTAGACAACTGATAAACGATCAACATCCGTTAGCTGATCAGATCGCGGTGAAGCAATCGCAGGTCGATAAATTGTACGCCGGCTTGAAAGACCTTGCCGGTGAACGTCGCGCTAAATTGGACGAGGCTCTTCAACTGTTCATGTTAAATCGAGAGGTCGACGACTTGGAACAGTGGATCGCGGAAAGAGAATTGGTAGCCGCTAGTCACGAGTTAGGCCAAGATTACGATCACGTTACTCTTTTGTGGGAAAGATTTAAGGAGTTTGCACGTGATACGGAAGCAATTGGCTCGGAAAGAGTTGCCGCGGTTAATGGTATTGCCGATTCGTTGATAGCAAACGGACATTCGGATGCTGCTACGATAGCCGAATGGAAAGACGGCTTGAACGAAGGTTGGCAAGATCTGCTCGAATTAATCGAAACCCGTACACAAATGTTAGCAGCTAGTCGAGAATTACACAAATTCTTCCACGATTGCAAAGACGTTCTTGGTAGAATTCTTGAAAAACAAAATGCCATGTCCGACGAGTTGGGTCGCGATGCCGGATCCGTGTCTGCGCTTCAACGTAAACATGCTAACTTTATGCAAGATTTGTCAACTTTGCAAAGTCAAGTATCACAGATACAAGAAGAATCAGCGAAATTAGAGACGAGTTATGCCGGAGACAAAGCAAGGGAAATTACAAATCGAGAAGCCGAGGTGGTCGCTGCATGGAACAATCTTCAATCATTGTGCGAAGGTAGACGAGCGAAATTAGAAGACACTGGAGATCTGTTTAGATTCTTCAACATGGTTAGGACTTTAATGATTTGGATGGACGATGTTGTAAGACAAATGAACACATCTGAGAAGCCACGAGACGTTGGTGGTGTTGAACTCTTAATGAATAATCATCAAAGCTTAAAAGCAGAAATCGATGCCAGGGAGGACAACCTCATGGCATGCATCAATCTTGGTAAAGACTTATTAGCTAGGAATCATTATGGAAGTGCTCAAATAAAAGAAAAATTAGCAGCACTAACGGACCATAGAAATGCCCTCTTACATCGATGGGAAGAACGTTGGGAGAACCTGCAGCTGAGTAAGTTTTTTTCCTAATTATTCCAATCGTCTTGTATCGAATGTAAGCGTTTCTATATTCTTTTGGGGTTTTTTTTCAGTTTTGGAAGTCTATCAATTTGCTCGAGATGCTGCTGTCGCTGAGGCATGGTTAATCGCTCAAGAACCATATCTTATGAGTCAAGAACTTGGCGTAAGCAATACTTCATCATTTTGATCGTTTTTATCATCATTATTATAATTTATTATTATTATCGTTATAGCAGCATACTATCGACGAAGTCGAAAACTTAATTAAAAAGCATGAAGCATTTGAAAAATCAGCGGCTGCCCAAGAGGAAAGGTTTAGTGCCTTGCATCGACTTACTCGAATGTAAGCGTTTCTATATTCTTTTGGGGTTTTTTTTTCAGTTTTGGAAGTCTATCAATTGCTCGAGATGCTGCTGTCGCTGAGGCATGGTTAATCGCTCAAGAACCATCTCTTATGAGTCAAGAACTTGGCGTAAGCAATACTTCATCATTTTGATCGTTTTTTATCATCATTATTATAATTTATTATTATTATCGTTATATTGCAGCATACTATCGACGAAGTCGAAAACTTAATTAAAAAGCATGAAGCATTTGAAAAATCAGCGGCTGCCCAAGAGGAAAGGTTTAGTGCCTTGCATCGACTTACTACTGTATGTAATACAATTTTATGTCTACACATATATTTTTATTGATTCATATGGGTACAAATATAATTGTATTTTTTGTGCAGTTTGAATTAAAAGAGTTAAAGAGACGAGAGCAAGAGAAAGAGGAAGAGGAAAGAAGAAAGAAAGAAGAGGCTGCAGCAGCTGAAGCAGCAAGATTAGCGAAAGCAACTCCTGTTACTAGCCCTGACGAACCACCTAGCGAAAGGTAAATTTATTTTTAATTATAGCAATTAACCTTTTGTACTCTAGACAAATAAAACTTAAATAACCATCGTTATCGTTCGAATTATCGTGTTAAACCAATCGGTTCGAATGCAAAGAATGAATTAATTTTAACAACGTCTAGAGTTAAATCTATCTTTCTTATTTTCCATTTTGTATTTTTGCAATAGAACCGAAGCCGAAGGGGTGCCGAGTGGCGAACGCGCAGCAGGAGAAGATGACTCGCATGGTAAGATTATTATGTTTTCAATTATTCAATATTTTTTTGCAAAAAATAATTATAAAGAAAGTAGTCGTTATTTACATTTATTATCACTTATTTGGCATAGAGTCATAATCAAGGTTTTTAAATTTCATAAGATGGCTGGTTCATCTTTCGAATCAACTAAAGTTACAAACTTAAAATCGTGAAATTACGATAAAATATTCTATTTATAACACTTAACGTGAAATTTAAAATTGACAGAATGATTGGATTTTGTTTGACTACTAATACAATATAGTTAGTTAACATCGCTTCTTGCGATTATGAACTTAACTGTTTGGCAACTGGATTTATAAATATGGTTTGTTTGGATAAGCATGTAATCGCTAACAGCACGTTTATTTTTGCCTTTTTTTTTCCTCCATCAAAATGTGTTCCTTACCAATTTTGGTCCATTCAACCTTATATTGTCCCCGAATGCACCCTTAATGCGGCACGGAATGCACAAACCACAGTGACACACCGCAAGGCTTCCACGCGTACACCACAGCCTCAAGATAAACCTAAGGAAGGTGAGTGTTTTCATCAAATATATTACGAGATAGACATTCTTTTTAGGCTTCGAAAATTGTTTTTTATACGAAATAATTTGATCGTATTACTAATGAAGAAATTGTATGCAATGATATATTTTTATATGTTTCATTTCAAATTAAATAGTTATATGCACATTTTTTTTCATTTTTTCTCTATCAGCTGTGCTCATTGATCATCTCTTTACATTTGGTGATGGATTCTACCGCTAGTCATCTTCTTATTTACATTTACATTTATCTGTGTTTCCTGTAATAATCTTATATCTTTCAGCATATTTCTGGCGATTGTGGATAAATCTTTTTACCATTATAGCTATCGTTCACTTGCTTTTATTAATTTTTCCAGCAGGTGATGGAATTACTTTGTCTCCGATGTTTCTCTTACCATTTATCCTAAGCTATACGTCATCGATTATAATTTAAACGCGATTAACGAATCACATTATCATTTAAAATATTTTATGTGTTGCACGACCAACAAAACAGCCAACTAAATGGTTCATTATTCATCAGGAAAAACTAATTGTTTTAAAAAAACAAAAATTTATATTCATCATTCATTGAACATCTACAGATACTTTTAATTTTTTCTTCCGAATTGGTATGTACACGTTACATTTGTCATTTATATTTCATTTAATCGACAAAAAACAGCTTTACTTTTTATTGAGGTAAGATTTGTTATGTTATGTTCGTAAAAAAACATTTGCAAAATAATTATTTATCTATGTTTAAATATAAAATATCCAATTATTTTAATAATCAAAGTTACGTATTCGTCGATTCGATTTATTTACAAAATTGCATAACAATGTAAAAATCTGTGCTTTATTCTTCTTGCGTACAAACTGATAGAATATCGTAGATTCTTCTCACATACATATATATAATGTATTTAAAAGATAAAGATCGCATGATTTAGTAATTGGTGTGGTGTAGTGCATGCTCAGAAATCTACCCAATTGCCTTTGGCGGGAGAAACAACGTCACCCGATACACAAATTACTACGAAGTCTCGTCCAAGTGGCCTATCCACTCCAACCAGTAAGTATTTTTTTATAAATGTCTTTATTACAATTTCTCTTTAAACTTAATGGATGAAAATTAGATGTATTGTTATGAAAGAGAGATACAATAGTATTTATTTATTTTTATTTTACAATTTATGAAAATTAATTCAAAGTAGTGTCAAAATAAGTTGAATTGTGCATAGATACACGTTTTTGTTGCAACGGGCCGAAAGGACACGTGTCGCCAAATTGATCTGCAAATTGACACGCTTGAAGTAGTCTTAAAATTTCATCAACGGAACGCGTTACGGCTATGTCATTTAAATTCACGTGTCTTATTAATTGCTTTGGATCTATTATAAATAAAGCCTTGATTGCTATTCCTAGAATCTCATCTAATACGCCATAATCTTTAGAAATCTTATGATTTTTATCAGCTAATACGGGAATTTTCATTTCACCCAAGCCTCCTTGTTTTCTCGGAGTAGTTATCCATGCCAAATGCGAATATTCGGAATCCGTTGATATCGCAACAATTTCTGCATCTTTTATATGCATGTAAAATATAATAATTAAAAGCAGTCAAATAATTTAGTATGATTTACATAAATTAACGAAATTCTTACTAAGGTTTCGAAATTCATCGATGCGTTCGCTGAATTGAATGATTTCTGTTGGACATACGAATGTAAAATCGTATGGATAAAACAATAGTATTATATATTTTCCTTTAAAGTCTTTCAATGATAAATCTGTAATTTTTGAATTAATTACTGCGTAACCTGACCAAAATGGAGCAGGATATGATATTGCTGGTATCATTAGTATTCGTGGAATAATATCCTTGTCTGTTTCTTCAATACAACACGATCCCATATTTAGAATAATTTTTAAACGATTGTATCATAATAATGCATATAATTTATACGTTCATGTGATAACTACTGATTTAAATTTTAACTAAATGTCGAAACAAGATGAAGTAATTTGAAATACAACGATTAGAGTCACTGATATATATAGCGAGTGTCAATTAAAATCGTACACGGTTACGTTTATTAGATTTTTGTTTGAAAATTACTGTTACACTCGTTGTATTAATTTTACCAAACCAATATAAGTTTCTGCTATTAATTCATTAAATATATACTATATAAAGAATTTTTTTTTTAATTATCTATTTAAATTGTAATTAAATATAGGTATTACCTTGTACTACCGACATACACATACATACAAGTATTGATTATACAATGATAGTATTAGAAGAAATATTGCTTCGTTTTTCTTTTATTTATACAACTATTAGCATTGCTCATTTGTTATAATAGTATATTCGTGCATGAGCATGTTGCATGAACGTGCTTTCGTAAGGTTTACACTTAAATGTTAAAGGACGTGAAAAGTGGTGTAAAATTAATACGGATACCCAGAATTCTAGTATCAACTTGTTTTCCTGATCGAATCTACAATCTAGATGAGAAAGGAGTAAGTAGTTAATAATATTGTATGTTGCGTATATTATTAAGCTCCCAAAGGTGGAAGTGGTTCCGAATCTGGTACTTTAAGGCGTAAGGAACGCAGTCGCAGCAAATCGCCCTTCAGAAGCTTCCGATGGAAAAAATCAACCAAATCGCCCAGTTTAGATCGCAGCGGTGTGAGTGATGATGAGCACAGCATTCCTGGTAAGTTGTATGAGCAATAGTTGGTCAACAGTTGTTATTATTTATTGAATTTTTGCCAGTCAAACTTGAACCTTAACAATCGTATGTCGTATATTCCTATTTGGTTCATTCTTTGAAAATGAATGGCCTGCAACTTTACATTCTAATATAAATTCTAATCTTTAGATATAACTTTGATGCCTAGGATCAAAGACCTGTATCTATTAGCAGTATAATAATAAAAGTCTCGTTTATAATACTTTCAGGTACGTCGTTATTCATATAGGTGAAAGGAGGAAAGTATGATGCATAGGTGTCGTTTCTCCTCTCTTTAGTATAAGTATACTATTAACTATAAATATTATTTTCAGATTTACTCCATTGATCAATATGATCGAGTAACATGTAGTTGTTGGGATAGGGAGGGAGGGCTTGATTACAGTATAATTATTTTATAAAATTAAATTACGTTATATATTAAATATATTAATAAGTCATTTTTATACTTTATCCTTTATCATAAGCTGACATAATACTACTTTCTTTCAGAGCAACGTAGTCCCAGCGACGACGAATTCGAAGGAACACTGCTAAGAAAGCATGAGTGGGAAAGTACAACAAAGAAGGCAACTAATCGTTCGTGGGAGAAAGTATACATAGTTATACGCGGACAAAACTTGTTTGTATATAAAGATCAAAAGACATATAAGGCTTCACCTGATCAACGGTACAAAGGAGAAGCACCCCTTGACGTGAAAGGCGCGGCCATTACTGTAGCCACCGATTACACTAAGAAGAAACATGTCTTCCGAGTAAAGTAAGTTCAATATCTTGAAAATATAAGAAGAATTTTCATTATAAATAGAAATAATTATAATTAATGACACGTTTGTTGGATTACAGGTCGCAAAGCGGGTCCGACTTCTTGTTCCAGGCCAAAGATGATGCAGAAGTAAATGAATGGATTTCGGCATTAAATCAAGCAGCACAAGGTACATCCGGTGCGGGTACATCTAGAGCACATACTTTGCCTGCTCCAACGCAAGCCGAGACTAAGCGGCGCAGTTTCTTCACTCTCAAGAAAAAGTAAGTTTTTTCATTATTTGCCACCTACTTCGGTCATATATTTTAGTATGATAAACAACATATCAACATATTATCATTGCATGCATTATAAAAATTTCATTATTCATATTGACCACGTTGAAAAATCTACTAATTATTTATCATCTTGTACATTCAACTCATGTCACCGAAATTCTATCATTTTATCATTTCATCCATGGTCAGCCATTTCCCTCTTTTCGTAGTTTTCTCTACAACAATTCAACATATCGTAGTCACATCTTTGTTCGTAATATATTTCGCGTAACGTAAAGCGTCCACATTTTCGCTATTTATTTGGAAGAAACGGCTGATTAGGATCATTCATATCATCTATTGAGTCTGAGTGTAATGAAAGCTTTCTAGACAGTTGCATGTACAAGCATTGAAAGTGCTCATATTTCATACGCGAAAATTTTGTTATTATTTAAAAAAAAAAAAAATGAAAAAGTTGACATAGATATATATAAAGCTTTTATTTATTATTAATATAATATTTGATTAAATGAAAACATAGCGATTAAGAAAAATTAATGTCAGCTTTGAATTCCAAGTCTCTTCTCCAAATTTTCACATTAAATTCTATTAGCTACATCTATTCATTCGATCATATCGCATTTATCATATTTTAGAAAAGCCAAAAAGTAGAAAGCGAAACCAATGAACATAAGAAACAGTACACAATTGGAACAACATTTAGAGAGATGCGGTGAGTCGCACACACTCCTAGATCGTTACCGTCGTAATATTGCACGATTAATCGATAATCATTACAGTTATTTTCTGTTTCTTTCATTTTTCATTATAATTAGCTTCTTGGAAATACAAGAGGAATGTTCTTCCAATTGTGAATGCGGAATGATGACAGAATTCTCTGAAAACAGAGAATTAGTCTTTATGTGCAGAGCTTTATGTGTTTCATATGAGCCATATAGAAAACTTGTGTCCAAGCAATAGCAACCACTTAGTAATTTGACTCGTCATTTATAGAAAATTATATCGTTTATAATAATATTAATTTAAACGTTGATATTATTTCGTAAATGTTTAAAATCATCACTTTTGTACGTTTTTAAAATAGTAATATTATGGTAACCATATGAAACACAATTAGGTGTTTTCTTTCATATTTTCATTGCTTCTATGTAAAATATTCATTTTTCTGTATTTTAGTATGTATTATGTAGATACTGAAAATATCGTACATTATTGTTATATCATTAGACTAAATTGTTGTCATACGCCTTTTAATTGCTTTCTACTATATCACCATATAATCTTTATGCTTTTTCAGTATTAGGGTTATATTTGTCTGAATATCGTTTATCATCAGTTTCACCTGTAGAAGCAATTTTCTTCAACTTTCTGACAATACATCCATGATCACAAATCTTGGTTCTATACAATATTATGTGTAACACTTTAGTTATCGTTGTATTATGTCTGTTTGTACACAGTATCATATTTATCTATTCATTGAAGTAACTATAAATAATTTTTTTAATTATATTTGAAAGTGCATTAAATATAAAACATCGAAATAAAAATATAAACATTTGTTTGTTTAAGTAATTATAACAGAACAGTTGCAGTAACAAGAAATAAATGTCAGATGATATTGTACAAGAACATTATAAATAATTGAAAATGATTAGTTTTACTTGTACTATATATGTATAACTATTAAATATTTATATTGAAATTCATTTCCAGCTAAACTGGAGCAGTGAAGTCTGCTGGTATAAGCCGCTCCTATGCGCCAGCGCAACAACATGTTTAAAGAAATGTTTCGTCGCTCTACGTGGTTAAAGCAACGCTAATATAAAATTAGAAGACATGGCCATGGTGTTTTCAAATTAATTGAAGGACAAATTTATCGCGTCACTTAAAAATGCCTACTATATGGAGAACTCAATAACGTGATAAGTTATGTTAATATTTAAAAGTAGGCTATTTAAAGTCTGTATTTAGTTCTTCAATGAATTTTGGACACTGCAATATTGCTAGTTAAAAAAGAGTGACATTAAATGTCCCATGTTAGTGTGGTCTCAATGATTTCTTTCTTTTAGAATTATATAGATCATTTCTTTTGTTATTTTACAATACACACACATACATACACACATATATACATATTTATATCTAATTTATCTTCTTGACTATGATTAAAAATACAAATTTAATTACAAAATTTTTACATTTTTTATGCGCGCGTGTGGATGATTACATAATTATATTTCAAGGCCTTGTAGAATACAAAAATATGACTTGTAGTAGTATCATGAAGGATATTTGTATCACCAGAATATATCCATAATATCTGTAAATGATATATCATTCTTGTTTAAAGTGTATAAAGTATATTATACCTTAATTGTAATGAAAATAATTATTTTCTTTTTAATCTGTATTTCATTGCCATTAATTTTATTTGAAGCTTCTAATTTTAATCGCAAACGATTTGTTTGCGTTTGAATAACTGCCATATATTTTAACATACACACTAATTTGGGACATAATATTATAATAAATTAGCTTTTAACAAATTGTTAAATATGCATTGCCCTAAGGGAAATACGCATTGAAAAATTATAAAAAATCTGTAACAATTAACAAGAGTTCCCACTTATATGATCCTAATTATTATAATTCTATAGAATTGAAAAAGATATTTAATTCTTGAAATATGTGCAAATGTTATAATTTATATCAAGTATATATGTCAAAGATGAGACAGTAACAATTTTATCTTGTCAATAAGGGAAATCACATTCATCACTTGATTTCGCTATAATACTTGATAATATGGTCTTATATTACTTTTATAATTGTTAATTTTTTTAATATTTATCAAGTTCATCTTGTTTCTTAGAACATAAGATTTCACAACCATACATTTACAAAATTTTCCGAACAACTCTTAAAGATTAAGCGCTTACTTTGATAATCATACAATTCCTTATAAGAAAACATTTATTTCTTTTATATTAAACTCAATGCGACTCATTCAATCTGACTTATTCCATTTGATGGAACGCACGCTCTTAGTAATAGTATATCTTATCTTTATGAATTTTTTAATAGCACTTGCCGAACGTTGGAGAAGAAAGGGGTTGTTAGTATAATGAGATCATAATATCAATAAGTCTCGTTCCACAGGGAATTGTATATAAAAAAATATATAATATACCCATTTAAAAAATACCAGCTTAATCAAAACAATAATGCATACGCTTCTATGAGTTGATACATGTGCATTCAACATAAAATATTTCTAAATGTTAGAGTCGCATTGGAAGAAATATTCACCACGATTTGGTATGTAATAGCTATGTGTTTTCTATATACATGCATATATGTGCATTTTTATATGTATATATAAAATGTATTTTTTATATATATATATAATATGCAAACAATAACAAATTTTAAGTTATATAAGAAATGATTATAATAGATAATATATAATTGTAAAACTAAAAGATTGCTCTTTTCGTTTTAAAACGGCCTTCCTCATAAAAACAAATTACAGGTAATAGGTGAAACGTCATCGACGCAAGCTTCGCTAATCATCAATCAACGTTAACTACGATCTACGCGTATAATTTTTCATTTATAAAGCAATGTAATTATATTTTAAAGTTTACTTTGTGTGTCTCTATATGAAATATTATATGTACAGCTGGGCTACAGTATCGGATATTTCAAGGGGCCGCTTTAACAGGAAAAGAACTTATATGCAGCATCGTGTAATTGTGATTACAGCTGCACTTTTGGAATTGTCAAGCTATATATATATATATATGTTTAATTTATATGAAATTTATATTTTGTTCTCGTTGACAAGTAACAATCGTAATATTATTTCATTTAACTATTATTATTGGGCACATAGATTCATTTTGTTATTTCTTTGATAGAATTTATCTGTTTCTTTTTTTATTTTTTTATTTTATTCACATTAAAAGCATGAAGGAGCACTGTAATGCATGCACTTATATTTTATAAGTGTAACGTTATTAATGATACATCAATTTTGAATGTGCCTTTCTATAGCTTTCTAAAACTTTATTCGATAATAATGTATGATATAAGATGGATTCATAATTGCTACTAATGTTGTAAACATACGATTTAATGATATTTGTTATCCTTTCGATATGGATACGTTGGAATGAACAAAACTGTTGATCATCTAATGTTTTTCTTATGAAAGAAAGGTATTAGAAAGATATCTTGATTCTGAAGTTTATTGAAAGTTCTTTGTAATGAGTGTATTGTCCCTTTCTCGGTCAATATTTGGATGTAATAGTATATGTAAAAGCATAGATGGAAACTGCCAATACAGAGAAAAGAATGATTTTAGATAATATTACTATTTCCTAGTGCTTCTATTTACTGCTTTATCCGGTTTTCAAAACTCTATGAAATCACAGTATATAATTAAATGTTTATACTTATAAGATAGAATAAAAATTCGTCATGTGCTGCAAAAAGTAACGCATTACTTATTTCTAATTTATATTGGACGTACAATCATATAAAAAGGATTAAGGTATGTAAAATATTTGCTATCAATATTTTGCTTAACAGAATATAGAATATTTGACATCCTAACATGTAAGTTATATATATATCATTTGTTAAGATTTCTTTCAATTTAATACGCATAACTTGTGAGAATAACTTACGTCATATATTATACGTACACATGTGTACAATAGGTAGGATTTTTCACCCCCATATGAATGTGTGCTCGAATGTTACTCTATGCACGCATAATCGCATCGCGCATGCGTGAAAACGCCGCATACGTTCCCTCCTTTCTCCTCCTTACCTCCTCCTTTTCCCCTCCCTAGATATTGCGCGTGTGTTCATTCTGTCATTGAAAAAGTCAGTCCTAGCAAGATGGCCGGCCGGACGAGTTCGGCCTTTTGTTATTGTGCCCTTGCATTTTATCTGTTTTTCCTCACCGGTTCGAATAACGGGGAAAGATTTGGTGATAAACCAAAGACCTTGCACATCTACAAGGATAACGAATCTTTACAATCAAAGAAAACTATTATTATCAATAAAAATACCTTTAACGACGACGATAATGGAGAAACGTCATACCATCAACGAACGCGCAGAAGTGACGAATCACGAAATCTAAACAATAAGCCAAATATTACCGTCAAGGTAGGTCACTCCTTTTTATCTCTCTTTCGATTTGTTTCATAAAAAAACAATTCAATTCGATATTTAGCATAGAATAATGATTGCGTCTTCTTTTCCAGTTTTTTATTTCATTCCTATCTTTCTCTCTTTCTCTTTCTCCTACTTTTCTCAACTTTAGCAGCGAGCAAGTCGTCGCCAACGGTCCACGTTTTCTTGCGTTCTTTTTCTCTCTCCCTCTCTCTCTGTCTCTTTCTCTTTCTCTCTCTCTTCTATACGATAAAGATTGTCGTATTTACGATTAATCTCCCTCGTTTGCGACAATTCTCCATCGTTATTTGCTACTTCCTGTGTTACAAGAATAGCTATAACATATATCTACATAGGGCTTCTATGTCATCGTCGTGCAGTAAAGGATAATTGACATGTTATGCACCTTCTAGAATAAATTTAATGAAACGGGTTAAAACGAGATAGCGTCATATTTCTTCTGTCCTTCTGTTATTAAAACGCGGAGGTCGATAACCGTTTAGCTTGCATAGCTTATCATTTTACAGCCCTACACGATTATTTAAATAAACATTCCTTGTTTGTAAATAGAAAAAGATCAGATTCTTCTAATTTAATTCGTAGGAATGACATCTGCTCTTTTTCCTTCGTTATTTCATCTATCTTATGTTAAAAATGACCTGTGTTTTTTTTATAATCACCGTATATTCTTGGAAAAATACGTAAGGCCAGTAATTGCTGCATCATATACTATTGTATTCTTTCGCTCATCGTATATCAGCGGAAAATGCATTGATAAAATAATATTTAATGCAATAAAATATTTCATTTTTTCCAAATGATTAAATTAGAATATAATTGATTAAAAAACTTTTCAAATATTAAGCCACATTATTTGTGCTCGATTAAATTCCTTCCATATAGACCGTCGTAGTCTGTTATCTTTTTAAAAATATTTCTTTTACTCTGCCATAACAATGGCTAGCTTGACGTGTCATGTGACAATTACTCGAGTATCAGTATGATTATATTATGAGACTTTGATTGGTAGAGACAGATAAGTATTCAAAAATATTTGTAATAACAAAGTAAATATTTCTGATATTGCAGTAATAGATAAATATATTTTAACGATTGTGAATTTTAAGACACTTTGAATGTATGCAACGATGCAAAAACATATACTTTTATAATCAATAATTTAATTACCTCGTGCATTATTAAATAAACTTATTAACTTGGGATAGCTTGTTTATATAAGACATTATTATGTTAAGTATCCAAATTTGTCTTTCTCTTTTACTTTCAAGGTTCTTTTCTTCTTCATTTTTATATCCCATGTAGATACATTATGAATCATTAAATGATTCATCCTTTTTAATCAAAAGACCTTTGAGCATCGTACCAAGATCAAACTAAATTGATTTGAGCAATTTTCTTATATTCAATTTATTTGTGTTATTCAATTATAATATATATTCATAAAAAAAGCTCCTATAAAAGAGAAATCTGTTATTTTTATTTAAAATAAATGTTCTTATCGAAGATAAATTGTCTCAGCATGATAACGAATGATTAATTGATTAGGATATTGTTAAATAGGATGATAAAGAAAAGATATATATAAGACAACGTATAAATGTTTATTTATATATTTACAGGTAAACGCATTAAATGATTCTCATCAACAATTGATGGTGCATTGGGTTAGTGAAGGATCAAATGTGATAATATGTCTAGCGAAAGATAGTACTCCTTTATTAGGGATGCGAGAAAGTAATCCCAGTGCTGTGTATATAAGTTATGATTATGGAGATACGTTTGAGAATAAGACTGAACAATTCAGAGTTTCTTATGAATACAATGCACGATATGCTACTTTAGATAAATTTACTAATCATCCAAAGAACTATCAATATGTAGGTTTTTCTATCTCTATTTAATTAATTTATATTAGAAATATTGAAGTATGACACAAAGACTAAATATAAAATATAATTTTATAATTTATAGTGCATTTTTGTGGACAGCACAAACAGCTTAATATTCATTACAAGGAATAATTGTAGAACTATTAGAAGAGTACCCGTTCCATTTCATCCGAGTGAAATTTCATATTGCGAGTCAGATCCACGCGTTGTATTAATACTGGACAAAATTGATCCTATGAGACAGGTAATACATTTTAATGTAATGTCTAAATTATTTGTCGAACATTTCTTAGCTCTTTTTAATTTTAATATTATGTTTTTTAGTTATGGTTATCAAAAGATTATGGATTTAAATGGATACCTATACAAGCATATGTAAAAGCATTTTTCTGGTCATCTCAATGCACCATATTGGTAGAACGTACAGAACCAACAGGGTCTAATACTGTCATACGAGCAAAGTATGAAGATGTATTACTTCATGGAAGAATGGAAATGCATGATTTGATATTACATGACTTGCAACCCCGATTATCTCTTTTGTCTCATCATCAAAAAGGAAATCCAACTCAGACAGAAGGGAATCATGCAGGAGACTATAATGTTGTAATCCAAAATGTTGAAGATTTTCAAATCAAGGGAGATTATATGTTTGCAACATCAAAATCTTCTAAGGTTGGTATAAATTGTTATTTATAAAGGAAATTTGTTCCATTTATATAAGCTGTATAATTTAATTGCTTTTTTCTTTCTAACAGAATGGTTCTTCGGATAATTTAGATTTATATGTCTCTTACAAAAATCAAGAATTTGTATTAGCTCAGTTTAATACTGAGTTGGATCGTAAAAATTATCATATTGCAGATGTAGCAAATAATAGAGTCTTTGTTGCAGTTGCTCACAGTGATACTATGGTAAATCTTTATATATCAGAAGTAATTAATCATGAAAAAGCTATATTTTCGTTATCATTAGAAGGAATTTTTACATTCTTCCCTAATAGTACATGGAAAGATAGTTGGATAAAGTAAGTATAAAAAGAATCATACATAGATAAAATAAGTTTATTATTAGATTCATTATATTGATGTGTCTATTTACTTATCTTTTAATATATTGTCATTCAATAGTGATGTCGCTGACGAAGCTTTTGCAGATTTGTATAGAGTAGAAGGATTACGTGGCATCTACATAGCTTCTAAAGTTAAAGGAAATCCAAAATTAGATTCGATTGGGCCAGAACATTTATCATCGTTGATTACATTCGATCATGGGACAACGTGGAATAATATCAAGCCACCTGTAGCAAATCATGAAGGATTTTACCTCCATTGCCCGCAAAAAGATTGTTCTTTGCATCTGAGTCAAAGATTTAGTCAATTGTATCCTGTTACAAGATCAGTGACGATTATGAGCTCAAAGTCTGCACCTGGGATTATAATGGCGACAGGTGTAGTAGGTACAAGTTTGAAGGGACATCTTGCACTTTACGTTTCGCGAGATGCTGGTCTTACGTGGAAACAAGTATTGAAAGATTATTATTTCTTCAATATGGGAGATCACGGTGGATTATTAGTTGCAGTTAAATATTTTAAATCGCGAGGGGAAACGAGAGATATTTCCTATTCTATCGACGAGGGAGAAACTTGGCAAACGTACGAGTTTCATGAAACAATGCTACGTGTATACGGGCTTATGACTGAGCCAGGTGAAAACACTACAGTCTTTACAATGTTTGGTTCGAACAGTAAACAACATCAATGGTTAATAATTAAAATTGATTTGAGAAACCTATTCGAAAGAAATTGTAGAGAAGATGATTTTAAATTTTGGTCACCGACGAGTACGGATCAACCAGTGGTGTCGTGCGTTTTAGGAAAAAAGGAAACGTACTTAAGAAGAGCAGCGCGAGCAAATTGTTACACTGGTGTAAATTACGATCGACCAATCAAATTGGAAATTTGTCCATGCGATGCTAATGATTATCAATGTGATTTTGGATTTATAAAAGTAGGAACTCCGTATCATTGTATACGCAATAAGTCTTTAACCGAGGTCAATCCGTATGCAGTTCCCAATACATGTAAGCCTGGAACATTTTATAAACGTACAAAAGGATATATTAAAATACCGGATGATGAATGTATCGATGGATTGGCAAGAAATTTTGAACCAGACGATATACCTTGCCCGATGAAAGAAATGCCGGAATTTTTGTTGGTCGCGCAACGAGAACAAATATCGCGAATAAATTTGGTCGATAAAACATTGGAAATATTACCAGTCTATGGTTTAAAAAATGTTATTGCTATAGAATTTGATCTTAAAAATAACTGTTTATATTGGGCAGATATCGTTAATGATACAATTGGTAGACAATGCCTGAACGATGGTTTAAGTTCCCCAGAAATTCTAGTAGAAACTGATTTGAGTTCTATAGAAGGAATGGCATTTGATTGGGTCTCTAATGTACTGTATTTTGTGGATGGTGTCAAGATGAGGATTCAAATCATTCGAACGGATTTATCGTCGATGGGAAGAATGCGAAAGACAATTTTAGGTCCTAATAATTTACAAAAACCGAGAGGCATAGCCGTCCACCCAATGATGGGATACATGTTTTGGACCGATTGGGCTCCTGGCAATGCATCTGTTTCCAGAGCTAATCTCGATGGTACAAATATCAAGCGTTTGTTTGTTAAACCAACTGTTGAATGGCCCAATGGAATTACAATTGATCATATAGCAGAGAGAATTTATTGGGTAGATGCTAGAGAAGATTATATTGGTTTTTCGGATTTTGATGGAAAGGGATTTAAGAAAATCATAGAGAGCGATGATCGTGTATCGCATCCATTTGCGGTTGCTGTTTTTAAAGACAACATGTATTGGGACGATTGGAAACAATCAATGATATTTGTGGCTGATAAAGACCATGGAGTTGGTATATCGAATATAAATGGTCAGTTGACTGGTTTAATGGATTTAAAAGTATTTGCTCACAGTGTACAAACAGGAACAAACAAATGTGCCAATATTACTTGCCCCCATATTTGCCTAGGAGCTCCCGACAACAGCCATGTTTGCTTATGTCCAGATGGAATGGTAATGACAGATGGCAAATGTATGTGTCCTAACGGTGATAAGCCATTTGCTAATTCAACATGCCCACGAGTGGCAACTACGTGCTCGGCTAATCAATTCCCTTGTCACAATGGAATATGCATACCTAAATTCTGGAAATGCGATGGTGATAACGATTGTGGGGATAATTCTGATGAAGTTCATTGTCACAGAGCTATATGTAGTCCACCTTATTTCCAATGTGATGATAATAAATGCATTCCAAAATATTGGATGTGCGATCTTGATCGAGATTGCAAGGATGGCAAAGATGAAATGGACTGCAAATACACGAATTGCACTAAATCGCAATTCAAATGTGACAATGGCCGTTGTATATCTCATAGGTGGCGGTGCGATGGCGAGTATGATTGTATGGATGCTTCAGATGAGAGAAATTGTACTAAAGAAGTTATACCAAGTGCTTGCAAATCTGATGAAATTTTATGCGAATCGGATCATACTTGCATACCAAAAACATGGAAATGTGACGGTGAGAAAGATTGCGAAGATGGTAAGGATGAGGAAGACTGTAGTACAATGGATTGCGAATCTTGGCAATTTATGTGCCGTGAACCGAAGAATGTACATAGATGTATTTACAAATCTTGGATATGCGATGGAGATAAAGATTGTTTCGATGGATCGGACGAATTAAATTGTACTAAAACGACTATTGCACCTACAATACCATCTCCAACATCATATGCAAATAATTGTATAGATTGGATGTTTACATGTAATAATAAAAAATGTGTACCATATTGGTGGAAATGCGATAGTGTTGATGATTGTGGCGATGATTCCGATGAAATGGGTTGCGGAGACATTGATATAACATCCGAGGTTCCAGAAACAACGGAACAAGTTCGTGTATGTAAAGATCATCAATTCCAATGTTTCAATGGTGATTGCATTGAGGATGCATGGGTGTGTGATGGGTCAACTGATTGTCTTGCGGGCGAAGATGAATTGCATTGCAATGTCTTGTACAACGATTGCGGAGAAGATCAATTCATGTGTCGAAGGGATGGCTCTTGCGTTCCGCTATCAAACATTTGTAACGACGTAGAAGAATGCCCTGATGGCTCTGACGAACTTGGCTGTCATCCTGTTCAGTATCCAAGTCCAGCTGCAACACCATCTTGTTACGTTGGTCTATTCCCTTGCGACGAAACACGTTGTTTCCCTCTGGCGTCTTATTGTGATGGTAATCATGATTGCTTAGACGGATTCGACGAGAGCAATTGCGATAAAAATAATTCTCGCATTTACCAAGTGCTTGTTATGAGTGTTGATGAACGTTTGATAAATTCTACTAGTCTTTTCCTTTTCTGGTGGATACCAATACCAACTAATGTAACTTTCGAATTTTTACCATCTATTGCACGAGTCGAACCAGATGCAAAGTGGAGTAATGCATCCAACTGGATCGAAGACACTGAATATTTGTTCAGTGGTCTTCAATCTTATTCACTTTACAATCTTACAGTTTATGTGAGAATAAAAGGACAAAGTACTGTCTTCCCACCAGCTAAGTACTTGACAATTATGACAGGAGAGGGTGTACCTTCAGAACCATGGAATGTAACGATTACTCAAATAACTGGCAGAACTGTTAAAGTTTCGTGGCGGGCGCCTTTGCGTCCAAATGGACCTATTACTGGATACGATTGCTTCATCTCTCCGCCTACACCACCTTTGCGATTTTCATGGCAAAAGACTTCTGGAATTATAGATACTTCATTTGAGATTTCTCAAAATTATTCATTCTGGGTTGTTGCAAAGAATAGAGAACACGAATCAAATGCTTCGAAAGTCGCTATATTAACTTTTGATGGTGCAGCAAATATTGATGAAATAGAAGATTTGAATGTAACCAAAACAACCAATCATTCTGTAACTTTAACGTGGAAGAAAGTGAAAGATGCAGATGGTTACCATATCACTCCGAGAACAAATTCATTACATCCTGCTTCGAAAACATTGATTACTATGGAAAATACAATTGAAGTTAAGAATTTAGCTCCTGGAGTTAATTATACATTTGAAGTTGCTGCAACAAAAAAGAATTACGTAGGCAAAGTAAATGTTGTAGTTGCTGCCACAAAAGGTGCGCCACTGCCATCAATAACAAAGCTTGATGCACAATTGGTTAAACCTCACGGAACAACGGTTAAACTCACATGGGATCCGCCAAAAAGTACTAGAAAAATTAAATGGCAGTATGCAATTCATTATGGTCTCAACATGCAAGAATTCTTTAGAGGTATAATATTAACAGACAATACTTTGTTTCAAAATTTCTGCATTTTCAAGAGAATAGTCCTCTCATATGAGTTAATTCATTTTAATATGATTTTATTCGTGTTTGTGTTTTTTTAGAGTATAAAAATCTTACTACAAATTTGACTGCTACAATTAAAGACTTAGAAGCTTGCGAGTCATACATTTTTGGAGTTGGCGTCAATGGAGATTACGGAGCTGGTCCCTTGAGTCAACCAGTTGCTGTTACGACTCATTTTAACGTACGAGCACCACCAAAAAGGGTTAAGGTAACATTATCAAATAAAAGCGATAGTATCATCGTATCTTGGAGTGCAAGTTGTCCTACGATCGAGGAACCGATCAGTTACACGGTAAGTTAATGTTATATAGTTATTTAATAAACTAAATAATCGTTTCTCTAATATTTATTTTTTTTCTTTAAAGATTACATTAACAGAATTGACGCTGAATAAAACAAAAATTGTAACGCCATTACCAACAAATGAGTCAGTTATGAAACACACGTTTAACAATATCAAATACGGTGGAGTATACTGTGTGGTTATTGCAACAGACGTTAAGAATGCTATACCTAGTCACCCAGTAAAGTATTATGCACCTCCAATCTTACCACCTCATCAATTAAAAGTAATGTATAAAGAAGGAAATTATTTTGTGGACTGGCTGGAGAGCCATCAACCTGAACATATGACCAAAATTACTAATTACCATTACGAGGTTTTAGTAGTGGAGGGAACACGAATAATAAATGAAACTAATGCTCAGATTTTTAAAGTTGATCAACCACCTTATGTATACAAAAATGCAAAACCAGATATAATATATACCTTTGCAGTTAGATTGGTTACAGAGGAAGGATATAAAAGTATATTGAGTGAAACTCGAAGTGTAGAGAGTCCAACAGGTAATTTTTTAAGTGATGAACATTATAAACTATACTTTCTCTTTTTCTTGTTTCTAATATTTTGTTGAATTAATAGCATGGCCAGTGATTATGAATACATCGAATATCATATCCCTCGCAATACCAATCTGTTTGCTCGTCATAGCTCTGGGCTCAGCATTAGCATATTTCGTTGTACGACATAGAAGATTGTCTAATAGTTTCACACAATTTGCTAACAGTCATTACAATACGAGACGAGGCCAAGCAACATTCCCTGGTACCACAGATGGTTTAGGTAAGTAATAGTAATATATTCAATATTTAAATATTTGTAATTATATAAATATTTCTAAATTATACGATATCCTTTTTCTTAGCAGAAGAGGAAGATAGCCCTGTGATTAGAGGCTTCTCAGACGATGAGCCATTGGTAATAGCATAAAAACGTAATATATATATATATATCTATACTATACATATATGATATACATACAATGATACATGATATACCAACGTTAGGAGAATGTGCCAAAATACTACTAATCTAATAAAATGTTGAGTCTAGGTGAAACTACAATGAAAGTCAGGAGCTTCTATAAAAGCTATACAAGTGGTTTTGAATTGATAATTTTACTAATTGAGACGTGTACTAAATGTTAAATCAATCGATTCGAAGTACATACAAAAAAAATACATTATAATACGATGATTACATACATTGTCTTATAGAAATAGAATGTTTACGTGCATCTTAAAATATCAGAAATTAGTACAGCGTAAGACGACGTTTAGTCATTGGATCCTATATTAAAATGTATATATATATTATATGAAATATAAATTTAAATATATATATATATATACACATATAATAAAATAAAATAAAAGAGAGATCAAACAAAGCAGAGATATAAGCTATAGAAGGAGAAATAACTATCATCTGGGAGTAAATTGGCGGTGAAAATTATTTGTAAATAGTAAATATTTTTTATGGAATGTGCAGATTTAAAAATATTTTAAAACTGCCATACATAATGCTGTTATACATGCTACTATGTGTAAATATAGACATATGTACATGTGTGGCCGAGTACGTATATAACATGATATTTATGTATGGATTTATATTTTAACAGATATTAAGTATTATTTAGTACGGTTTTATCTTTTATATTTTTTATTTTTATGCATGTATATTTTGTATCAAAAATATCAGATTTCTCTCTTATACAACAACATATATTTCGTAAAAATGTTAAATATATTTCTATAAATTATATCATAGAACTTAAACGTTGTCAATTTTAATAAATTACGTGCCCATCAAACTTTCTTTTAATGCAACGTTATAAAAGGTTTTATACAATCAGTGCATTACAAATGAAAATAATTCAAATTGTTGTACGTATTTCTCATTGATAAATGTACATTATATAAATTTAAAAGCATGCAAGTGATCTACGGAAAAGATAAAGTAATAAAATGATTTTATGAATATGCGGAGCTCTTTTGAACGTTTTATATATGTTTTTAGGAATAATTTTTAAATAAACTACAGCAAAAATGAACAGAATGAAAACTTTTTTAACTTTTGTATATATTCAATTTTTATAAGTTTGGTTTCTAAAAAGCATTTATTGAATTGGACTTGTTTTTATTTCAAATTCTAATTTTGTTGATAGCATATAGAGGCTTCTAAAAATGGTTGTAAATAATTATAAATGAAAGAACCACATTTAGCGAATAATTAATCAATATTTATGACCAAATTGTTTTACTTTTCTTCTAATTAAATAAATATAAACATAAGATTACTATATATAGAAATAGATTTTATTTATTAAAATACTTTGTTTACCATTTTATTTTCGTTTTAAATACGATACATTACAACTTCAAAAACCGATAATGCATTGATAAGATTATATGAATGTAAACAGAAAAAGACAGGTAATATGCACGATTTATCTTTAAGGTCGCGACATTTAAAATATTATTTGTATTTTTAATATTATTTTCCTTGGTAAAATGTAGAATTTTGAAATTATATATATTTATATTAATTGCGTGTTTAAAAATGGTATTACTGCAGTATTGTCGAAGTTTGTACTGAAAGTTCTTCGCGTATAATGCGTTATAAATACCGTTAAAAATCACTTTTTCTTTTCAATTCATTTTAATAGTATTTATTATCTTTCAGATTATATATATTGATTATTTTATTATTTCTCTCTGTATAAGAATTGAAAGATAAAGGGTAGCTATTATCACAAACGCAGCATGTCTATAATACGAAGAACTACAATATTTAAATAAATAAGATTTAAGATATAATCAATGTAGTTAGTAATGATATGTTTAAGAATCGTAGTAATCTTTTTATTTATCGATACTACGTTATATTATTATTATTAATATTAATATTATTAATATTTACTATGTTTGTTATTATATATATCAAAAGAAAAAAATGATAGCACTATACGCAGCCTTTCGACCTATTTTAAAGAAAAAGAATGACTAAACTTTACATGATGATTTATGATAGTATATATATATATATATTTGCGCGTAAATAAATAATATTAAGGTACAAAATAATTTTTCTGCAGTTCTTATTGTATATTATTTGAATTTTACGATTTGATGATTAATCGAGTTGTGAGAAGGAGGTAAGATTCAGTATGTCATTAAAAAGTAAAACACAACCCTTATTTCAATATTATACATTTTACGATAAGACTTTTATTGAATGATTATCGGTATTGTTTAAATTTGGTTATATTCAATTGATATTAAAGTACGTGTTATCAAAAATAATAATTGTTTCTCTTGTAGTAGTGAAAAAGAAAAAAAAATTAGAACTACGCATACCATTTTATTAACACATTAGATATTTAGATTCATATAAATTTAATCACATACAAATGTCATTTAATATCCATTAATAAAAACAAAATTTATAAAGTGGACTAGAAATGATCTGTGAACGAAATGTCTATGTCATAATATGCTTATATCTTACTGTACAATCGTCTAACATTTTTATTGAAAGTTTAGAATTAAATCTATAAACGAAAATCTCTCTCCCATAATTACAATTAGAAGACAACTTACAAAAGAAAATGCAATTCCTGCAATAGCACCGTACTTGTATATTTAAGTAATTATGAACATTTGAAATCCTAATCACAAACCTGCTGATACGCGTTTGGAGTTACTTGCAGATCTTTGCAATTATAATTATATTATAGTCTTACTAATATCTCTATACGTAAACGTTATTTGTACTTGGTGTATAAAACTTGTAGATATTTAAATGCAAAGAAATGCAAATAATCTTATGAAGTGACACGAATTTACGAATGAATTCTCCAAGGTATTGTAGATTATCGTCGCATAGAACACTATGTCGATGATTTTTAATATTTACGATCCAAATTTTAATTTCTTATATAGAATTTATTTTCTTCTCAAGTTAGTTGCCTTTTAAATTTTTTGTAGATATTTTGTATATTGAATATTCAATTGGTAATTTACAAGTACGGGTTTGATATATATATATATATCATACGAAAGTGTTTAATGTATTTTACAATAATATTATTCGTTTAATTTATTACCCAATAACAAAATATTAGAAGTTAGATCATAATAAATAAATTCATTTATTTTCAAAATTAAAGTGTTTCGTGAAAAATATGTGCATTCATTTCTTTACTTATATAAACCTTGGATCGTCATATATTTTGATTTTTACCACAACTTTTATTTTGGAAAGCTATTAATTAGGCAACTTTCCGTCAATGAAACTTATAAATTAGACTTATACTAACATTATATCACTTTATAAGAAGGAAATAAGACACGTTTTAAGAATGTCTTAAAAATGAATAATGTGCTGCTCTAATCGTAGTTATGTGCTTAACATCTGCATACTATTCACAGTTAACAGCAAAACTGTTTATAGGAGCAAGGCACGACTGAGTTTAAATATATCTTTTTGTTAACGTTATAATATTGTTTTTTAGTTTATAAAAGTGTAACGAATTCTAAGTAGCACTATTTCCAATTTTATCAATATTTAACATAATCAATTAAATTTCATAGTTAATTCAATATAGCAATAAGATTTCAAATTTATTAATTTTTAATACCATTACTTAGAAAAATTTGCTCTAATCGTACTTTTAAAAGTATTTCGTTCTTATTACATATGACAAAAGAATGAACAATGTATAGAAGCTTATTTTAAATATTGAATTATTACGGTTTTTATAAAGGTAATATCATTTTGTTATTATATTTCACAATTGATGTGTAACAAATTATTATGAAACATGCATGCAAGATATAATCAAAATTGCTTTAAATTTTAAGATCTTAAGCACTTTATAAAGTGTCAATGAACTCGTACTTTATGTAAAGAATACAGAAAGAAAATAACTTTTTTTGTAATAAATTGATAAATCCATAAAATTGATACTCTACATAACATGTTTTATATATTATGCATATTATAAATATATATATTATAAATATATATATTATAAATATATTTATATATATATATATTTATGTCTTTATAAAAAAAAGCAATGCACCAGTTTTATAATTTACTACAATTAAGAAAATGCAGATCTTGTTTTTTTTTTGTAATTATAAAATATGAGTGTCAAATAAGTATTTAATAAATGCTTCTAAATTTGCACTTACATAAAATAAATAAATTTGTATACTAAACTACTGGTAACTACATATTAATAATTAGTTACCAAACTCTGTAGAAGGTTTTTTATACAAGTTATAGATCATATCAAGAAGTTGCATTACTACTGCAAATAATTATTTGCTTCATGGAAAAATACTATAATTATTCCGTGTAAGATATAACAAGAATAATACGTATGTGAGCATGCATATATACGATTCATCTGTATAAAATATAGATGCTTCCGACAAATAAAAAGAAATTTGAAAATAAGAGCAACTTACTTGAAAATACGTCAAAAACCCTATGTCTTAAAGTTAATATTTAGAAAATTGTTTTTTTTTTACTAATTCCTTGTTTTAAATAGAATAATTATATGCATGCAAAGTCCCAAATTCTTTTATTGTTTCAAATGAAAAAGTGGCATTGGCCATTAAAATGTATCTAAATCGTGAACGTTCGATTGGAATTGACAATCCATACATTCGTTATTTTATTATAATAAATGTTAATATTGTTTAAGGCAGGAATAATCCACTTTTTGTCTTACAATTATCCTAAGTTTTTAATTCTATGCTTAATCGGCATAGGATGCTTTACCAAAAGCAAGATAATATATATTGAAGCATATTGTAATGTAAATAACTAGATGTTATGAAAAATAAATGAAGGACTAGGAATCTTAATGGATCCTGTTGGATTTTTGAACCTTTCGCAGTTGATCCACTTTTATCAAGAAATGCGCCATGTTTATAAAAATTTTCCAAAAGCAATTCTTTTTCTGCCCATCTATCATACAACCATTTAGATAATAGTTCTGGTTTACGTGGGACCTACGAGTTTGTTATAATGAATAAAATAAAAAATCTGTATGCGCATATACATATAATTAAATACATAATTTCTTACCACTTTACTAGGATAAACTCGATAAAACAAAACCGTTTCGCAAGGTGATCTCGAACCAGTTATAATTGTAAGTAAATCGATAGGTTTACCCTGAGGATATGCTATTGTTATATCAAGAACCCAAGTGATTTCATCTGGTGCTACTGCCGTACCTGTATGAAAAATTTATGAACTTATCGTTATCTTTTCTTTCCCATTGTATGCTTTATCACGTGCGAATAAAGTTATAGAAGTAATATAAATTTGAATAAGATATATTACTTATTTTGTTGTCTAAGTGGTCGTGTTGCGCTTCGTTATCCTCCGCTGGACCGACAGTATCAAATATTATCTGCATTGCTCCTACTCTAGGTAGAGACACATTCTCTAGGATAGGCAAGTTATTTTTCTTAGCATATTTTTGTGATGTTTCACGACGCTTACACAAGAAACCTCCTTCAGGAAACAGAACCAACCATTTTCGGTCGAGCGATATATATGATTCTATAAGATGTTTTTCCAGTTGTCTCAAGCTTTCATCTCTTCGTTTACGACCCTAATGATTTTAGTTTTTAATAAACTAATAAAATAATCATTGACAAAATGTCTTATGCAAAGAGATAAGAAACATCAATTACTTAATGTATTGAAATAAAATACAATCAGGACGTTAACTTACAGAAATGATAAAAAAGTCGCGATGTAAGATAGAAATAATGCCAAAGTTAGTGAATTTAAATATTCTATCCATAATCCACATCAAATTGGGCAATAGATTTGGTTTTGAATTAAATGTTGTCATTAAAATAGGAACATCGCCGGTACTCTGATGATTTACTATAACAAGTGTTCTTTCGCTAATAATCTTCTCTATATCGTCGCCTTGTTCTATTACTATAAAATAAATGTTTATTTGAAATAATAGCACGAGGAGATCGCTCAATTTATAGTTCTAACATTTGATATTACAATTGTATAACTTACTGTCATAACCGGCGGACCAAGTCCACATAGAAACCATGGCTAATAACCAATGAAAAAAAAGACCCTCTATACGCCAATATATTTGTGGTTGATATACTTTCACAGGATATAATAGAGTCATCCATACTATATACGTAGGTATACAATAAATATTATTTAATATTACAAAGCTTGTTCGAGCAATACCTTTTACAAATGTCACTATCTTGCTAATTATCCTGGAACAAAAGTTATTATTACAGTGACTTGTTAAATCTATCGCTAATTTTCATTTTTATTTAAGCCAGCTCATAAAACAATATGAAAATGCAAATCATTTCAAATATAAAATATATCCAATTTAATTTCTAACTATGTAAAAAAATTGGAGTATACACAAATGTAAATATATATATAGTGTTTAAGAATATTAAAATAATTCAATTAAAGTAATGAAATATAATAATGCGGAAGACAATTTTCTACTGAATGTTTATTTAAATCTCTCTCTCTTCGCTATTTTATGTTATCTAATTATGATAAAATTTAAATTACTAATTATTTATGCAATAAAAATGTATTATTTAAACCATAAAAAGAGAATTAGCATAATTTGACGATAGATTAAAACTTTAAAACAATTATATTAATATCACTATTCATTTATTTAATTAGAGTGCAATTATTTGATATTTATTTAATGATAAGAACAATTAAAAAGAGAATAGAAAGAAAGAAAAATAAATTCTAGTGCGTGAAATAATTGTAGAAACTTGAAGTCGTTTCAACAATGTGTGTGCTAAATTGAAGGTTAAGAAAACGTTTGACGAAGAAAGTTGTAATAATTATATAGATATAAAAAACAAATAATCAATAAATGTTTTATTTGCTGATATTTAATTTAATATAAATAAGGAAAGAAAGCTGTCACAAAAGATATATATTTAATTTACCTTACAATGGCAGATACGCCGGAGGATGAAGAGTCAGTCATTTTTTTTTATGACGCCACTCGCTACACGAGATCAAATATATCTCATTTACTTTTTAATCATCACCATAGTATTTCTTCAAAAAGAAATTATATAATATAAAATCATTATCTCAGATGACACATTACCATGCACAAAAATGGGCGAATTGTTTATTAGGAAGTCCAAATAGTAGATATTTTTTAAAAATTTGGTCAGTATTCGTTAGCGTTTTAAAAACTATGCGGATAAATGTAAAGATCCTTTTACCAGCTTGACTTAGATCATAAGTTTTTTAATTGAGGAAGTAACGAAAAAACTAAGAATTTCTCGGTTTTTATGTCAGCTGACAAATACGCGGCGCTTTTGCAAAAAATACACCATGTGTCACCACTTTTGCTACTTTGAATACGTATTCCATTATCGGATATGATATAAAATAATTGTTATTAGTTTTTAATGACAGTAGATAAAGTTTAATAATACAGTTTGCTTTTAGCATATCGCAGAGATAAAATTGTATTCCAAGTCATATAAGAAGTTACAAAAATATTATAATACTACGTAATTCTCTCAGTTTCCATCGGAGGTAACATTTTCTAATAGTTTTAAGTGTTTCAACTTTTCTTGTTTACAGATTGGTCCTCTCAATTTCTACCGAGCGATTCCATTTTCGTATTCCACCAATAAGATTCATTAAACTCTACCTTTATATTATTCATTTTAACCAATCGGAATAGTAGTCTCAACAGTATAACCAATAAGAGATATAGAAGAAGGTTTATTGGCGGACCAATCATAGATGAGAAGAGATAGATCAAATAATTCTATATTATTTCAAAATTTTGATAGCGCACAAGTACTTACATTATTATCTACTACTATAATTAATCAAATTCACTGCAAGATATATTTATGTAGTTATTCCGAATACGTTGTAATAATATTACGGTTCTTTAAGGTAAACGTTTATTAAATGTTTCGTAAGAAGTTGTGACAGTTTCTTTTAATACACGTTAGTCTATATTATTATTATTTTTACACATAATTTTGTCATATTTACATTTGTAATTGTCTTTTTAGGGTAAATTGCTGAAATATTCTATGGTTCTAAGGTTGTATTATTTTGCTAGAAGATCGTCTAATTCCAGTAGCTATTTTATTGCCCATAATCGAGTAGATTTCGGACTTGTTGCATCCTTGAGATCATATAAAATATGCATAAGCGATGATTCAAGTATTTTCTGTATGTGTGTCTAAAGACAGCGATCTTCAGAGATTTTCAAACTTTTACTTTGGTATACATTTATAAGAGTTAAGACTTTACTTGTTGTTAACATTTTAATAGTAACTATTTATATTAAGATAGTAATTATTCCTATTACGATTTATTCTAATGTTTACTTCGTTTTTCTTTACGTTCGTGTCCATAACCATGATCGTAGTGATGAGGATGGTTGTATCCATACGGCCCGTGTCCATAACCATGAGCATAACCATGGCCACCATGTGCGTGGTCATCGTGTCCGTGGCCACCATGACCATGGCTACCATAGCCATGACCACCAAAGCCGTAGCCACCTCCATGGCCATACCCGTGACCACCATAGCCATAACCACCGTAGCCATGACCTCCGTAGCCATGACCACCGTAGCCATGACCACCGTAGCCATGTCCTAGACCGAAGTCATGACCAAATCCATGACCATAACCGTGGCCGCCAAAGCCATGACCAAAATGCGCGTGACCATGTAACCCTGGATAGAAAGGACCGGCCGGAAAACCTCTACCATATAATGGATACGGTGGGGGTACCGGAAACGGAACTGGTACTGGTATCGGTATTCCTTGTTTTACAGGTACCGGATAAGGGTGATGAACTGGTACTGCTACAGGATGTTTCACCGGTATTGGCACAGGGTGTTCCACGGGGACTGGAATTGCCTATGAAATGAATTTTATGATTTCTACATCGTGTAAGGCTCTAAACTTTTCAACCCTCTTTATGTTAGTCCCGTAAATTTTGCTCTCCCCTTGTTAGTTATAACTTTTAATCATTACCTGTGGAACTGGAACTGGCACAGGTACTGGTTTGTGAATAATTTTCTCGACTGGTACCGGAATCACTTTTTCTATCGGGATATGGTATGGCTTCTCTATGTATACTGGTTCAGGAACCGGAACTGGTTTTTCCAAAACTACATGTTTCGTTATATATACGGGAAGTGTCTTCACTAATGGTCCATGGCCGTTACCAGATGGTAAAGCGAAACCGCCTTTTCCGTAACTTCCAAATCCATTCCATCTTTCAGAAGATATTTATTCCGTGTTAAATAATAATATTAATAATAATACAATATATATATATTTGATTAGATTAACGTGATTACCCTCCATGGTGTAAATTGATATTTCCGAATTTAATATTTTTCCATGGATTATGATGATCTGCCCATGGTTGTCCATATCCATAAGAATGCGGATTTGGTATACCAATCCATCCGTCGCTACCACCCAAGATACCTCGTTTCCTCTGCTTCGTTTCTTCCGGAGATTCTTCCGTAAAAACGGAACCGCACAGAATTGTCAGGACTAACTATAAGGTTAATAATTGATGTTAATAATAATTCAACATTTGTGCGTATTACAATAATCTAATCATCCTTCTCTTTATTTTTGGTTTAAGGGTTGTCTTACCAAAATCTTCAACATTGTTCATTCGTCGAGGTGCAACTGCTCAGAAGGTCTAGGTGTCGGTAGGCTTTTATATTTCCAGATCAGCGATTAATAGTTCGATTAATCCGGATCAGAGTCAAGATCGAGTTCCCGTCTTTGACCGGACCGGGAACTCGATGCTGTTGGTTGACAATTCTAGCATTTCCGGAGAGGAAAGTGGTCGGATCCATACTGATTCCTGTTAAAGGACATTTCGAGAACAACATACCGACGTATAATGATACTTGACTATGTTTTATACACAAAATAACACAAAGAAAACATTTTGGATTATATTTTTAGTTGAATTTATAAAAAAATCTGTAAATACGCGCTAATTTAATGCCGTTTTAAACGTTAAAAAAGTTGTTCGTTTAGATAATACATTTAAGCTTTTTCTAACGCAAGATACAATTCATGTTTCAATTAAATCAAAAATATTTCTAATTGATGATTTATTATAATAGCATATCAATGTACTTTGACTTATATATTCATAACAAATATTCTTTACTTTTTAATTGATTAACACTACTACTTTGTTTTTAATTATTCTTGGTTTTGTTTTTTCCCCATTAACAAGAAGAAGTAGTTGTTAGAGTGCTTCCGTATCGACCACGTCCATGGAAGCGGACTTTCCTAACTTTCATTTTCTAACGTTCAAACTACTTCTAATGCCAGTCGTTACTGCTCATTCATTATTCATTACTGAATAATCGTTTGCTCATTGGAACATATAACACACCTTTGTTAAAATTCTGATTGTTAGATCTTAATTAAATGTTGCGTCAAAGACAATAAACACGAATATAAAATATTCGTCTAAGATCGATAAATTGTATTTTGGCATTGATGCATTTATCGCTTTGTCATTTTTTTGTTTTCCGTGTTACAACAACAACAACAATAATAACAGGAAATGTTCATCGAGTTTTCTACATTAATTTACATTTTTCTAAGGTATTCTCGTGATGTAGATCATAAATCGTTTGGCTCATAATTGATTGCAGGTAGGCACGTTCTTCCATCACTTTCTCTGATGACAGAGTACGGAACAACGAATTGAATCATCTTGTATGTATGTCATTATCGTTCGATCTCTAACACCTAATGCAATCCAGTGCGCGACAATATCGGATTACGTGTCTAATGTTTCTTTCTCTTTCAGAATCGCTACCATTCACGTATGAAAGAAAAGCGGAGTAGACCGTTATTTGGCTCTCGCCCAGGATAGGTAGCAGCGAAAGTTTATCGAATCTACGATCGATATGACAATGAGGTCCACGAAAACGACATGTACTCTTCTTCCTGTAACTATTTGTCGCGTAGCGACGCTCTATAAATACTTATGGGGGTCACAATATCGAAGCAAACACAGTTTTTCTTCGGCGTTGGTGCTGGTAACTAGGTGTTAGCGATTACTGCTGGAAATCATGAAGTTTATATATTATACATTGGTACGAAATAGTGTACTATTCTTGTGATCCTCTTTGATAAAGTTTGTCAATGCATTTATACGTTGCAATTTACAAAACGAATCAAACTGCATTTATTTTAATCAACTCTGGAGTATGTATAAATTTGTATTACAAATATTTATATTCCATCTACAGGAAATATCAGTGCTCTTAACTGCGGGAATGGCTATAACCGTTGAGAAACGAGATAGTAACAGCCCGGGGGTGTCGAAGAAACATAATAAAAGAGGACTCGTCGGTCTAGGATATGGCTTCCAACATGATCATCCGGAACAAGGAGGACAAATTTATGGTCCTCCAGAACCGGCGCCCATTTATGAAGAACCACATCCAGATAATTTACATCACGTACATGGACATTTTGAACCAGCACCGGCATTGCAATCAGCACCATTTTTGTCACATCCCGTTGGTCAGTATAAATTCGATATTGAGTCATTTCGTTAATTAAGTTGATCATTTGATTATTTGTTTTCGTCTTAGGAGCCGCTCTACCAGTTCCAGTTCCAGCTTTGCCACCTCCTGTTCCGGTTCCTGTAACGAAGACGGTAGCAGTGCCAGTACCAGTGCCAGTTCAGGTGGATCGTGCTGTTGCAGTACCAGTGGCTGTTCCAGTCCCAAAACCATATCCTGTCCATGTTGAAAAAATCGTGCATGTAGATCGTCCAATACCGATCCCAGTCGAAAAGACAATTCACGTTCCAGTCGATAGACCAGTCGCAGTTCCGGTTCCAGTTCCAAAACCTTATCCAGTGGCTTATGAAAAGTTGGTTCATGTAGATCGACCTTATCCGGTTCATGTGGCGGTACCGTATCAAGTTCCCAAACCGTATCCCGTACCTGTTGCAGTGCATGCACGTTACAAATGGCACGGTTGGTAATTTTTCAAAAACGGCTACCTTTATTTTTCTACCTCTTCCGTTTTCCCTACATTCACAATGTCCCAATATCGGTTTTAATTTTTTCTTTAAAAAAAAATAAGATTCGATGTTTATTTGATTTTTTAAAGTTATCCGCTTTGTTCGTTATTATGTTAGAAAAATATTATTTATGCATATAATAAATGATAGTACATGATTATCTTTTATACGTTGAAAATTGCGTTACTAAAAATGTGTTCTGTTTTCTTTTCTTTTTTTGATGTACATAAGGACACGCATCCTTACCATTTATGCGTAAGAAAAGTTACGTTTTCAACTTATGATATTGAAAACTTTGGAACTTGAGTTGTTTTTATTTATAAAGACATGAAAGTAGGCGTCGAAACGAATTGACTACGTTTTAAAGTGTCCTGTAAAGTTCCAAGGTGCATTCTGTATAAGGAAGATCTTCTATCGAACGAGTTACGTAGAACATAAATGGGCCAATGAGATGGCATAGCGTGTCCATCAAAACCTATGTGCCCCTCTTTCTTACACCTCGAACAAAGCTCGGAAAGAGTTACTTCGTGGGAAATATCACACCTAACTGAGCTTTTACGATAGACATGAATCGTATCGAAGGAAACAAGTCGAAAGGTTGGCCTTTTTACATAGCAATTCTCATGCATTCTTTACCGTCACAGCTGCAACCATTTAAAGAACAGGACGAACAAGATCTAATCGATGATCAATAATATCGTAGGCCAATGCTCAGGACGCGAAGAGATTTTTCTTTTTACAACGTTACAATCACTTCCGATCGGATCTTAATTTACATGATTCCAAATTATAGTACGACGCAGTTATTAATTTTTTTATAGGAGATCATTTGATCGTCGAGTTGATCTAGTCCTGTATTAAGAACAATGTTTAAGCTAAATAACTGAACTTTTTATTTACGCAATAATATTTTTCGCGCTAAGTTTATAATTTTTCATCTATTCTTAGATCACAAGAGTAAGAGAGTCAACGATATTATAAAACAGTAATAATATTGTAATAATTTGCTCCTCGAGTATGTACTATAGTGGTAGGTACCTCTAGGTGGCTCATATTTAATTAATACTTCAGCACCACGCGCTCGATAGGCGTTAAACTTGACACCAAAGACCGATATGGTGCCCGGAGTGACTTAAAGAAGACAGACACATATGCCATTTGTATTAACAAATTTTATATAATATCATAAAATATTTTTTTTAATTGAAATAATTCTTATCTTTGATAGTTTTTTTAATGATGACCATGAAAAAAATAATTCTACAGAAGATGAGAGATATTAAATTGAACGAAATGTTTTTTTTTCTTCAATTAGAGATCTCTTATTTGAATGACTTTGTAACAATTATACTACTAAAATATTACTCTTTCATTCGAGATCGTTTGCCCTTGTTATTTGTTATTTTTCATAAATGGCATTGCGCAGTTGCAACATTACCATCATAAACGAAAGACTTCGTTGGTGAGGTGATGGCGAAGAGGAAGAGGAAAGAAGTACGCGCCGACGCCGATTCCCTCTAAACAACATCGGACTTTTTTGCAGCAGCAGCAGTTTCTTACAAGAAGTTCTAGAGAATCAAACGATCAGGACGAATAGCGAGATCGTCTAACAAAGTACAAACGACTATTGAATCATTAGATTTGTTCTATCATAATTATATTTAGGCACATCTTTTATTTTAAATTCAAGATTTTTGTTTACCTTTATTTGACTTTTTCATCGTAATAAAAATCCTAATCGGCAAATTGTAATTTTTATAGAGGTCCTAAATGGAGCTTATAAAGAAACTTGGTATCGGCGGTGGTGTACTTTTTTTTTTAGGCATTACCTTCGGTTGGATGGGCTTTCCTGCTCTTCTCAAGTCGCAAATTAAAAAGGTCAGATTTTACGAGATAAATTAATATAAATGCATAAGTTTCTAATATTATTATATGCATCGTAACCGATTTTAATTTTTTCGATGTAAAAAGAGAACCTTTCACCTCTCATTATGTTTGTAATTACACAATGACTGCTTAATTCTTCGAAAAGATAGATACGGCACAGGTTAAATCCTTGATCTCTATTGTCAGCTGTAATTTTTTTATTACATACCTGTTGTATCATATCCGTAAATGCGAGTCTCTGATTAAAGAGAATCATCAACTAGAAGCCTATTATTATTATAATATATACCTTGATAAAAATTGTCACACTGCAACATGAACACAATGATGAATATATTTAATATATATTACAAAGATCTTTTTATAGTGAAAACATAAAATTTCTCTTTTTATTTTTACGTAACGTAAGATCATTGAATATTCTTTAACTACATTGTGTGATTTTTAGGCGATAGCCCTAAAAAAGAATTCCGAAATGAGAGAAATGTGGTCGCAGTTTCCATTACCACTCGATTTCAAGATCTATCTTTTTAACGTAACGAATCCAAAGGAAATCGCACAAGGAGAGAAGCCTATTGTTAAAGAAGTGGGGCCATTTTTTTACGAGTGAGTTGAACAACCAACATCGCGACGAAAAGAAACTTATCCTCGCGTATTTATTTTGAAATCGTAAACAATATATTGCAGCGAGTACAAAGAAAAAGTTGATCTAGTGGATAGAGAAGAGGATGATTCGCTCGAGTACAGTCTAAAAGCTACTTGGTTTTTCAATCCTTCGAGGAGTAACGGCTTAACAGGCGAAGAGGAACTCGTGCTTCCGCATCTTTTAATTTTGGCAATGGTGGTGACCACTATGAGAGAAAAACCTGCCGCTATTGGAATTCTTAGTGAGTTATCGAAATAATAAATGAAGTCTTTCTAAATTCATTCGTACCCATAGTCCCAAGATACCATTGATCGATCATTCTTTTATTTCGACCAAGTTTTAAGGTCATCGACGACTATAACGCGTCACTATCGGGGCTGTGAAACTTATAAAGAGGAAGAAATTATTTATTCTACTCGATAGCGCGAAAGGTGTCGTTTTCCTAGGCGGCGTGATTCATTTTTATCAACTATACCACCAGAACCATCATGTATATATATATATATATATATTTTTTATTTAGATAAAGCGGTGGACAGCATCTTTAAAAAACCCGATTCGGTCTTTGTAAGAGTGAAAGCTAGAGAAATACTTTTCGATGGTTTACCCGTGGACTGTTCGGTGAAAGATTTCGCGGGCTCGGCTGTGTGTAGTATTTTGAAATCCGAAGGCAAAGATTTAATGAACGATGGAAATGATCATTATAGATTTGCTATATTTGGTGCAGTACGTATACAGTTTTTATGTTCTGGACTTTTTTTTTATTCGCATTTACTTTAAATAATTGTCTTAATTTTGTGTTTTGTTTTTTGTATTTAAGAAAAATGGAACGGTCATGCCCGAAAGATTGCGCGTATTACGTGGTATTAAAAATTATAAAGATGTCGGCCGCGTATTAGAATTTGATCAAAAACCAGCGTTGACCATTTGGACCGAAGATCACTGCAACGAGTTCAACGGTACAGATTCGACCATTTTTCCACCTCTTATGACAAAGGAAGACGACATCGTTTCCTTCTCCCCGGATATTTGTCGTAGTTTGGGTGCTCGTTTCTCGCACGAAACTAAAGTTAAAGGTAATACTTTGTCGAAAATTTTGTATATAATAATAAATAAGATTGTGCGTGTTTTCTTGATAAAAATTATAATACTTCAGGTGTCAATACTTTCCATTACACCGCGGATCTTGGAGACATGAGCACGAATCCTCGCGAAAAATGCTTTTGTCCTGCGCCAGATAATTGTCTATCGAAGAATTTATTCGATTTAACAAAGTGCGTGGGTGCACCATTGATTGCCTCTTTACCGCACTTTTATTTAGCCGATGAAAAATATATTCGGGACGTGGAAGGACTACATCCGAATCAGGTAAAAGAAACGAAGAACGCAAGAAAATCAAGAATATTGTTTTTTATATGCATTTATATGTAGGAGGAACACGACATTAGTATGGATTTTGAACCAATGACGGCTACACCCATAAGTGCACATAAAAGATTACAATTTAACATACAACTGCGACCCGTTGAAAAATTCAAACTAATGAAGAACTTTCCAGAAGTTTTGTTTCCTTTATTTTGGGTTGAAGAAGGTATCCTCCTCGATGATCAATTTGTGAAGAAAGTTAAAGTCGTTTTTACAGCAATCTCTGTTGTGGGGTAAGCATTTACGCGTTTTAATCTTTAGCGATACAACATACTACTTGATTATTCATCCAAAACCATATCCAATTGATACGACACAAATGAATTTCAGATTTATGAAATGGTTGATGGTTCTCGGAGGAATTGGTTTGGGTGGAACAGCGGCTGGTATGCATTTCAAACGTAAAAACACTGAAAACAAATTGGATATAACTAAGGTAACGCCTCAAAGTGATAGCAGGAAGGATAGTAGTAACGAGAAAAAATGGCAGACGATGAATATCAGCACCATACAGGCGGCAACTGTTCCATCGAGTTTGGATCGATATTAATATTTATTTTTCTCATTTTTATTCATCTTTTCCTAATTTCAATAAATTAACAGACGAATTTGATAATGTTATCGTTGTCAAGAATTCGTTCAAATCTTGAATAATGTTTCAGTCTGTATGTAAGATAAGGGCGATTTGAAAACCCTTTTAAAAAAGGAGCGTTCGCGAGTGAAGTATTTTTTAATTAATAATCCTTAGTCTTAATATCAATTTATGTACGCTAAACTCGCAATGGAATTCAACGGTATTAGGTAAATTAATTTAGTTCGTATTATAATTATAGAATGTACTTATAGTTTTCAGTATATTTTCCAACGTGAGATTGAACCACGAATTTTTGCCTTGGAAAACATATTTATGTATTAAATTGTACATATTTTCTTCTTATATTTAACAATTGAAAATTCTATTAAATACACACATTTCCTCTTTTAATATACAAGTAAAAAAAATATAACTAAAACACACTTGTTTTTATCAAATTGTCTTTTACTTTTAATATTGCACTCTGTAACTTTTTTCATCGAATTATTTAAGGTACACCTGTGGTAAAGCCATAGCATCCTTTCGTCATTCAAAGACATTCTCATGAATCAGATATTATGATTCAAATCATAATATTCACGTAGATGGTTTTCTAGCAATTCTGTGAGAAGTTTTCATCTTCGCGGAAGATACAGACTCGTTCCTACAGAGTAACATATTTTTATATGTACTCCTGTATTCGGAACTCATAACAACGTAGACGATGGGATTGATGCATGTTGTTAAATAAATAAGAATATATCCAGCGATATTGAGACCCATCCAATTCTCAGCCTCTTTAAAAAGTTTCGTGATGGTGATCGGTAAATAACAGATTAGAAAGGATGAAAATATAACAAGTATCATCTTCAAGAGTTTTTTATCTTTCCTCGACATTCTTGGCCCATTGTCCATACTACGAAATCTACCGAGACTCTTGAATTTGGATTCTCTTCGAAATATTTTATTATTAGCTTTTGGTTTATTACGACGATCAGGGGTAATTGATCTTGAACTAGCAAACGTTTCCGAACGTTCCAATTGCGTCCCGGATTCGGTGACTCTTTCGATCCAAAATGTTGAATCGACTACAAACGAAGCACGGCTTGCCATTCTTTCGAGTTTTTTCTTGGCATTAAAACTCGGTTTGTTAGTTAAATCCTTGATCTTTCTTGGATGAGTGGTCAGAAATGTGTTCGTATCGCCGATATCGGCGTTACGATCATCCGCAAACGGTATATCCTCGATCACTTTATATGCTATTTTGTCCTTGTCTCGTGCAGAAGGATCGAGACCACTAGAACTCTCTTGTTCTTGCATATCATTTTCTTCGTCTCTCGACGAGTCTTGTTCTGACGAAGGCGGATTTCCCAAGGACGACTCCTCGTAAGTTTTCGCTCGAAAAATTTGCGAAATTTGTTCTTCTTTCTTTGGACGATTAGAAAAGGAAACGCATAGCCCACTGGCGACGCAACTCGAACCAACTACGGACGATTCTTCTTCCTCTTGATATCTCGGTGTGACCGATCTTTGCTAAGATCATGAAATATCCAATAATGTTTCAAAAAAAAAAAAAGAAAGAAGAAATTTAATTAAATGACTCATCGATGAATCACGTACCTCGCGATTCCTGTCGCCTTCGTCGATCGTGGGAGAAATTTTATCTCGTCTACGGCTTTTCGATGCCGTCTTACGAACGATGTAAAAGATTCTCGCATAGCATACTACGATTGCTACGCAGGGAGTTAAGAATGCTACGACGAAGAGGAATTCCTTTGGATTTCGGCCATGTACATCCGGAAGAATCGAACAGGAACCTATTGCAGTGTCTAAACCAAAACGACCCCAATGACCGAACCATGTGATGATTAAAAAACTAAAACCGAGGATCCATGTTGCCAAAATCATTGGTATCAAGTATTTCGTTTTGTAAAGTCTACGGAAAGAAACGCAAACATTTGCTTAGATTTTTTAATCGATGCATAGCATTTTCAATTGTTAAATTCGAATGAAAATATAACGTACTTACTTTGGATAGAGTCTGGGATGTCCAATCATGACGTAACGATTAATCGTGATTGTCAAAACGGTAAAAAGACTGACAGCGACGAGGCCGTATCTCAGCAGGGGAAATAGACGACACAAGAGTGTTCCATGTAACCAATATCTATGCCAAAATGTTGAAGTGGCGAGTGGTAAATTAAAACAGCAAAACATTAGATCCGAAAATGATAAATTCATTATGAATATCGTAGTGGCGTTCTTCAACTGTAAGAAAATCAAATCAAATAGTTTCATTACAAACAATATTGGTTTATCCGGAGATACGCAGTCGGCAGACATTATACGCGCGCGTAAGATGGGTTGCATACAATAAGGAACTTTGCTGTACTGACGTACTCCTTCCGAAATACCAGTGCATAGAAAAGAAATAGAGAGATGAAGAGAAAATATTATAGGAAAATAATGAAATGATCATTAGATCTATGTTAAATTAATCGTATAATAAAATCAGGACGTGTTCGTTGAATTTTGTCGAATTTTTCAATACAAATGTAGCAAAACAGGTGAGGATTGACGTAAAGCACGAAGGCGTTACTAGTTTAATTCGAGATCATTGATTATATCGACTGTCAGATTGAATGTACGTATTTGCGCGTACGTGAAAGCTCGTGGAAACATAGGACACGCGTGCAAGTAAACGTACACGATCGTTTCCAAACATAACTTCGTTCCGGGTTTGCGTCTGACGTACTTCGAAAGCCACATTTTATGTCGGAATGGTGCATGTGCCGACGACCTTTCGATCATTGGCTCCTTTTACTCTTTGCCATCTGCCACTTATGATGGATAGAGAGAGAGAGAGAGAGAGAAAGAGTTAGATGTAGAGAAGAAGGAAGAATAACAGAAGACACTAAGTTAATCAATCGTCCACGCAAGTAGCAACTCTGCTGCTACTCGTTTGTTTTGATAAATTTTAAAACATCGTAACTTTTAGTTTCGTCTCTTTCAACACACACACGCGCTTATACTTTACTTTTAAATTCAAATCTTTACATTTTTCTATCCTCGACACACATTTCCTAGATTTCAATAAGAATCCAAGAAGAAAATATTCAAACTAGCGAGAATTTGTTGAGAAAAATTCGTAACAGCGTAACCATTCGCTATTCTCGAGACAGAACAATTTGTAAGATGAGAGATTCGAGGTAAGCCTCTGACGTTTGCAGGTGCATCAGTATGCTCCGGAAACTTAAGTACCGAGACAAGCAGTATGCGTGACAAAACCGTCGTGGTTTCGTGTCGTTGCGTTAGTTAGAAAAATTCGGTGTCTGCCCGACTCTTGCAAAAGAGAATAATTAACCGACCTTCTTGGTACGAAAGAGAGCAGCCACGGTGATAAGATTCCCTGGAATGCCAATGAGCATAAAGAGAATACAACAGCCAGCGGCAAAGTACAAAAGCCATGATGGATAACCGATAAAGAGAACCACTGATCCTGGATCCTGTAGGACCTGTTCGATCGTTACATTGCTCCTCTTAAAATCGCTATTGTTGCTTATCATCCAATATTCCAGCATCTGTAAAATCGAGTATATAAATTAGACAAAAATATTCTTTCTTTCGGATTCGTTTTGAAATTCAACTTACGCTTTTTTCTATACCTACGCACATTATAGTGGTGGTAATGCGTAACTCGCTAAAGCTCCGATGAGAACATCTCGTAATTAGAATTTTGTTTTTTATCTTTAGCTCCTATAGAAGATCAAATATACACTTTCATATGGGTTGCTCGTAGATCTCTTTACTCCCCTCGTTAAATCTCGCTCTCTCTTTCGTTCATCTTTCACAGGAGCTGGAATCGTTCTCTTTTTTTCTCTCAACGGGGCATCGGAAACGAAGAGAGAGATCTATTTTCGCCATCCAAGACTCGGATAAACTCTTTTGAACGAGAATACACGTTTAAAACATTCCTATCGTCTATCAAATAAAATCTTACTCGCGGAATATTAATTGTTTCGATAATAGGGCAATATAAAAGTTATATCGCGATATTTGTGAAATATTTTTGTCCAATTTATACATTTTATTTTTGTTCTATTCGAAAAATGAAAAATGTTTCTGAGAAAAGCGATGACTCGGAAAAAGTATAGCATACGGACAAAAGAAATAATTAATCAGTTGCATACGCGCGCAGAAAGGAATTTACAAACATTGCCCCAAGATCATAAAAAGATAACCACCAAGGTAGTTAAACCTATGTATCAACAAGACTCTTATCTCTACGCTACAGATCTTTTTTTCGTTACTTTTGATTTATAGTCTATATACTAACCGAATGCGTACTTAACATATTTTTCCATAAATTTTTTACTCGAATATCTTTGAAATAACAATGTTAATTACAATTACGATATCTTACCTTGATACAAGCAAAATTCACTTTCCGAATGAACCACTAAGAGATTCTATAATGACAAGAACATTTGTCGGTATTGCTCGTAGATGCTTTCGGATCCTTATTAAAACGAACGATACCTTCAATTTCCTCTTTCTCTTTTCACTTTTCATATTGACATTGATATCGGTAATGTCAAACGCTTTACACGTGTCTCTTAATTGAATTATCGCGGGAACGATCAAATTATAAATTGACTTTCCAACCAAACGACGAGAATTAATAAGAAAATTACAATTCGATCGAGATCATTCCGATGAATTCCATGAGTCGACTGAGAGTGTAAGTCGCCCGGATCCGTCAGATTTTAGAATGAAAAACGGATGCTGCGCGTGCGCCAAGATTTTAATTCCCTAGGAAAAGCGACGACGTGACTTTCTTCTCGAATTTCAAATTCTCATTTAAAAAAATCAAATAGTAATGAAGATTGAAATCAGTGAATTTACGTGGAATCGTTTTGATTGACGCGGAGGCGTTGGAAATTTAATAGAGAACATTACAATGCTCCGGTGTACATTGTATGTAAGAAAAGCTTCCTTCTCGGAGTCACGTTTTGAAGTGATTTAAAGAACGAGACATTGCGCAAGAAATGATTTACGCGCGTAGGCACGTAGCAAAATTAGCGGAATTAATCACAAGATGTTGAAGTACTCGCGTTTATTTTCCTTTTTTCCTTCCCGTTTCTTTTCATTTTCTAAAATTTCTTCGTACGACAATATTAATTCATAAAAGTTCGTTGAGCAACGTTTATTGTTCAAATATACGCCCACAACCGATCGGACCCACTGGAAATACGTGGTCCCTACATCCTTTTTAAAAATAATTACATTTCGTTACCAGACTGTGGTACACTTTGCAAAGGGGAGAATCCAGATGTATACGAGCACGCGTAACGGAAGAGGGAAGACTGCGACCCCTGATCAAGTCGGAAGTGACACTGTTATTCCTTTTCTCTTTTGCCATGCTTGCTTTAATCGTTTTTGAATTCAATCTAAATAGAGCGTGATTATTTCCTACGTCCATATCAAAAATCATCGAATCTTTATGGTTTAAATATTTAATATCTACCGAACGTATCCTACAAATCGTACAATGTACACTTCTTCGTGTATTCCAGTATGTCTAATTTCTTTTCAATTTAAATTAATATTAAAACAATAAGAGTGATTAATAAAATCATTAATATCAGCTAAAAGGTAATCAATTATCTGTGTTCGAAGGTGATTAATTAATTATTGACAGAAGTTGACAAATAAAATCTATTGATATCGAACAAATTCTATTCCAGGATAACGACAATCTAAAAATTGTCCTCAGAGATATAGATCGTGAGAAAATTACAACGTACAAAGATATAGTCTTATCTTTGGTTCGATCAACGTTACTTTGACAAAGTTTAAAGAACACTTCAGAATGGAAGCTTCATTTATTAATCATTCGTGAGTGGTAATTTTACTTGCAATAGCAGAAAGGTATATGCTATACAATCGAAATAAATATAATAGTTTGAAATGAAATCTTTGAATCTTTTTCATATAGATAATTTCAATAAGAAAGAAGAGAGATTTTCCCAGCTATACATCTTTGGATGAAGACCCAAAATCATTGGAGATCAAGCTTATGCGGGTCCTCCGAGTAGAATCGTGAACCAATGAAAGATTCATCCATTGAGATTTTAAACGATCGATAAATGCATTCCAGGACGAATCATCGGCATTTCCTCGAGTCGATGAACTCGTTCAATTATATCTAAACAATTTACATTACAAAATTGAGTCATATAAGATATCAACGTTCGAACATTTCTTATCGAGGATAATAGCAGAATTTATGTAGAAAGGTATCGGTAACTGGAAGAAACTATCGGTGTCAGGATCTAATCGAGAAGGAGAGTAGGAAGACAATATCTCGCTGGGTCAGTCGGTTTCTCGAGCGCGCAGCTGCAGTTACTTACGACGGGACTACGAGAGTTGCCTTCGTTATCCAGTAAAGAACGTAACACCTTCCCCTTCCAGTTTTCCATGTGGGAAGACCCCCCACCCCCACTCATCCTGGGGCCCGTATGCAGTGTGGTCGCGTAAGTTCTGCCGACAGTTCGTTAAAAGTGACGGTGACGCGCGGGACTTCGTTCTTTATTAACTTTTCTAAAGCGAGATTCATCCTGCTTACTAAACAATCCCTATCGTGTCATTTTATAGAAATCCTTGTGATAACTTATAATCCTATACACCTATATTTATATTTGTTTTATCGAAAGAAATGAAGTATTGTATCTTTCGTTATCAAAAAGAACATTAATATTTTTGTAAAATTATTCATCCTATTAGTGTGACTCATTATCATTCGCTTGCACGTGAATCGTCGTAATACCTTTAACGAGTATCACGAGGAAACTTCGTCAAAATTACGAATGAGGATAAAATCTCGAATTTCTACGAACGTGGGCGAATTCAGAATCCTGTTCTGTGCGTTTCAAAGACGGAACGTCAAGATGATCCACTTTGCGGTAAGCTATCGAACATTTTCTTTTGATTTTCTAACTTTTTGGAGAGTTTGTAATCTTAGGATCCTTTGGAGGATCGATGCTAAGAATGAAACAACGACAAAAAATAGGGAAACGCGATAGACGATTGAAGCAGATGATCGAGATGAGCGAACGTGGAGGACGGACGTTGGACGAGGAAAAAAAGAGATCTCAATGCATGGAACGATGTCTATTGTGAAAGATCATTGTTTCGATAATGTTCAATTCCTTTGTCTCTTATTTAATACGATTCTAACGATTTTCTAATGATCTTGGTATGGATGGCGAAAGCCATGAGTGTACTTTGTATTAGTATTATAAAGTGGTTTGACGTCTACGCGACACGTGGGCAATTGTTGTGGATGTATCTATCGTGTGCAGCGCCGGTGTACTCCTTCGATGTATGAACCTTGTTAGAATGATGGGTATTTACACGTAAGAGCACACACAGGTGTCACATTTGAAAATAACTTAGTTTGATAGAGGCTATTAATGTAAACGACTATCGCGTCGCGTGTACGATAGGAGGAAACAACACAAGCAATACCGCTGCACTCGCATCAGAGGTACTTTCACCGTGAGTCAAGTTGACTCATTCATTGCCATTCGCTGCGTGATTAACTCGGAAATCATTGAGTGACGTCAGACTATGAATTCCGTAGAATACAAACGTGACGTCCGTCCTATTCCGCCGTAGTTCCTTGCGGTTTTTCCTGAGCCCTCGTGAACCGTCCTCGTGAACGAACCGGTAGACTTGCGGTTTTGTCGTACGCGATTTTCAAACGTACAAGTGTTCCAATCTTCCAGCTTTGACCTTGTCCAATCATGAAAATGCGTGAATCTTCCTCGCAATAATAGATCTCTAGCAAAGCGTGAATTCATTTTTCTTTTCATCTTTTCAGAAGCTATTTACGTTAACCACATCCCTCGAGATACATAATGGAAATGTTAGGATTTTGAATCATCATTAAAACATCACAATACCGGGCTCGGTATTATATAGGACTCGAGTTCTCATTCTCTCCGATAAATTGTTCGTTTTGTCACTTCTATTAGACGAGCACCGACTCGCCGAAGCACGCAGTGGTTAACGCGAACGTCATCGAGCAAAGAAAACTGCTCTCATGTTCATGGAACACTTACAAAAGAGCACAAACGACCATAATGTTGCTAATCGTCCAATGACACTGTCGTAGAAGTTCCTTATCTAAACTGCCGCGCGTGGACAGGGCGTTGACGATTAAACAATCGGATTACTTTACATTCCATCTCAAGAAATGTTCGCGGATACGATCCCGCAAAACGATTTCATCAAAAATCCTCGTCGAATTTGTATAATTCATCAAAATCTTACGTATTCCCATTGATAACGAATTGATCTACTTTACGTTACATTCCCATAGATAATTTTTAGACCATATGCGCGCGTATCATTTTTTCTAGTATTACAACTCCCATAAAGCTGAGTACGGTCGTCGCCATGCACGGTCTCGCGTCAAAGGGATAAAAATGTTCGAGTTAAGGGACATATCCGCGCGTTCTCATGTCTCCCATGAGTTTCGACGTGTTTTTTGCTACGAGGGGACGCTTAGTACCGGGTGTCTGTTAATTTCTCTTAATTAAGCTCAATCGAGGTTAATGCACCACAGTTTGACCTCAGTTTACTAAATCCAGCATAGTCTCAAATAACTATGATGTAGCTATCCTCGATTGATGATAACTTTTATCATTATTTTCTTCGCTTTAAAAGTATTACTTGTTTATCAAAAGTATCTTACGTACTCTTTAAGTATCTCGTATCATTATTTATACGTTTAAAAAGTAAATGTCTCGAAACATCTGATACATGTATCAGCATAATACTGTAATTCGATACCATGTACGTAGAAATTTGTTAAGACTTGGTCGATCGAGTGATGACTCTCGTATTAAGTATCAATATCTGTTGAAGTAACTTGAACAGATAATATTTCTTATGTTACACGGCTTATGATCTTTGTTTAATGTATATACTTAGAATAAATCCACGTATATCGTGACCAGATGAAGAATATAATTATATTCTTGAAAGGTGTAAACGAGAGAGATGTTACATTAATTACGTTAAAAAATATTTTCAATTTGGCTTTACGACTCGAATAGATCAAAGAAAAATAATATATTTCCCAAGTTCTTATTATGCGTATTATCCTTTTTAAGCTTCAGAACTTAAATTTACTTCCGTTCTCGTAAACGTTTCTTTTCGGGTAACCCCATAAATAATAACGATCTCTTGCTACGGCTCGAGTTCTATGATTAATGAGTTCCTGACTTTATCCATCATCGCACATCTCTTTTAATCTTGTCTCGACTAAACATACATCTACGAGTAGGAAATAAAAAAAAAGATCTTTTCGCGTCTATCTCTCTTTCGCGTTGGATTTTCTATAAGTTAGAGATCTGCGATAGAATTATATATTTTTTTTCTTCGATATATTTTTAATGATAAATTATAATTGAGATATATTATTTTGTTGGAATGTCGCAGGATTAATGAAAAATAACGCTTTGACTCCGATCGAATAAACATGGAATCGTTAAATCAAAATCTTCGTGGCTTTGACACGAATTCGATGTCCACGTGGCCGCCGCACGTGACGAACAATACAACTCATGGTAGTATCATAGACGGCGAGCTTTCAAGGTAAGACGAATAGAAATCTAACGATAAAAGATATTCATTTAACCGTTGTCATTACTTATATTTGTTGTCAACAATTTTGAGCGCAGATTTCCAAGGCCTTTAAGAACGTTTGCCGCGATCGTAGCTATACTCATTATGATCACGGGTCTAGCCGGCAATCTTCTTACCATCGTGGCCCTTTGCAAATATCCTAAAGTTCGTAACGTCGCAGCAGCGTTCATAATAAGGTACGACGATTTTAAAATTCGTTTATGCTCGTACACGAAAATGTAACGACCGAATAATCGATCGCACTTCATTTACTTTTCGTAGCCTTTGCTTGGCAGATTTTGTGTTTTGTTCGTTGGTGTTACCCTTCGACTCTATCAGATTTGTCGATGCAAGATGGGCGGACATTCGATCCTTGTGCGTCCTCGTACCGTTCTTGAGGTATGGAAATGTTGGAGTCAGTCTTTTGTCCGTAGCAGCTATAACCATTAACAGGTATTTTGATTTTGTATTTCCTCGTTATATACGTCGTAAACTACTAATTAGAATGGAATGAAAAATTTGTAGGGTTTTAATTATAATGTAACCTAACGTATCCTTCAGATATATCATGATAGCTCATCACGGAATATATAGTAAGATTTATAAAAAACATTGGATCGCTGCGATGATCATCTTTTGCTGGCTGTTCGCCTACGTGATGCAAGTACCAACGTTGTTAGGCATTTGGGGTAGGATGATATATATTATAATACGATTCTTGAAATTCGATTAACGTTACCAAGGATTCTGTGCTTCAAAATTTGTATCTTTTTTTCTAGGAAAGTTTGATTACGATATGTATCTAGAAACATGTTCGATAGTGAAAGACGATCAAGGCCATACATCAAAGAGGTTCCTGTTCGCTACGGGTTTCGTGATACCGTGCGTAGTTATCGTCGGTTGTTACGCGAAAATATTCTGGGTCGTTCACAGGTAAGTTTCTCCTATTTCATTCCAAATAAAAATGATTATTCAGTTCCTACAATAATCCTTTCATTTATTTGTTTGTACAGTTCCGAATCGAGGATGCGAAAACACGCAACGCCGACGATAAAATCGCCGCACACACCTGGCAGAGATACCAGAGAAATCAAACAGAGACGTAGCGAATGGAGAATCACGAAGATGGTACTCGCTATCTTTCTCAGTTTTCTAGTCTGTTATCTACCAATCACTATCGTAAAGATGGTCGACGTTAATGTTACATATCCAGGTAAAGAAAAAATTTCGCATATATGCAAAAATGATAATCTCTATATTCATTCTTATATGATCGTTATTATTTTGACGTTGATAAAACTAATGTAATTAAACAGGTTTCCACGTTCTTGGGTATCTTCTTCTATACTTCGCTTCCTGCGTGAATCCGATAATCTACGTTATCATGAATAAGCAATACAGACAAGCGTACGCTGGGGTGATTGGGTGTTCGAGGATAAGGGCGAGTCTAACACCTTTCGGAAGCAGTGCGCCCGGTCAGCACCAGCAAGACTTCGGCCAAGGTAACTTCGAGCACCGTCGCGTGGTAACGCTCTCCAAGCTCTGACCGAACACGAGCTAAGCGACCACTCGCTCACTTCGTAAGTCAAGGGCACAAGTTCGCTGCTTTCTAAGATTGTCTTTGCTATGTGCAGGCATGTTACACCTAGCAACTTCGCGTCTCATAAGTCAATTGTATTTTTTTTTCTCCGCGATAGTTTGAACTTCTCTCTCAATAATGTATACGCATACGTCATTGAATATATGTGCCTCGATATATATTCCAAAGGTATAGCGCGACAAGTAGACGCTTCGTATAATTGGAACATACAGTCAACTAGCTTCGATTACTATGTACCGCTATAACTCGATGCTATTATGTTTTCTTTTTCTTTTCTTCTTTTTATAAGATCAATACCTAATGACACGTACCTATTTTCTAATTGGATACAATAATAAGAATTACTTCGTCGTACGTCTGTGTATTTTCACGTTTTATATACGATTATTCGCGATAAGATTAACCAACAATTCGTACACGTACAATTATTTGACATACGCTCATCGTATTTTTTATTTTGACTCGTCGAAAAGACGCGAATGGACCTCGTTATTTCTAAGAGAAAAACAAAGATTTTTCCTGCATTTGTCGTAAAGTTATTTTAATCGATTTTTATAGTGGTTGGTCAACAGAATAGCAACCTTATTTTAATACTTTATCGGCATACTTTCACACGCAGTCATACTTTTTTTTTACAGTTAACGCATAACATTTTATACGAAGGTTCTTTAACTGGATCCCAATTTCAATAAGAAACGCATAGAGATGCCAAAACGTTGACGATTGTTTTCAAATGCTTCAAAATGTTTTCATACTACTTCATTTTTGATTCATTTTTGCCTACAATATTTGCTTGCATCTGTTTAATCATCTATTGCAACAACTGTAAACACAAACTAAACAACGCGCAAATACGAATCGTAATTAATTTGTTTTTTTCGTTTAAATAGATTACTCAAAGACTATGGTATCGACCGTTTCCATTGCCATGAGTCCTGTCAAAAATAACCAGTTGGAAGAAGCTCTGTAGAACGGTCGATTGAAAAAACCAAAAAGATCTCCGAGAGAGATCAAAATCCTAATCAAAAGACAAAGGAAGCGGAAAGCAGTTGAAGACAAGTGTGGGTGTGTCGAATGCAATCCTAAAAGACAAAAACTAATATAAATTGTTCGTCGACTGAAAAGGACAAATCAATCGAAATCGATTACGCGTATTTATAGCATCGACATTATACAAACGAGTTAGTTTGGCGATGCGCGATTTCATTGCGCGGTACCATTGAATTACCAAAGTAAAACCGTGTAAACATTAAGAAATAAGTAAATACGCAATTACGTTTATCCGTATCGATAGATTGTGTCGATAATAATTTAATGATAATAAAAGAGCTAGTCGAAAATCATTTAGAAATATAGAAATCATAAGATCCTATTTGTAAATATATTATTGTATCGTAAAAACTTGAATAGCATTTATGTCGTATACGTTTATACAAAAATATAAAAGATAATTATAAATTAGATGATAAAAATCTCGAGTGCGAAATATGAAGAAAAGGATCAATTTAAGAGCACAACGATTAATTCCCGCAACAGCCTGCCTTGCTTCGCTGTTTAGGTTCTTTGCGAAGCCTTATGGAATCCTGTACGCCACCTTCGATTTTCGCCGTTAGCACTTTTTCCACCAAGTAGCGCATAGCTTCGTCTTCAAAATAAGAAGAAATAAATCATCGTCGTACGATATAGAAAATTGTCACGCGTATCTCGGCGATACTCACCAACGTTCGTATTTTCTTTCGCCGAGGTAAAATACCAAGCGGTTATATTGTTCTCTTTGCAAAATGTAGCAATTTGTTCGGATGTTACGGCAGCAAATTGGATGTCGCATTTGTTCGCTAGAAGAACAACGGGTATGTTCGATCCGTCCGGAAGCGTGATTTTTTCTCGAAGATCGCATAGCCATTTCTTCATCGACTTAAATGTCGCCATTCGTGAAATATCAAAGACCAGTGCTGCGGCGACGCTAATAAAAAATGAACGACAGGATTGTTTTATAAATTAAATACGAATGTTTTTTACGCAACATCAAAGACGTACGCATATTTATAGTATATCCTGGTCATGAATCCGAATCTCTCGTGACCGGCGATATCCCTGAAAGTAAATAATAAATGCTGGACGTTTACTTATGTAATAAAAGATTATAATAGAAACGATAAATACCATAATTGTAAACCTATTTTAAGATTTGAATCCCAATCGAGCATTTTTATCACGAAATCAGCTCCTATCGTTATCTTATAATTGGAAGAAAACTTTCCTGGAAAAAAAACAGTATAGTTGTACGGTAGAAGTTGATAAAGAGGCCTGCTTTGCAGGTGCGACGTGCAGTTGTACGATGACGTGTAGTTTTCTTTAGAATGGATAAGCCAACTTGCGCGTATCATCAGATTATTGTAATCTCGTGTTCTAAATACCTCGAAACATAATGACATTCAAAGAAACTTTTGGATTACCTTCTGTATATCTTCGTACGAGAGCCGTCTTGCCTGAAATAAAATAAGTCAAGTGAGAAAGTAACCGGATAAAACGTGTTGAATTCGTAAACGCGAAAAATAAATATAACGTCAAATCTGACTAAATTACTTATCTCTAACGAGTTTCCGAATAACACCTTATCAAATAAATTCGAATACGTAAGTAATAAAAAAGGAAAAAATCGTAACGAAGAAAATAATCACTCACCGACGCCATAATCACCGATAACGAGAAACTTAAAGAGAAGCTCTTTACGTTCGTGATTTGAGAGTACTACGTCGGAATCTCTTCTAAGTTTCTTCCTATCCATATTTCTTCCTTCGTACGAAAAAATACAAACACAATGTCGGCGTCGAAATAGTATTACAGTCGGAATAATACGTTAAGAAAACTTCTTTGAATACGTAGCGTCTGAACTTAAATAGTAGAAGCGATAAACTGCGAAGAGTGAACTTTTCGACCTCAGAGGATCAAATCAAATCCCTACTCTTGCAGTTTATATCGTTCTTCTCTCGTCGTTACTCATTGTAAACAGCTGATCTCGCCCAAAGTTCGAAGTTACATATCGTATCACTGATTAATGAAACCTTTTGTAACAATAAAAACCTATTTATCTTGCTTCGAGTAAAATAATATAAATAAAAAATGTACAATTATAATATATATAAAAAATGAAAATAATTGAATAATCGCAGGCTTGGAGCAAAATCCGTTTAGAAGAGGATCTAACAAAATTCTGTATATCGTTACGTTATGTGGGATACGATATATTTATGTAATAGAGATAACGCAATTCAGGTAATCTTAATTTATTCAATCATATTGTTATTAAATGTTGATCAATCGAATAAAATATGAAGTTAACGAGCGTAGTATATTTATATTTAAACAACAAAGAATCTAAAAAGAAAGCCAATCTTTCGGATTGGTAATAGTTAATGTATCTATTTCCTCTTCGGAAAATCCCCTTATTCGAAATTTCGGCAGCACGTTATTAAACAGATGAGCATAACCGTGACCTCCATAATTAAGCTGGATTAAAAAAACGACTTAACAGAAAGAGATATTATAAAATAAAAAATAAAATGAAGCTAACTTTAAAAATGAAACGTACCAAACGATGTTTAGTGTGAATATCATGGCTCAAAAGTACTCTCCTTATCTTTCCTTCGTCTCGTAAAAGTTGAACGTAATTAACGCGTTGTGCGTCGGATATCATGTCGACGGATGGATTTAATTGATAGAAAGAACATTCGGTACCGAATAAATCAAACTGACAATAACAATTTGTATCGTCCGAAAATTCCAACAAAGCTTCTTTATTGGTGAAAGTACCTAAATGTTTGTCGTGAACGATAATATAAATTTGAAAAAAAAAACGGACGGAAGATTTGCATTGTAAAGAAAAAGTTGATCATACATACGATCAAGATGGGACATCACAGCCTTTTTCGAATCTCCGCCCGCTTCCTGGTAAATTCTCATTATTTCAATGGGTATACTCGAATCTCTTCCCGGATGGAAACTAACGGGACATCCTAACTCTGATTGAGCTAATGCAGTAGCTTTTATCGAACGTTTCTCAAAATCTATATTAATTCAATTTTATTTACCAATACTATATGTATTTGCAAATATTATAATTTAAATTTTAACATGCCTTCGATCGGCGAAGAAGTTCCAACTTCTCCAATAAATCCCGCTTTGGTATCGGGAAATATCTGGCAACCTTCAAGCATTTCTGCCATTATAATGTCGTGCAGATCTTCAACGGATGAATTCAAAGTAGCCTGATCCTGTGTTTTTGCGACATAGAATCCTTAAATGTGGAAACGTTAATAAGCCGATAGAAAAGCGTTATGTCGTATGTAAAATTAAGATGACTAAAAAGATACCTGTGCCAGCTATAATATTAACATTAGTTTTTTCCATGAGCGTTTTCATCAATCCTATACTGCGTTTCAAACCATGACTACTATTCTCTACAATAGTATTACCGCCAAATTGATGAAATAATTTTAAATCTTCTAAAACAGCATAAGCACTTTCGGTATCATTGAATTTGATATTATTCATGTGACTATATCTGATAAATAAATAAGACAATATTTGATAATTATATATAAGAGCATATACAACTATTATAAATATAATTATGTCGAACGATTTAACATTTTAACTCACGGATACTGTCTCACCCATCCCATATTATGAAGCTTCATTGGTTTATTTAGAAAAGGTTCTAACGAAGACGGTGGTGGTGTATAAAAATCGGCAAAATCCACGGCAACATGTTCGTGTGTTAAAACTCGTCCGAGTTCGGTAACGTTAACTTTTCCAAGTACTAAACGAATTTTATTGTAACGATATTGCAAAGCATTTCAAGTTAACAAATCTACTCACCGGTTTGTACAGTGTCGGCCATACTGATCTTTGCATAAAATAGGCCAGCGATATGCTATAGAAACGAAACGATATATGAAAAAATATTAAGTACGTATGAAGCAGTCGGTATTTTCCTCTTAAATGTAAACGTACGAACAATCTCTTTCCTTTATTCCAACTGTTTTAATACTGGAATGCTTATCAAGCTCTTACGTAAAGTTTACTTACTATTATTATTATTATTATTATTATTGAATCTTTAACGATACGAAAGCAAATTAGTAGGTGAGATGAACGATAAGCATTTAAATTTATACTTTAAAGTAGACAACATAAACAAATATATTATCTTCTTCTTTATTTATATTTTTATGCAAGATTTTCATTATAAAGTAATAATCGCTAAGAAATCCTAAGATTTCTCTTGCATTTGTATGGCAATTTCCCAATTGACGAAGAATTTATACAAAATAGAAGAAAACGAGAAATAAATAAATAAGAAAAGTGGACGAACTTCGTTTTTCGGTGGGATAAATAATAGGAAGAGAAAGATACACGTGATGATTGTATTATATATACACGTACGCTTATATGAATCGATAATTTATCTATTTTTCGTTACGTGCATTTCACTCATGTGTGTACAATATAAAATGCTACGTCCACGTGCACAACTATGTCACATGGTGTACACGGTACATAATAATTATCCTCCCAACGTAACGTTTCATATAATTTCAATATTATATACGTGTGTACAGATAGAATCGCTTTTCACGCGGTCAAACTACATATTCACGTCTTCAGCGCGAGAAACTCGGTGTGTTTTAAACAGGAATTTTAATAATACCAATGTGTGTACGCAGTTTATGTAAGATTTTTTGTTGTTGTCATTAATTCTTTAACGTCGAGAGAAAACTATCTCAAATATATTTACTCCTAGGTAAAAATTAGCATTAAACAAGTTTCACGGTTCACGTTGACAAATAAAAATAAAAAACAAAGAAGAAAAATCTATCATAGTACAATGACGGTAACTTTAGAAGAGCTATTTCAAATTGGATCTCGTAAAGGCAACAAACACATACAATTATTTGCCGTCTTAAAACAAATGAATGCATTTATGCTTCACAAACATATTTTTGTATATGGCTGTGTTATTTGTATGCGGTGCATGCGTGTATGTGGATGTGAATGTGAATGTCGTATATTTTAAAGACAACATATCGATATATGTTTTATTTATGCGAAATATGATCTCGCCCCGTATGATTAAATGCCCCCCATCCTTCACAATTGTGTGTATTGCAAATACGTGTATAATTGAATCGCCACTAATATACACAATTCTATCGAATTTCTGATATAATCATACGCAATTCAAATTGTTTTCGACGGTATAGTTTGGGAAAAAGATCGATTGATCGACGCGGTATACCTCGCCACGAGATTGCACGCTCGTCCGACGGCTACTTTTTTATTAGCCGAATATGATTTCACGATTCTTAGATCATCGATATAATAATTTTATATATATATATAGATAATAATAATATAATTATAATAAAATAATAGAGGGTGGTATATATATATATACCATAATAATAATAATAATAATAATAATAATAATTTACATTTACACAAGACTTTTCTTATTTCCTTACGCAATTAGTTAATTATATTACTTAACTATGTACGACATGCTTACGACTATATTCGCTTAGGTTTTATAACGTAGTACAGTCTCTACATAATGATTGATTCGCAAGGAAAATGATCTAACGTTCGAACAAATATAAAAAAGAACCGCGATATAGTAAAAAATATACAGACAAACGCGTAATATACAAGTCGATGAAAAAGATTAAGTCAATCCTTAATTATCTCATATAAATTCTTGCTTTTCTCATATTCATCGGATCTGACATCATAAACGAAAGAACGTGACAGGAGTTCTAGTTCATTATTAAGGGAAAATAAAAGAAGAGAAAGAGGGAGAAAAAATACATTACAGATTCTCATAATACGAGGCTGAGAAATGGATTAAAATACTACAAAGCTGGTAACAAAAATGGTAAAAGTCAGTTCTCGATTGTTTCAGATCCTATGTAAATCAAATTGATGTGATAATAGTTCAATAAGCATCGATTCAGAACAAGCTAAATCAATTGGAAAACTTTCGATTAAATCAATATGAAGGTAATATATAACAACGCGAAACCAAGTTTCGTTCTACAAATCCATTCCACATTACACGACATCTTCATAAACTATCATCACTGTCATCAGCAGGTGCTTCAGCAGGAGGAACGTTTCCATCGACGATCGCCCCGTTTCCTTCTCTGTTCGTATCACTTTCATGTTCCATAGAACTATTATTTTGAATTTGTTGTTCCTCTGCTATGAATAACGAAGAAAAAAATATAATTGATTATGTTTCGTTAATAACGAAATGAAAAGAAGCAAACGATTAAGATCTATAACTTGCCTGATTGTGTTCCTGGAGAATCTTCGTCGCCTTGACCAGGACTTAATATAGCTTCTTTTATTTGACTATTTACACCTTTTGGATCTAAATCTGTAGCCCAACTAAAGTACATTAGTGCAAGATGAGTATTTCCTAGTTTCTTGTGCACCTACGACGAAAAAAAAAATAAAGTAAAAGAGATGTGGAATAGCATAGATGTTACATCGAATAAATAATATGTTTTACCTTTCCTATCGAATAATAGACTAGAGATTCTTTGGGCACGATATTCTTTAATTCTTCGAATTCTCTCAATGCTTCCGCGTGCCGACCAATCGAAAAATTAATCGTTGCACGATGAAATTTGCAAAGAGTGTTATTGGGATCATTGGTAATAGCTGTATTTAATGTTCTTAAAGCCTGATCAGTTTTTTTGAGAGCATGTTGTACAACGCCTATATGGCACATAATTGCCGAATTCTGTGGATTTATTTGCAAAGCTCGTTTAAAATGTAATTCCGCTAAGCTATATTGTTCTTGTTTAGAAAATATTGTTCCCAACCCAAACCTTAAATACAAATTAATATTGAAAATACATTATCTTACGAAAGTATGGAATTATAAAATATAACATTTATAGAGAGAATAATTTACCAGGCATTATAATGTCTAGAATCAAGTCTAATTGCATTACGAAATGCTGTAATTGCTTTATCCAATTCCTCGGTCATAACATATTCATGACCAAGGAGTGTATATGCATACGGAAAATTAGGATCTACCTAAAAAATATCGTAAAAAAGGTATTATATTTTGTAATAAATTGATTATTATAGAGTATGACTTCCCATGGTAATAATTGAATTGTATACCTGTATAGCTCTTTGAAAGAACTTGATCGCTGTTTCGTGTTCAGTTTGAGCAGAGAAAAGATTACCAGTAGCACACCATGCAGCTGGCGAATTACGATCTTCGGAAACAAGTTCTTGAGCCAACGTAGATAGTTGTACTTCTGCATGCATATGCCAAAGCACTGTACTATATATTTCCATTAATTCAGTCCTCTGTGGTTCTAATTGTCTGACTTCGGCAAAATAACTGTGAATTTAAAACAAAATTAAACTTAGAACTTTTTGATATGATACTATTGTATAATAACAAATGTGATATGGTATCACTTACCCAGCTGATTTCTTGTAATCCATCATCTCAAAATGAGCACGTGCTAGCATAGATAGTACCCATCCAGTATTATAATGTTGCGTTGGAAGAACACTAAGGATTTCAATAGCTTGTGCACAATTATACTGACTTAAATGTTGATATGCCATGCCAAGTTCTTTTAACAAAGACATTAAACCTTCTGTAAATAATTAAATACATATTCGCATATATATAAATCCCTTTCACACTTTCTTTATTCTCAAAATAAAATATTTGAAGTATTTATAATTTACCAGCACATTGTTTTTGTAATGTCACAGCGCAATGAGCAATGCTACTTTGGTTATTCAATGCATTTACATTTGCCACAGCCTTTTCTGATGTAATCGTTTCATTCTTCTCTTTTTCATTCCGATTTCTCTCATTTAAATCATTAAAATTAGTTTTATTTAAATTAGTTTTGGAAAGTCTTGCTTTTGCTTTCCTAGATGGTGACTTAGGGGTTGCGAATTTATTTCTATTAGGTGACTTGTTATTTTCCTATGACGAAGATACATTAAATATTACTAATAATGAAATCATTATTAAAATAAGCAATACATATAATTCGAACGATACATACTTTAACCGAATAGCTGTGACTAAATAATCTCGACGATCGTCTAACATTTGTACCCTGAAGAGTAGGTGGTGTAGGTGTAGGAGTACTTGGCGTTACTGTGACTATATTAGCAGTATTACTCGCATTACCGGATTGAGAAAACACTGGTTTACCTTGTTGCAAAGGTGTTTCCTTCCTTGAAATAAATTGCTAAAAAATATATAAAGTTCATTTGAGTGTACAATGTGGAGAAAATCTACAATTACATATCATCTCTTACCCCTACATGAGCCCTGAAACTGCTAACGCACTTTGCCAAACTTTTTTGGTCATTTGCTTCTGTAAGAGTCGTATGAGAAGGTAAAACGGTAGGTTCTGGTGTATTACTTTCCAATGGTAAGATACCAAAACTAGGTGTAAGAGGACTCATAGAATTACTGAACATACTCCGATATCGAGGATGCTTAGCACGAGGTGATATTGAAGAAGGATGAATATAGTGTGTAGGTATATTTTGTGGGTTTTCTTCGATGGACGAGTACAACCGTACGTTAGGTGCTACGTTGGTTATGATCGTTGTGGTTGTAGTTTGCACAGGAGTACTGTAATTCATTATTACCACAATAATACAAATAAAATAAAATGAAAAATAATGTTATATATTTACCTGTTAGTGCCATTAGATGTAGGAGCGCTATTTGAATTGTTAACAGGTACAATAAAATCCGGTTCCGGAATATAACTTAAAATTGGTGTTACACCATGACACATAGCAAAATTATCTAATTTATCCAAACTGAAGATTTTTGCTGGATCCACTTTTTCCCCTACATTGCATAATTCTTCGAAAGAATGCCACAGAAATGGATTCATTTTTAAAGCCAATTTGTGTGCTTCATTGCCTTTAGCGGTGCGCATCATTTTATAATAAATTTTTGCTATTATCTGAAGTGAAAAACATGCTTGTTCACCAAACTGAGCAGTAATCTCCTCTAAACTTTTTAACTGCTTATAATATCCACCAATTATTGCCGCTTCCGCTTCCGCAAACCTAAAGGTATCGAATTAATATTAATACCTAAAGATTAGTAGAAACAAAATCTTACAATTGTATATCTTTTTACTTACTTTTCCAAATCGTAACAACACTTAGCCAAAAGAAACCTACATTGTGCGGTACTAGGTGATTTTTTGGAGAGTAAAGCATGAGCCTGCCTAATCCTTCCTGAACGATAATAACAAGTTGCCAAAAGAAATAATGTTTCTTCTGTATCCACTGTGAAAAAGAACATTAATCATATATCACCTGGATAAAAAGTCAATTTTGGATATTAAAACATCATGTACACATGTATGTAATACCTTCTGCGCATAATCTTTCTGCCAAAAATATTGCATCTGGATAAGCATAATGATTTAAACAGTGCCATATGGCTGCCTGTAATAACAACAATAAAAAAAACATTAATGAGTGTTATCAAATTATACTTATTATTAGACAGTAGTAATATATAAACACAATCATAAACACTTCTCAATTAACGTGCGTAAAAAAAATATTTAATTGATCTTTCAACGGTTTGCCTTGGTATAATGTATTTTAACGAAAAAAAATTCTCAAGAGCGCGTAACGAATTGCAATGACTATTTTTAGTCATTCATAATTTAAATGAACATAATTAGAGTAAAAATTTGTGTTCACTAAGCAACACAATATAAGATGATAAATGTTAAAAGTGTTAAAGTTCGTTGTTAAGTTGATCGTAAATAAAAATAGAAGGAAAGAAAGAAAGGAAGAAAAAAATAATGTTTAGAAATTACTTCATAATTCGCAGAAATCAGCATTTCTCTATCAATGTAAATTCGCAATAGAATGGCCTTAATTTCGAGACGTCAATATCAATAAGTGTGAATGTATACCCCGTCTACAAATTATACGTCATCTATAGTTCTCCAGGGATATCTGCTGTGTTTACCTGCACTGGCTCCTGCACAATCATCGTTTACACTTCGAACTTGATCATAAAAACGTATAATTTCTAAACGGTTAGAATAAAATTTAATTAGGAAAATCCGAAGTCGAACAACCGATGCATATAAAAATTCTTCAGGAGTCCATCTTTTGTCGGATTCCTTTTGAAGTGAGCAACTGACTTCATGGAGAAGGTTGGCCAACCTAATAAACAAATTTATTCCTAACGCTTGTTACAAATATAATATACATAAATAACCCTATGATTTGTTGTCCAGTATAGTTAACAAGTTCCTACGTTGTTTCAAAAGTTATTACACTTTCTATCTTGTCTTTAAGTATATCTAGACTTAATATGCCAAGGAAGAAAGAAAATTTGTTGTCACGTATAATCGGACATTCTGTTACGAAGAGCAGTCGAAGTGGTTGTCTCGTAACATCGGTCAATTACAAGTGAAATTGTAATTCGATTAATTTTTTGGTTCGTACAAAGTTCGTTAAATTTTTAACTCGATTGAGGAGAGTGTCTACAAATCTAGGCAATATTGTTTTTTAAATCAATCGGGATTTAAACTCGTAACAATACGATACAAAAAATTATCTCTACGTAGAAAGCAAATAGTAAATTATTGATTTAAACTTTAACTTGCACACGTGTGATTTGTATTAAGATTAAACTTAAACAGAATTCATTTGGAATAAAGAAGAATGTTTTTTATAAACGAAAGAAAGAATCAAAATTATATGTGTCTCTTTCTTCGTTAGCGCGCCTTATTGATCATATTCCCATTATATACAAGAAGATAATATCGTAAAATTAATCTTATGCATAACGTAATCGTATCGAAAATCAAATATGAACGGATTTAGCACAGGCGAAGAAGATTCTCGGGGTGCAACGGATCAAATTTGTTGTCTCGTTGACGAAGGTGAACGATGTTCTCGTCCAGCTGGCAATGCTTCTTACAGCAAAAGAATACAAAAGACTGTAACCCAACGACGCCTCAAACTTAATTTGGATCAAATGGTACTTTTTGCTCAGAAATCACAAGGTTTGTCCGAGTCGCATGCACTTTCTGAATTTAATTACAGAGAGGAATGTTACGTGCTCGGCATAAAGATCTTTAAAAAGTAACAAAATACTTTATAAATATCATTTAAATTATATTACAGATATATTTCACATTTATATAGAATTTCTTATTACACATTTTATTACTAGAATTGATCTTCATGCTTTACATATCTCTCTGACAGAATCGTCCGATTTTAAGGAACAATAATATCTAATCAGCTTGATGTATTAAGTTTGAATTATTTTCTTAATCACATTTTTTTGCACCCTCAAACAAAGAAAATAAATAAATGCGTTGCACTTTTTGTCCACGTGCTTTTAATCAAAACACTATGAAACAGAAAATACATGAGATGCGAACAAACCTTTATTTACCGCTAGAATTTTTAAATTATCTATATTAAAGTCATGTGATAAACTCAGTTCTGATTTATATATAGGATAATTCAAATAAAACGTTACAAAATGTTTTCTCAACAGTTTGTAACACTTCATTTAAATCACTCTGTATATTACATATACGATTTATAATATTACAATTGAACAAAGCATTTTTTTATTATTATGGTATGTATTATATAAATACCAATTGATAAAAGTAGTAGTAAAAATAATTTTTTAAAAAGTTCTGTATATATAGTTATGTTATCTGTATAATAGTGTGTTATATTTCTTATGTAGGCACGTCACATATATATTTGTGATTATCACAAACAAGTTATACAATGTGCAAGATCTAAACAACAGCAACAACGTAGAAGAAAAGACTCGGAAGAAGATTCAGGCGAAACTGATAATGATCTTCCAGAAGTGGATTTATTCCAATTACAAGTTAGTACTTTAAGGCGCTATAAACGGCACTACAAAATTTCTACTAGACCAGGCCTAAACAAAGCTCAATTAGCTGATGTAAGTATTTACAAAATCATTAATTGTATCATGAATCATATCCTCCATTATTAATTAATTTATTCTTTTTCCATTATAGACAATTATGAAACATTTTAAGACTATCCCTGTAAATGAAAAAGATGCCTTAAGTATTTTCATCTTCACAGTTAAAACCAATGCTAATAAATTGGATCAAAAGAACGGTTTAAGCAACGATACGACGTAGCTAAGGAGAAATATTCACGATCAATCATTATTGTAATATTAGTAAAGAAGAAAAGCGTACATGTGTGAGTTTTCACTTGTTAATAAGTATTTTATAAGAGTTGTGTATACTATGTATAAAATTGTCTTTGGAAAAAGTATTTGTTTTTCTCTTTTATTTTTCTTACACGACCTGCATATTTGATTTCTTTTTAAAAATAAATTCTCCGATCTTTGTACACATTCTACTTTTTTTTTAGAATTAGTTAATAGTTATGCATATGTATATATATATATGTATATTATTTATTTATTAATTATTAACAAAGTTAATATGCAACGTAAGAAACTCAAAATTTATAAAATTTAATGTAAATACGCCTTTCTAATTTTCTATGCTTCTTGTAACTCACTTTTATATTTCGAATAATATACAATTCATCATTCCTTACTATCGCCTATATGTTTAATAACATCATTACTTTTAATGATATTAAGTTTTAGAATGTTAAATTATTGTAAGATACCTGAATTTTTTGTACAGAACTTATATTTTTACTATGTATATTACACAAGATCTATACTATCAATTATTTCTACAACTTCCTCTTCGCTATCATCACCTGATTCTAAAATATATAACAATAAACATTATTTCTATTATATAAAATGAACAGTTTAATTGAACTAAAAAAAGAACATTCTAACTTACCTGCTTTATAAGTTTCAATGTTTGAAGGTTTTTCTACAGATATAATTTCAACATCACTCGCTTCTTCTTCCGAAGATACACACCACGAATTATGACCACCATCTCCTATTACCTTTGTCTAAACATTATTATTAAAATATTATTATAAATATTTTACTATACGTTGTTGATTGTTTATTAAATAAAAATACCTCATCTGGGATCAACTCTGCAAAACCTTCACCTACTTTCACAATATGACTGCATTCTTCATTGTCATTATTTTCATGAACCTCTGAAATTATTTTATATCATTTTATTAATGTATATATTAGTTTATTTATAAGTTTTCTTACCATTTTTAGATTCCTCGGAAATCTTCCAGTTATTCAATTTAATACTGATATTATCGTTATACATACTAGTTATTTTGCTCGAAACTATAAATTCTTTGATATGACAACTGTAAGTACTGTCTTTACTAAATCTACAAAATATAAAATAATATTCAAAAATAAATTATTATAATTATTATATTATTTTAATCAATATACCTTAAACTGATATCTTTGGTAACTACTTCTTTTATTTGCTGTATTAACTGAGTTGCATGTTTTGCTGCGTAACTTGAAGCTATGGATATAACATCTTCAACAGTTAATGTTTTAGTTAGGTAATCAAAATGTAAACTGCAAAGTTCTGTATACGAATTTACACCAAGAGTTAATTGTGCTACGCCGACTCTTTCTTCCATATAAGTGGGATCCATGACAGTAACTCCACTATAAAAACAAAATAAAAATTTATATACATTGAATAACAGTATCAAAAATTATACTAATAAATATTAAAATATTTAAACAGTTGAAAATATATAATAAATAACAGTGCTAACCTTTCAAATGTTATAAACGAGACGCAAACAGGTAAGAAAAACAATGTCAGCGGTAAAGGATCCTTTTCATTAAACGGATGAATAATAATGTTGGTTCCAGTTGATGTTACATCTGGTCTATGAAAATGCATAAGTGCTGCAAGGGCAGCAATAGATGCGCAATCAATCAAATTTCCATCATGATTTAAAACGTTAATGTCAAGTCTTAAATTCCATACCTGTGCGTAAAAAAATTTGTATTAATTCCTTATATTAATAGTATCGTTCAGTCATTTTTTCCCGATATCAAATCTTTTTTTTAATTCTTCATTTTTATACAGATTTTGCAATCTGCTGAAGAGATTTATCTTAAATTTTTAAAACCGCTATCTTAAGAAATAAAATTTATATAAGAAAATGTAAAAAAGAAACAATAATAACTTTTTTGTCAGCCACTATGCATAAAGATTCCAAATCTATGCATCTGGAATCTTTTATACATTTTTCTAATTGTCTGTTTATTAGAATAGCAGCTTCGGATTGACGATTACTTTCTAAATGCTGTGCTGCTATTGGATTCAACTCGACATTAATATGAATTGTTCCTTCATTCGGTCGAGATGCTTTAGGTTGTTGGATATCGCATGATACTTGTGCAACCACTCTAAAATTAAAATGTAAATATTATATACTTATGACTATTGTAAATCTAATTAATGCCATAATGAGATAAAATCATACCTTGTTTTTCCAAGGGATACAATACAAGAACCCCAATTAGAACCAAAATAAATGTCAACGGGTCGTGCTTCGAAAAGATTTCTTCCATCTAATCGCTGAAATAATTTAAACAAATATCAATCTAAAGAATATAATAAACGATTCTAATACATCTGTGTAATACTTTTTCTATTTATACAATTATGAAATTATACATTTTATTAAAACTAATATTTGGTTATAAAAGATACTAAATATTGTAATATCATTAAAAGAATATACCGTTTTTTCTTGTATGGCCGTATTTATAAAATTTCGCTCACAATTTGACAAAATAGATTTCTTCATGTTTATTTATTGTACGATTCGAATATATTACAAGAAATCTAATAATTTTTTATACATAAACAAAATACACGTGCGTACCGCTTACGATTCTTGACTAGACTACTGTGAAGCATAGCATAGGTAATATATTTTACGCGGGAAAATTCAAAATTCTGGCCTTCAAATCTTTTTTCTTGGCTACGTTCAGGTTTATCATAGAGAGAGTAAATAGTAATCAAAAGTGTTGTCTGTGACAGCTGCTATTTCAATAATAAACAATTAAAAACAATTTTTATGGACTTACAATATTAAATAAAATGAATCGAAATTTACGTACTTATATTTTTAATCGAAATATTTATAAATTTTTCGAAACAAGTAAAAGATCAGCAGGTCATAGCAAATGGCAGAATATAAAACATATAAAAGCAGAAACCGATCAAGCAAAATCTATATTATTTATGCAATTAAGAAGAAAGATAAGAGACGCTGTTTTTGGTATTTATTACATATTTTTATATTATTTTGTTTTTACTTATTTACTTATTTATTAAAATAATATAAGATAACCTTAAAAAACGTAGAGATTATTTAATGTTTCAAGTAAATTATATTTAACAAGTATTTCTGTATCTTATAGTCATGGCTACATATTGAAAGATTAAATATAAATTATATTTTTTATTAATTGAGAGAGAGAGAAATATAGAAAAGTTAAATGTTATTAATTTAATAATTTAATTTGTAGAGGGTGGTGGCAGTAGAAAACCAACAATAAATCTAAAATTAGCACGTGTCATAGAACAATGTAAGAAATCAAACATGCCTATGTCAACGATAAATAATATCCTAGATAAAATAGATGCTTCTAAAGAGAAGACTCAGTCTACTATGCTTCAAATTCAAGGACCAAAAAATTGTATCATGGTTTTAAAAATTGTGACAGATAATATAACAGAGACAAAAATGCATATTAATACCGTACTAAGAAAAATCAAGTAAGATAGCTGAACGAAGATTAAAATATGCACCTTTTAATTATTAAAATTAATATATATGTATTATTTAAATAGCGCTAAGACTTTACAAGGTGCGATAAACGGTATTTTCGACCATAATGGCATTATAATAACCGAGGCAAAATCTACATTGGAAACAGCAATGGAAAATGCAATAAATGTTGGAGCTGTAGACATTGAAGAGATAGAGGAAGATGAGAATAAATATTATAAGGTTGTGTAATTTATCTTATACTTTTGAAACTATTATTGTTTACTTTAATATGACTATCTCTTTTTAAAATATTTTTTTCTTTTCTGTTACAGTTCAAATGTGATCCACAACTTTTGGTAAAAATAACAAACCAATTGAAAAATCTTGATTACAGTATCATTGATACGAAGGAAGAATTAATTCCATTATTTAGTATAAAGTTAAGTGACGAAGATCTACAAGTAGTTCAATCAGCTCAACAGAAACTATTAAGAATAGATGAAATAGAAGAAATATATGATAATGTAGACCGTAATAACTTATGAAGTTAAATATTAATTATCAGGGGTATCAATCTGCAGTGTAAATGGAGAATTACGTGTATATAACGGCAATTAATAAAAACGAATATATAGTTATAAATCAAATCAAATAAATATTTTCAACATTAAACTTTATATGACCTAAATACAAAATTTTTACATTATTTATTTATGAATAACATCAATTAATTTCATATACGATCTTTTACGTTATATCAAGTTCTATATGAAATTATTCATATACATAATATATAGATAAATAAATAATATTATAAATGCATTAATATAAATTATAAATTTAATTATACGACACTCATTAAGAATATTTCAAAATATTGAAAAATAATATACAATTTGGCACAAGAATTGTTTCAAATATATTTTTGAATAAATCTTGGTTTCCGTGATAAGAAATTGAGATACACATATGTATATATTATTTAAAAAATGCAATACTTCTTTAGAATCATTTCTGTTGTAACGTTAATATTATTAACGATAAAAGTTGTATCATTACTCTAAAAATACAAATAATCTGTTTAATTTGATGCATCTTCAAAAATACTTCAAAACTGCTGTATGCGACACTCTTTGGATTATTTAATAATATTTTCATTAACATTATTATCGTAATAAACTTTAAAGAACTATTGAGAATGCTAATATCATCTTATATGTATGAAATACATAATCAATAATTAAAGGAAATATATTATAAACATATAATATACAAAATATATGTTTCTTTCATAAAGAATTACATTTTTTTAGATTGTAGAGACTTTTTCTATGTAATACGAACTAATCGAGCTAAGGCGACGTAACAATGATGTATACTCGGAGTTTCAAAAAAATAATGTCTAAAGTATTAGTTATTAGATAAATAATTACAATATTACATTATGCAATAGTCTTTAAAAGTTAAATAGAAAAATAAATAATAACAATATCAATTTGGATGTTAGAACTAATTTATACACTTTTGGAAGCTTATTATTTGTATATATATATAAATCATTAGAAATGCTTTCTGAACATAATAGATAATAAAGTAGTTAAAAAAACAAGTTAACGCATATATAGATAATTCTTCTATTCTCATAGAAAAAATATTAACTCCTTATACTCTATACACTAATATAAGTATTATATAGTGCACTTATTCTTAGCAAGATTATAGAGTGAAAAGAATTAACATATCCTCTTTTAATCATGAAAATATACTAATCGTATAGTATTAATAATGATCATGGATATAATGGAGCTATCAAGCAATGAAATTTGTTAAAGTCATTTTAGAATCTGGCATAATATCTAACAAATAGTGAGGTGTATCAGTCATTGATGCAAGATCAGCTTCCAATAAGGCCAACTGTAGTTCTCTGCGTGCTTTTTGTACAACATATACCATAAGAGATACTCCTACTAATATCTATAACGAAAGGCTAAATTATTATTCTTATTATATTTATTAATTCTCTTATATTTTCGTGAAGAGAGAGAGAGAGAGAGACTGTGTAATCTATTAATTTAGTTGACAAATTAATTCTGAAAAGTAAATTACCTGGAAACAGAAAACAATATAGCCGGTCGCTGCTGTTGACCTATCTTCTAGTACATCTTGCATTGATCTTAAACTGCTACCTAAATAAACATTAATGAGTTGGGCTGGTAATAAACCCAATGCACTTGCTACATGATAGCGAATTCCAGTTATGTTGCTAACCTGTATCATGTAATAAACATATTTAAATATTACATATATGTACGACATAGGAAAAATATATACGTTGCTATAATACATACAGCAAAGATTGTATTTTGTAGGCCAAAAGGTATCGGCGTTAATCTTGCGAAGAGAACAACTTTAAAAGCTTGTGGTCCTGAAATGACTCTAAGTATAGCTCTTGCAGTATCACTTTGTAACAGTGCTCCAATTGGCAGTTTAGAAGAGAAAGCACCCAAAGTAACATGTGCTATAGCAATACCCAAATTTGCGGAAAGAACAACCATCATTATGCCTCGCACAATACCAAAAAGATAACCACTGGCAACAATAAGGAAGAGATATCCAATTACGATAGGAAAGGAAACCACAGTGAACAGTGCAACAAATATGACCGTGATAATCCAAATATTCTGGTTTTCTATCCAGAAGAGTAACACCTTGATGTAATCTCTACATATGAAAACTATAGCTCCTAGAAGAGCTAAAGTTGCAATGGTAATTGTAACGTAGCATACAGAATTTGAACTGATACAGTTACAATGTATAGACGTCGGATGTTTAGATGAATGCACACAGGTTTCAACATGTTCTATATCTATTATATCCATGCTCAATGTATTTATCATATATATCCATAATTAAAATCTTCCTTCCTTATCATAACCTAAGATCAAATTATATTTGTTTATAAATATAATATATATTTTCATTTTTTAATAATCTTATAAAATTTTTAATGTATTTTATATATATATATACACATATATAAATTATTTTGCAAATAAATATACATATAAATGAATTTGATAAAATGACATGGAAACGTTTAATCAGTAAAAAGTTAGAACTTAAAATATGGAACATATTATACCTATATCTCTGTTGTTTCTTGAAAAAATATGATATATTTATAGTTTGCTATCAAAATGTATATATATGTATAAAATAACATAAAATCAATATTCATAAATATTAATGTAAAATATTAAAAACGCAATATGCAAAGATGTTAATAAAATACAAATGATACTTTTCTACTTACTTTCTAACAAAGAGGATATGCTAATCTTCATCATATTTTTGTTGTTGGTCTCACATATCTTTATTCATAATAAATGCTCACGTAATATTAATGTAAATTAATAAAAATATCGAAGACAATGACAGCTTAGAAAATATAGTTCTAAGCTAATCTAACCTAATATATCCTAACATGACGTTACATGATAATCATAATATGATCAAGGAAAAAGGACGAAAGTAAGCGGAACGACTACGCCTCGAGTTCTAACTTTCCTACGCAAATCTGCCATCTATGTGAAGAAAACATTCTAAATAATAACAATATATATAAGTGAGAAATACAAATACGTATCGTCATTAAAAATAAGTACTATTAATAAAGATTTCTTTTCTTTTGTATCTCTTTGTTGATTATTCAAATGTAGAATCTATCTAAGACAATTTAAGCGAATAACCAATACTGAAACGAGATGATTTCTCTTTTAACTAATTGCAATAAAACATTGAAAATAGGAAGAAATATTTTTTGGTATTATTTTCAAAAACATGATTCGATTATAGGTTATAAATTACAATAGTTTCTATTGATCTAACGATTATAAATAGATATCGATAATGATTACGATGGAATATTCGATAAATTACAATTGTTACGTTTGATAAGTTCAATTTTCGATATATATCGATACTGTCTATGGCCGCGAAACAAGATAGCCACAGAGGGTGGATATTCGACAAATGTCATCCGTAGTAATTAAACATTCCAAGTGAATAGGATTAAATTTACGTATTAAATTATTATAATAAAATATTTTGAAGTAATTACATACTCTAGAATCATGGCAAGTATTGGAGTGAATAGATATTAGATCTTTTGAATTATTTTTTGTCATGCCTATAACCTTATTTGACATATTTCTCGTTCATATTTAAATATAATAACTGAACATCAAAAAAGTAATTCTACACATTGTATCTGTGATTAGTTTTAACATATATTTATATGTGACATTTTTACAAATGTCACTTTGGGTTATTCAACTAACTCATATTTAAAAAATCGATTTTTTCCACTATTACCTTATTGTAATAATCATTGAAAAATTGAAAGAAAAGAAGATAACTTCAATTGCATAAGGGTCATCGAAGTGGCTTAATTATATTGTAAATTATCAATTTTATTTATATAGGTAAGTCACAAACAGCAATAAATTATATTTAAAATATTCAATGATTTATTCCAGATTCGTTTTATTTTAATTCAAAATAGAGCTGGTAAAACTAGACTTGCTAAGTGGTATATGAATTTCGATGACGATGAGAAACAAAAATTGATTGAAGAAGTTCATGCAGTAGTTACTGTTAGAGATGCCAAACATACTAATTTTGTAGAAGTAAGTTAACAAATGATACATTTGTAATGTGCCTTACTATAATAATAAATTAATTTTTCTTTCCATTGATCTTTAAATAAATCAAATATATGTTTTAGTTCCGCAATTTTAAGATTGTCTATAGACGATATGCAGGTTTATATTTTTGCATTTGTGTGGACGTAAATGATAATAATCTTTGTTACTTGGAAGCAATTCACAATTTTGTAGAAGTCTTAAATGAATATTTTCACAATGTATGCGAATTGGATTTGGTGTTTAACTTTTACAAGGTAACAATTGTTGCTTATCTAATTTTTGATAATAGTAAATTTTTAGAATACTTTTTCTTTCTCTTTCTTAAGTTTTATCAATGATGTATTATATTTGCAGGTGTATACGGTGGTAGATGAGATGTTTCTAGCTGGTGAAATTAGAGAGACCAGTCAAACTAAAGTGTTAAAGCAGTTATTGATGTTAAATTCCTTAGAATAAATCTATTTATAATGTATCGTCTACTGATACTTTGAAGATTGTTTATTTATCATGAGAATTGATAATCGTTTAATTTACAATGCGTTTAAATTATTGAAAATAATTCAAGAATATAGCTACGTTATTCATAATCTTATAAATAAATATCGTATTACGAAAGCACAATAACAATTATAAACGTAAGTTTACTATTCGAGTGTAATATATGTTCCTATTTTTTGTCTTATTTATGAAACAATACATATAATTAAAAAATATCTATTTCATTATAAATTCTTTTAAAAAAATAATAATTCAAATTAAATTAATTCAAAGAGACGAGAAGATAAATTGATGGTTTATAATTGAGATTATATCACAAGTTAAATAAGAGATGAACACGTTTATTGTTTAGTTACAAATGAGATTGTATTTCCTTTTCTTTTTCTTTTTTTTTTATTTAATTCTACAGAACACTCATATCTCAGTGTCGTTACATTTTTTTTCAAGCAGAAATGTTATGTAATATTACCGTGTTATGTATACACACTTTCTTTGTGCATATACAAAGAATAATCATCTATAATCGTATGTTAGTCGATGTTGTTAATGTGTGTGTGTACCTGATGTAAAAAATATTGTTTTAAAACATATGATATAAGATGCGAAATGTTTAATTTCTCGTATTCTATTAAATAAGAAAGAGAGAGAAAGAGAGAAAGAAAGAGAGAGAGAAAGAGAGAGACATCGGTTCTGTGCACTTTGGCAAATTTTATTGTCATATCTCAACCATATTAAAATATTCAGCAACCATTAGGTTTCCTTCTACACATGACCAAAAAAAAAATATATTTATCATAATATAGGTTTTTTCTTTCGTGGCATTTGATACAACAAAAATTGATTGTAGGATCCAGTTAAAATGATAAACGAAAATACTCGTTTGTTTCTAGAGAATTTCTTTTGTAGAAAAAAAATAAAAGTCTGAACGATACAGAAAAAAACTGACCGATACATAATAGTAAATGATCGAGCAACTTTGTTCTTTTTCCAGATACTCCAATATCCCCAAAATTAGTATGTATTTATATAGTAATAATATAATGCAAAAGAGAAGCTAGCGCAATATATTATTTGTCATTTTTGTCTTGACAATTTATTATTATATCTCAAGTTAATTTGCTTATTTAAATAGTAATTATTTAATATATTTTTTCTATAAAACTAAACTAGATTATGATAAACTTAACGTATATGAACAGGGAGGGGGAGAGAGAGAAAGAGAAAGAGAGAGAGAGAGAGAGAGAAGAGTGAAAGAGAGAGATATCAAATTTGGGCGAAATAATACAATAGCGCCGTTTTGCCATTTATGAAGGACTAAAATTAAATGCCTCTTGCCATGTGCGAGCAATGATAATTTCGTTAAATGGCAATAAAATTATCCTAAAAGAAATATATATATATATATATATATATATATATCTCTGTTATTAACGGTTACTTTCATTGCGTACACGGATTATTAATTAACTGTTTTTTCATCATTCTTTACGTTCTCTCATTTTAAATTAGTATTTTTCAATTTTTAATGCATTCGTCAATCTACATTTCGCTGTGTGCGTGCGCAATTTGTAAAATACATGCACACACACACAGCATGCACGCACATAGAAACATGTACAGTATGGTAATATTCATACATGAAGAAGAAAAGATTTAAACGGCGCAGTGACAATAAAAAAAAAATGCTATTTCGTAGATACAACACGTTGAGAGAACATTTCTCCATTTCATTTTGGATTTAAAAATTTCACCACACTCCGCTTGATACCAGTCAACGTTGTTTACATGAAAATGTACAAATAACATTCGATTGATCTTTTTTCTATGAACAATTATTATTATTATGTATATAGGAACTGATAAATTTCTGTCAAAAATAGTACGAAAATGATAGCAGCATGCAAGTGGAGTGTGTTTCATTATTACTGTACATTGTTTACAAGCATGCCCCTCTTCATGATTTTTTGACGACGAATTATTTAATGTGTGCTTTTCTTTCATATATTCATAGGATAATCACGTGATATCGGTTTACATGACAGTCGGCTAGATGATTAAAAAAAAATCAATAATGTAAAATTATGTTTTTAAAAGACGGACCAAACGCGCCAAATGTACAAGTATACACATACATATATAATGCCATGTTGGGGGATGTGATCTAATTACGTATATTGATAGTATGTAAAAGAAGTTCTGTCAGGCGCTATCTCATGCCAAGTTGTTTTTGGTAAAAGTACCTGTGTATTTGCTTGAACTAAATAATAGCATGCATGTTATCACGAGGAATTCTAATCTTCTGATGAATCTATTTTTGACTTTTGGTGATATCCCAAGAATAAAAAAAAAAAAAAGAGGCCAAAGAAAATCATCATCTTTAGTCAAATACGAAAAAGAGAAAGACCACGACGAAACGTACATAATCGGTTAATTGTTGAGAGATCTCTATGTGTCGAATTTATCTTACATTGCACTTCCAAATTGATGGTTTCCTAATTCTTGTAGAATAATGTGATGGCCGACCAGCGTCGGTAGCATCTACTGCTGGATGCACAGGTATTCACAGAGCACAAAGAGTACTTGGCTATAACAAACATTTTATTCAACTATCATTGTGGTATCAGATATAAACGAACATTTTTATCATCGTTAAAAGTACTAAACCGAATGGCCTAAGGTACGCGTATAAGTGTGAGCGTGTGAAAAAACTGTGTATGAATGTGTATGTATGTGGTTGTCGTCTCATATTTCTGCCACTATAAGACGTCCATGTGTCAGCATTAACGTGACCACCCCTTTTTCTTTTTTAAATAAAATTATTATCTACGCGCATTTCCTTATGCGTCATAGACTCGACACAAATGCGATAACAGCAACGTTAAAAAATATAATACAGTATGGGGCAATTACAGAATGGAAAAAATAATACATTCTTTTGTATTTGATATCACATACAGCCCGGGCCAATCTGTACTGGACATGTATCTTATTTATATTAGATTTTCGTACTGTAAACCTTTTTTTACTTCGCGAACTTCTACTTACGTACATTGTGAATATCGAATAATTTTTTAAATGTTCTTGTTGTCGTTTCTTTTTTTCTCTCTTTTTTTTTTGGTTTTTTTTTTTTTTTTTTTTTTTTACAGATCTTTCAAAGAGTAATGGGCAATGTGAGATATCTCAGTCTTAATGACGGGATCGATGAAGCCGTTGTTACAAACCAGAATGATTGTGGTGCAGAGGAATATGTAGTTGACGATACAATATATCTGCTGTTGCTGTGTTGTATTAGGATGTAGACTGGGAGTTAGTGTATAGTTCAGAAATACTGAACTTATTAAAGTGGACGCAGTTCTTCCAAGGGCATCAGAACCCCACTTGTAACTCCGTCCATACCTCCCGATCCATTTGTTCCATGAACTGGTAAGCTGTTCACAGTCATGCTACGGTCATCTGCAACGACCTTCTAATTAGCAAATTTATTTGAGTAATAGATGTTTGAATTATTTTAACCCAATGAAAGATATAACAGGATTTTTATGGGTATTAACGAAAAAAAGTGAAATTAACTAAATACACGCACACATACATCATGATATATATGTGCATATATGAATATAATTTACATATTTATATATACAAATCAATTTAAAAAGAGATCTTATGGAAAACAGTAATTAATACAAGGTATCAATACATGCAAAAATGGTAGTAAAGTTTTGAAATTGTATATATATATCGATCTTTACAATTGTTATTAACATAGGAATACTAATAAAAACATGATTTTTTAAAGGAATGTCGTACTTAAATCTACAAGTGATTAGTTTGAATTCGTATTTAATTACAATTATTTCTCAAAGAGTTAACAATTTTATCTCTTAATATAATATTCTTAAAATAAGATTAAACGTAACAACTATATTGTATTCTTATATATTCCAACATTCCTCTTAGTTGTTAATATTGGTATTCCTATCATTTCTTTTACTATTCATATACACATTTTGTTTTTATCGTATGATATAAATAGAATGGTGTCTACAATTTTCCACCTGGAAGTAGTTACGGAAAATTCAGAAATATTTCTATTAATATTACAAGATCATAAATTACAATAAGAGAAAATATTATGTATTTTATATATTTAAAAAATAAAAAGGTATATATATATGTTAGGTATGGATAGGATATATAAAAGATTTTCATTTCTTAACATATGAATAAAAATAGTTGAAATTTGTGTGACATTTACCTAGGTTGCTACTCACCTACAGGCAATGAGCCTGCCATGGGAGTAGGTGATGATGATACCATATTTAATCGACCCTGTTCTTTTATTATGGGAACTATAAATTAAAATACAATATATAAATATTTCATTCTGCTAATTTTCGGATAATATACGAATTAGCTTGTAATGAAGTATTAATATTTTTCATATAGTTACTTTTTGTTCGTTTAATTTACTTACAAAAATAAGGATGGTCCATAGCCTCACGTGCCGTGAGTCTTTCAAAATGGTCATAACGCAATAGCTTGTCGAGAAAATCAAGACTTTCAGGTGAAACTAAGTGTTGATTTTCCGAATGCACGAAACGTTCCCAACGCTTACGCGAGTGCCTTCCTAATATGTCATTAAAACGAGGATCTAATTCGATATGATATTTATCAAGATATTCCAATAGTTCTTCAGTTCCAAGAACTTTTGCGATTCTAACTAGTTGGTCGTAATTGTCATGTCCATGAAAGAATGGTTCTTTTCTAAAAATCATACTCGCGAGCATACAACCCAACGACCACATATCTAGGGAGTAGTCATACATCTAAAAACAAAAATAATATTTCTCATTTTATATATGCATATATGTGTAATATAATATGAAAAATGAACACGTTGACTGCCACGTTGGTCACCCATGACATAAAAAAAAGCTGACATATAAACTTAAAATAATTTTAAAGAAAATCATAAAGTTGATATTAATTATAGTAACCCACCTGATAATCTACAAGAAGTTCTGGGCCCTTAAAATAGCGTGAAGCTACTCGAACGTTGTATTCCTGCCCAGGATGATAAAACTCTGCTAGGCCCCAATCAATTAACCGCAATTTTCGGTTTTCATGGTCTATCATAACATTGTGCGGTTTTACATCTCTGTGCATTATACCCATGCTGTGACAGTAGTCCAATGCCTACGTAAAATCACAATATTCCGAAATATTATTACGTAGTCTTATATTATATTCTTTAGATTTTTCGAAGTATTTATTATACTATATTTAACTAAACTATCACAAGAGACACTTGAAATGTTACAAAAAAAATAATTAAAATAGCAATTTGCACATATTATAACAGAATAACTAACTAAAAAATAAAGTTGCTACTTGATAATTTACTTTTTATCTCATATTCACATTTTATCTCTCAGACAATTAATTTGAATATCTATCTAAATTTAAAATATTTGACATAGTTTGAACACTGAAAACTGAGGACAAACTGAAACATTTATTAATTGTTTTTCTTTTAATGTAATACTTATAGATTCATATCTTAAAAAATAAAAATAATAAATAAATATAGATATGAAATAAGTATTTGTCGAGCTCTTTCTTGATCCTACATAAACACCTACATCTATCAAAACAATAATCTCGAAGATTCTGCATGGATTGATATTTGGTTCCATTGCAATTAATTATACACGCACTTTTAATAATTCGTAGAGGTAGTATCTTATGTCGTAGTCTGTTAGAGTCTGGTATAATTGTTTGAAATCTGTGTTGTTGACATGCTCAAAAATCAGTGCCGGCGTCCTTGATACTGGATCTTTAACAACTGCCTGGAGTGTAATTATGTTGGTCCCTCCTTTAAGATTTTCTAAGATTTTAATTTCCCTTTTTATTTTCTTCTTTTTTACAGGCTACAACGACAAACAAATATTATAATTAATAATATTATATTATTAATATATTTTAATATTATATTAGAAAACATATTGCACATTATCTATGATACCTTCAAGATCTTAACAACACATTTTTCAGTGGTCGTTACATTTATGGCTTCAAATACTTCACTATACTTTCCTCTGCCAAGTTTTCTTACTAACTGATAATCATCTTGCTGTCTATAGAAAGAAAAGAAAATACAAATGCGTTACATTGAGTTAACTTCTCGTCTTATGTTTATTACATTTGATTATAAGTCATTATTGATTCAAGAGTATAAATATTAAGTATTATTTAATAACTTACCCCCAATCAACAACGTATGATTCGTAATCCCAATAGTCTCTAGATTTGTGTGAATTCACTTCTGCATAAACTCTTGCTCTACTTGGTAATGCCATTTTCTCAAGTATATGTGTGTTTCTATTTGGTTTATCGACAGTTGCACTGTCTTGACCAACTTCCGAATTCTTATTGTTACTAATTAATCTTAGTTTTCCACTTGTCCACCCACAAGCACGTGCTAACAAAAGTAAACCTAAATGACGAACAAATAATTAAATAAAACTACAAATTTTAGATCAAATTGTAAGAAAATAATATGTTCTATGAGACAGTTAATTATAATTTTATATAATCTAATTTAATGAACTATGGATTCATGCAATAAAATGGTAGCAAATAAATATGACAAAAAAAATTTTAACTTTATATTTGGATGAATATAAAATAATTTATATATATAGATATATAAGCTTTAAATTGTTTATTATATAAATAGAACATTTGTGTATAAAATGTATATTATTTTTTATAAAAACATATATTCATTACTTTGTACCAACAGAACACAATGAGGACAATAGACCATTATTATTACAAGTAATTCAAAAATGCATTTTTTTAAGCAAATTTTAAAACTTAGTATCAAAATGTTCTAAGGCATCTAAGCCGTAACAATATTTGGCTATTAACTTGTATACAAATTGAAGAAATACTACTTGATTGAAAAATAACTTATGCGTTAATGTGCACAATAATTATTGCTGAAATTCTACATGCTTAAGCTTATTAAAAACTTAGTCAAATTACTCTATTAGTATCTATGTTATTTATATAAATATATATATTAGATGCGTATGCGTTATGTATAAAATTTTAAATGATCCAATGTATGTCGATAGTGTTTAATTCAATGTGCAAAATGTGTTAAGAAATGGTGTATCGGTTGATTAACCATAGAATATAATTAACAACATGCATTAACGAAGGATAAGATAAATATAAGAATAATAGCGTAGGATTCTCATTAATATCTTAAGTTTACGCTTATGATGAAAAATATATACAATTAAGTAGAAGCAAAGATTTTTTTTGAAGAAGAAAGTATTTTATGAAGTAAAGTAAAATTGATTAAAAGAAATGCAACAGTATCTAATAACAAAGTAAAGTATATGTAGATACTTATTGATTATAAGATATATAAGCCTTATATTTGGTTGAAATACTTATTAGAGTTTCTCTATTAAAAAATGTCTATTTGGTAAGATTATTTGTAGTAAATAAAACTAAAGAATATATAGGCAAATAAAAACGTGCGGATGGTTATTTTTTTGGATTATGATTGAAATGTAAAAAATATTCTATTATCGGCGCATGGAGTAGAGGCATGCACACGCATAAGACACGAACACACATGTATGAAGAAAATCACACGCCATCGCGGTAGGACAACCGATGTTAGCTTATTTCGGGCTCACCTAAAGCATTCCGCGTCCAAATTTTGACTCTTTTTACTGCAATAGGATTCCTAATTAGTTGCAATATTAAGAAAGTTGCGTGTGGGATTCCTGAGGCCGCGTGAGCTTGACAAACTCGAGATTTTTACGGGCGGCCGGCTTCTCAAACGAGCGAGGTCCAAGATGGCAGCCGGCACCCAACCACAAACTTACAAACAGTAGGTAGAAAACGACTTCAATTTTATTTTCGATGCTGCCAACGAATTAACTTTATATTATTCCTATTAATATACAAATTTATATATATATGTATATACTTTTACCTATTATCATTTATATATAAGAAATTATTATTGCATCGTTTGAAACAAGATTTTTTTATTCAAATAATTATATACAAAGTTTATAAATATCGAACCAAATCGATTGTTTTTTTTAAAACTTCTGACATTGAAGAAGTTCTATTTTTTTAACAAACGAAGTTACAATAATATATTTATTATATCTTTAATAGTATATAATAATCATTAAAAATTAAAATAGTTATATTAATAGTGTTAAACATGTAATATTTATTTATCTATTAGTATTTAAAAAGAAAATAATAAGGTAAATCGTAACTGTTAATACCAACCATACGATTTTCATTCGATTTGAAATTTGAATTTTAAATTATTTGGAAATAGTTAATCAAATTAAATATATATTCCATAACTTCAAAGAGTATATTTTTATTGTATGTCATAAAATCTTCATCTATATATATATAAGATAAAAAAATGAAATTAAAATGGCATTGCGTTTATAATAATTATGTAAAAAAACGAAATAGAACGTTTTCTTTTACTAAACAAATAACAATTTTAAAACAATCTACTTTATATATTATGTATATACTTATATATACATGTACATAGTTTTAATATAATTAAGTGATTTTAAGTTTCGTTCTAAAAACATTCTTTTCGTACTCGTTTTCTTTGTTTTATTTGTATCACTTGATCTTTTTTTTCGCGCGCAATTTTTTATGGAAGAAATTTACTAGTCTCTCGCTTAATAACTGATATTCCCTAGGATCGAACCGTTATCATTGGACGAAAGAAAACCGTTATATAAAAAGTGAGAGGTGAGAGTAAGTAGTTCGCGGGGTATAATCCATGTATACGGGCCCGCAATGCTGAATGTGTAAACGTCTTTTTTATGCGAATAGAAATGCAATCTAAATTGTGTTTTCAGAACGTATACAATAGGCAGGCAGGAGCCGCATGAGTGAAAGGGTAATGACGCGCAGAGGAGCTCATCATCAAAGTGTTTTTTTAACAAATGGCTCTATCCGAGGTGCACGATGTAGCTACGATTATTAGCAACAATCGTTTCAGTGTTGACAAGGTAAAAATTCTTTTTTCAACTTTACAAATCGAGACACTATTGCGAAGTTTGACTTTTTACACTTTTCTTAGCTACAGCGAAACAAATCATTTCGATCGAGATACTTTAGTTCTCTACGAATAACGAATGACAATTCGAAGAATCTATTTTTATTGCATTTATTTCTTTTTCAAAATCGTAGTATTACTCGATGAACTATTTAAATTTTAATTAGACATTCATTTAAATCTTTTCTAATTAATAAAAGTTTATCTTTGTTACATGATACATCGATACGATTCTCCTTATTCGTTGTAGGATAAAGTTTCGCGATTGTTTCAGATTTAAAAATCATTTGCAATAAACAATGTACCGTTTACTTCTGTTAGAACAATCTAGTTAAAGAAACATATCATTTAAGTTATTCAGATTGTATCAATTCGAGTTTTTATATAATTATTTTTTTTATTTTTTGTCTAGTTATTTCATCATCACTTCATAATAATTTATGTTCAAAATTGAAAATCATTTTTAATATAAAATTAAACATTTTATTTATTGAGTAATATTAATTAAGAGATAATCTAAAGATAGTCTTCTTATTTTTTATAGATATTAAATATTTTATTATTTATATTTTTAATTATTGAAATGACTTTATAATTTTAAATAACAAACTAATTCAAATTATATTAAAATGGCACACTATATTTTTGAACTTCCCATTGTATTTTAGATATCGACGATTTAAAATCTTTGTCATCTGTTTTTTTAGATGAATTTGGAAGATGAAGACAATCAAGATTTAAACAATTCAATGGTTAATGATTTAGTTTCTAAAATTCTTGACGATGACTCTACCATCAATGATCATACGTATAACAGTAGCTATAATAGCAGTTTTCCGTTTTTATCATTACCTCATTTTTGCAATGCCGATAGAATGGAGGATAATTTAAAGATTTCCCAAAATGATGCCATTGATTGTAATGATCACTATCAGCTGAACAAATTGCTGAACAATAGTTGTAGTTCAACTATAATCGATCAAAATTCTAGTAATCTTTGTCAAGAGTTAAGAACGTTAAGTCTGAACGGATGTATGGAACAACCTGTTATAACAGCAGATCAAGGAAATTTGTATACTAGTGGAATGATAGGAAGCGGATATAATAGTAATTCTCATCAATATGCTGTGCACTCTACCAATGAAAGTTGCTGTAGTATAACTAACCCGTCAGTTTGTAATAATTTATTGACATCAGATGAAATAAATTATACCAAACAGTCTTCTAGTTGGCCAGAAACTTTAATGACTCCAGTGACTACGCAAGATACGCTAACAAATTATCAACGGATTAGATCGTCTATCGATTCGGATTTAAATTTTAATGATGCTTTAAATTTAGCTTCAGAATCACCAAATTTGGCTGTTATGAATGAAGCAGTATACTATAATAACTTTAGATCAAGCGCACCTTTGAATTTACACGATAATCCTACAGTTGCGACTCACGATGTGTACAATATGACTGGAAATAATCAAACTTATAGACCAAGCTCGGCAATGATAAATCTTAACACGGATGCTTCTTTTGGAACAAGTTCTCCGTTGCAGCATTTCACATCTAGCGATATAACTCTGCAGAATTGTTTTGGAAATAATACGCAACACAATAATATTGCAGAGTACAAAGATTTATATGAACCTATTAGATTAAGTACTGGAAATGTTACTATGAATAACGAACAAGTTTGCTTATTACATCAACAAACATCTAATTATCAGTTAGAACGATCTGTGGACCAAAACCATAAGCATCCAATTGACTGTTTTCCTTGTACTAATGAATACACTGTGCCATCTATTAATGATTTAGACACAAATGAGAATATTTGCATTAGTAGTAACTATGACCATAGAACTGATAATAATTTATTAAAAATTATAAATACTAAGCCAAAGACTAACGAAACAAAAATCTACTCCTCTATCGGTTTTCCAAAAAATATAAGTCCGCGAGATGAGAATGAGGCAATAGTTAAATACGAATATCATAATTATCAACACAACATTACAAAGAATGTGGAGAACTTGAAAACTTTGTCGCAAAATTTTACGCCGTATCACAAGGATTTAAAGCAATCTCATGCCAATCCTGCATACAAAATGCAATCATTTGGTTCATCTGATAAAGTGGCTTTTACATCAAGAAATCGCTTGACCAATAAAATTAATGATTCTGCTCTTGGAAGAGATGTTTTTAATTATGTCGTTAAACAACATCAAATTCCAAGTGTTCAAAATATATCTAATATTCCACCACCTGATATAATGTTTAATTCAACGCTAATACCAAACATGACTACTGGAAGACCTGGATTATTTTCTCCAATGATGCCAGTTCCTGTTCCATTTCCTATTCCACCTATTTATTCTGTTTTATATGGTGGAGGACTCAACCTTAAAGGCAGTAATACCATAGCAAGACGTACAGGTCCCTCAAGTATATTACATCTTAGATTAGAACAAACTTATGAACAATTTAAACAATTAGAAAAAGAAAGAAAGAAATGCGAGGCTGGATTGGCTGGCTCAGTTTCCTGGAAAAAGAGTAACCGTGCAATAATATACCAATTCCACGACTACAAGGAAATCCATCAAGAGTAGATCGACTAATTATTGATATAGCTACGAGAACATGCCCGGGTGATCACGTTAATAACTAAATTTTTGCTGCATGTACTAGATTAAAAAATTGTTAAATTATTTTATAAATATATTTCATTATAAAAATACAATAACTCTCTCTCTAGTTTAACATGACTCAACCTTAAAGGCAGTAATACCCATAGCAAGACGTACAGGTCCCTCAAGTATATTACATCTTAGATTAGAACAAACTTATGAACAATTTAAACAATTAGAAAAAGAAAGAAAGAAATGCGAGGCTGGATTGGCTGCTCAGTTTCCTGGAAAAAGAGTAACCAGTGCAAATAATATACCAATTCCACGACTACAAGGAAATCCATCAAGAGTAGATCGACTAATTATTGATTATCTACGAGAACATGCCCGGGTGATCACGTTTATAACTAAAGTAAATACTACAATTATATTGATTTTTGCTGCATGTACTAGATTAAAAAATTGTTAAATTATTTTATAAATATATTTCATTATAAAAATACAATAACTCTTCTCTAGTTTAAAGACATTTTTGAGAGAAAATGAAGAAAACTTGTGCACAATTAAATAATTATATTTGATAACTTTTTCTTAAATTATCTATGAATAATACATAATTGCATTCATTTTCTCTATCAGATGGAGTGCTTGCGTGGAAGTTCAATGAATCAACGTATACACAAGGCAATGCAGTATTGGCTAGAAGCAATCAAATTTGTTCAAGAGTGTAGAAAGCAGGAGATCGCTAATGCTACCAAACGTCAAAAAGAAAATCCTCACTGCATTCTCGTATATAACGATAATGGTAAGATATATTTTTATTTGTTTTGTCCATGATATTGTGTTATATAATACACGAATTATTGCACAGCATTGCTTTCGCTAAGGAGCTCGCTCATGTGTCTATTGGTGTAACTCGATATTGTTATGGTTCTATCAATATTCAAGTGCTACCCGGATCCGTGTAGCAAAAAACATAATACGGATGATCACAGACACAACGGTTATGTGAGTGGCATATATTTTTTTTTATTTTAATTATTTTTATTTTATTTTTTTTTTATAATCCTGTCTGTATTCAGAGTATGTTTTTGATGATGATGATATGATGATGATGATGATGATGATGATACATATGTGTCCTGTTAAGTAATTGCTTCTTATCACACATTCTATATCGAGTCCATGACCCCTTTACATCTCGATAAAATTGGGGTGCTTTGAAATAGATTTTTTGTAGACAAATTTTCTTAAATTAGATCCAAAGAATAGCCTGAGATATTAAATGAAATTTTATTTCACATAGTTTGAATGAGAATATCTTTATATGTATAAATAAATTAGTGGTAGATATATAGTACTTTTACATAAAAAAAGAAAAAGATAGATATCTGCAACATTGCATTTAGAAATCACATATATTTTTATTTAAAGTTTATTCTTTAGAATATACTTGTACTTGTCATGATCGTACTATAACATTTATATGATTCTTATAAAAAATGCATTAGCTTACCATGTAGCAGTAGTAGTTTGTTAATAGTATCTTTTAGTAATACATGTTGCGATCAAAATATGTAAATTTGCCTAAACCAAAAGTCACCAAAGATCTTCCTGATATTATGTTTACGATATATGGTGTATTATATATAAACACACAAATAATATATATATATATATATATATATATATTTATGTATATATTGTTTTATTAATTCTCTTTTATTTGAACAACATATTTTTTGAAATATGTAAAAACAGTAAAAAATATGAATTTCTTGTGTACATAAAATCGATGCTCCTTATATTCAAAGAAAAAAAGAAAATTAATGTAAGTCTTCAATATAATAATGTAAGATATAAATAATTAAGAAAATCATTGTGAATATCATTAAAATATCATTGATGTAATATTCAAGATGATTATTTTCAGGTATTGTGTATCTCACTGCACAAAATTCCATAGCATGTTATCAAAAAAAGAGGTTTATTTTCATTTTTTTAGGTATTTCTGATATGTTCAAGTAGAATTATGAATAAATCGATATCTTTACATTATTAAGAATCATGAATTTTTAGTATAGCATGTTAACTTTTAGGTACATCATAATTTATTGAATATAAATTTTATAAATAATTTTTTTTATGAAAATGATTAATATTATTTTAATTTTGTATATATCTATTCAATTTTTAACAAATGAAACTTTTTTTTTTTATCAAAGATAAATAAAACCTTTTAAAATGTACTTTTTTATTATCAAATTTCCAAATCTTGAGATATACTTGAACTTACATTTGTATTGGTACTATTAAATTGTAATAAATATATTAAAAGTTTGTATTAATGTGAAAACGGAAAATCATTTGCAGATAACTGATGGGAAATAGTATATTTATGGGATCTATTTTTTCTGCTTTCAGATATATTAACTCTGGCCAACAGTGTTCATGAATTGACAAAGGCATCTCGGTATGCAAGAAGCGGTATGTACAATGCAATGCAAGCCACGTTGTTGTGCGATTTGGATTTAGAGAAGAAAATCGTTGAGACTTCTACTGATCCAGTCCTTGTGATAAAGCGTATTGAAAATCAGAAAACTGCTAGTACTAGCAATTTTTCTAATAATAATTAAAGATTTCATAAAAATTCTCGCTTCTACATCGGTTGATAACAGCTTTTTATGTATTTAGCATTCACAAAGATTTTTCAATGGCTTATAGGAAATGTTTTTTAATAATCTTCTCTTTAAAACTTAGAATGGCACTAAATACAAAAGCTACTGGAGAGCTAAGTGTGTTAACTTAAAGGGAGAGAATATTTCCACTTTTATTAGTTCACATCTGTGAAAGCTAAGTCTATTAACTTTTTACAAGTTGTTTGTAACTCCATAGTTTTTTAATGTGTATTCAATACTTAATATCTTATAATATAAAGAGTGTTTATGGAGTATTTTGATGTGCACAATTAATTGTCCGAGTGTACATCACATAATTGTACGTAAACTTTGCTTACTTGATGGTACTATAGAAAGTAAAATGAAAATAATGCCGATTTTCTTTATCAGTCATTGTAGAAATCATGTATTTCTTTTCTAAATTCATGGAATTTTTTAATCGATACAAACAAAATTCTTCCTATGCAAGCATCTCAAATGATTAATAATTGACTGTTACTCAGTTGCGCCATAGGATAAACGATCTAGGCTACATTTTATCAATATTGATTTAGATAATAGGAAATAATATTTTAGACTAGTTCAATGTGGCCTTCCTTAAATATATGACCCAGATGTGTATCAAGTAGACAATTCCTTCGAAACTTTAGGTGATATTATATATTCTCCAATACTTTAAAAGATCAATATTTATAAAGGTGCAATCAGATTCATTTCGATATATGCAACGTTTCTGTTGTCTTTAAAATGTAATTCAAATGCTAACTATTGTACTATGTGCATTATTCGTGTAGTACATATACTTAAGATACGTTGGTTGCATATAAGATTAATGCGCAAATTAGGTACAGAGTATTCACTGATGAACGCACAATCACATGACATTTATGTACACGTGCTAAACTTTTCATATATCGTCCATTTACACATATCTGTGTGCATAGATGTAACATAATCTTGTGAGTGTGCATAATAACAACGAGATGATATTTCTGGCAAGCAGAGATGTCTTAGTAAATTAGTAATATAGTAATTATAGTACATTGAAGAGTAAAATATACAATAGCGACACATTGTGTTGGCTTCTTTGATGCGAGTCGTTGGGTCTGTGTGATCTTAAAACTGCCTTGAGCATCTAATCGGTGTTAAGGGAATATTTGAATAATTTAATTAAAACATTATACTTGGTAATGTGCTATGAACAAAATATTTAAATGACCTAACCACTGCTGCCTGATATAGTATAATGCATATTACATAATTAACAAAATAGGGTTTGCGAAATATAGTAACGGCAGAGAGAGTTTTAGATATATCATTATTTAATGGATAATAGATGTAGTTCAATTACTTACAAAACATTACACATTTCTATCGATGTGTATGCTTTGTTTTGTTTTTTGAGGTACTTAGTACAAGAATTTTAGAGATAAAGTACATTTTTCTTCTTTTAAGAGCACATTTTTGGAAAGATATTATATACGTAGTTTAGAAATGTTTAAATATATCCTTTTGAAGGATTTAGCGCGGGATATTAACACGTCTTGAAAAATAATATGAATATGTATTTGTAATTCAGGAATTTTCTGCATTTACTCCATTTTTAAGAATAAGAGAATAATGAATTCCTTAGATCTTCTAGAATATTAGGATGTAGAACGGTTTCTTTTTTTTTTCTTTTTCAAAGCTATAGAAGATACAGTCGTATCTTCTTTCTACTAATATCACATCCGCCCACTTTTAAATGCAGATTCACTCAGATATGACGTTGAAATGTGGAAGCCTACACATGCTTTAAATTATTATTATCTGTGTCGCTACTGTATATCATTTTACATCATGACTTTAGGAAAGTATAAATTTAGTTGATATATTATAATGCTTAACGAAAGCAGTTGTTTTTTCACGTTATATTTTATTATTAGTTTTACCTCATGTTAAGTGAAACCTCTAGTTTCCAAGACTTTATATATCTGTTAGCAAACTTGCTACGCTTAATTATGGTTGACTTTAACCAGGGATGTGAGGTCAATAGGATTTCACTGCCCAAACATATATTTATGCACGAATGAAATGAATTATAATTAACGAAAAGGGAAGTTTCCGTTACGTCGATAAAATTTACATTTATTTTATTTCGATTTCCTATGGCCTCATAATTCTAGCTAATCATACAAACGGCAATGCTATTTTTGTACAACTATGTTTAACAATTTTATGAATATCTAAATGTTGGGGCCAATCAGATTGTATTTCTGTAAAAGCTAATTACCACATCCCCAGTTAAGGTTTAATCTGTATAAGAAAATACTTATCATTCGGGAGCATGCATTATTTATGTATTTGTATATAATTGCAAGGATTTCTAAAGCAATTGAAACAAAAAAAAAATGTTGATAGATATGTCTTCGGTAGCGTGTATAGTATGATTGAGTGGTCGTTTCAAATGTTGAAAGTTGTGTTTTAGTTTTTCAAATATATATAATCAGGGAATTTCTTTTATTAATTTATATTGATTTTTCTTAATATGATCTTATATATGAATATTATTATTGACTGTTCAACTCTTTGTCCAAAAATTGTTTGTAAACTCGTCGATTGACATTAATGCAGATATGAAACGTTGCAATACTACAATACTAGACTGTGTTGCATTAGTTTATACAATAATCTATTGCCTATTGCGTAATATTAGCTCACAACTTGCCACGGAACAAGTCTTCTCTTCAATATAATCAAGGACATGAGTTGAACATTCAGTATATTAACGCACGTGATAATGTTAAATAATTTATGCTCTTTGTTGATTTGAAAATAATTAGAAAATAGTGAATGATTAAACATTAAGTCTAACATAAATCGTAATAGGCGACACGCGCACGTACAAACATGTGCGAGAGAGAGAGAGAGAGAATTATTACATTTTTATTAAATTATTTATAATTAGCATGTGTTTGTGTTTTTTTTTTTTCTTCAGCTTATCATAGGGAAGTTGTAAATTGTAAAAGCGCAAGCCTATATAAATTTGACTGTTTCTAGTAAATTTCTTGTTTTATTATATTTGTTTATATTATTATTTACTCGATATAAAAATGAAATAAAACTCGCACGCATTTCTCCAAAGTATATACGTGCTTATAAGAGTCATAATGTTGCATTATACATTTGTACGACGATTGATTCCATTGTTGTCATACTTTATACCAATGATTGCTTTTCTTATCAATTTTACGACCTAAGTACTTACTTATATTCATACGTATGATATCGAATGGAAAGAAAAAAAGAAAGAATAACAAATGTTATATAATATATAGTATTTATCTCTTTCACATATAAATAGGCATTAAATTTTATTGTATTTACGGGACAAGGAGGATATGCACGAGGCAAAATATGAGTCGGTGATTATGAAAATGGCCTAAATCGTAGATATATTTGCGTTTGAATTATTTTATAATTTTAATTTTCTATAGTAACGAGCAGAAAAAATTCTCTTAAGAAAAAAAGAAACATTTAATGTAATCGTGCAATCTGAAGAATAACGTATTCTATCAAAATATGTTCTTTTAATATTTTAAATAACTTTTCGATTATTTTCATAATTATCGGCTTATGTATAAAAGTGCACCCTCCACGGGCATGGCTTTGGTTTCTCCATCCTCGAGTGAGACAGAGAATGATTAAATAAACAATATCGCGTATTCATTTTTGATACGATATACCTATTATTACGATCGATTACGATAAAGGATAGTCTCTCTCTTTTGTTGATCGAAAAGAGAATAAAATTTCATGTAAATAAGGTGCCTACGATAAACGAAAATGTGCGATTTAAGATTTACGTCTTTTTCCGGGGGAAAAAAAAAATTAAATTAAACAAAAATTCTATTCGCCATTTTGATTAGAGACAATGGGATTTTAGCAGACGTTAAAGAAAGTTTAAATCGAGATCGACGTTTCCTCCTTCTTCTTCTTATTATTATTATTATCATCTTTTTTTTTTCTCAGCGTGCATTAGAATTTTAGGTAGCAATTTTTCAACGATCGCTCTTTCTCCTATATAATTAGGGTGGGTTTTCTTTAAGGGGAAGAAACGCGCATATCCTATGAAAAGAATAATGAAAAAGAAAAAAAAGAAACGTTAATATAATATCCGAAAACGAAAGTATAGCCTTAGGGAGATACATACATGCATACATACACGTACACATACACGTACATACGTATAGAAATACATACAATTACATAATAGATACAAGCTCAAATTTGATGGAAGAAACTGTATCGAAAGTTCGTAAACGATAATAAGAAGTAACGTTGACAAGCCGATCGAATAATAATAATAATAATAATAATGATAATAGTCATAACATTAATATTAACAATAATAATAATTGGTGTATGTATTACATTGCGTAACATTAAATAACGATCGACAAGAAGAAAAAAAGAAAGAAAGAAAGAAAGAATGCAAGAATGATATTGTATCTAATACGCATTACACATTATATGGTGCTAGTTGTGACATAAACGAAGAAAAAAAAAATAAGGCAATGCTTTAAGAGAAGTTTCCTTCTGCGATTGTCGTCATACATTGTAACTGTGATATCTATAATGCCAATTTGTATATAGCTATGCAGTTCTTACGACAAAAGCTCGACAAAAGCTCGACAAAAGCTCGACAAAAGCTCGACGAAAGTAGCCGGTATATTTTATTTATTATTCCTTCTTTTCTTCTTCTTTTTATTTTTCGTTATTATTATTGTTTTGGGTAGGGGGCCGGGTGGGTGTTTATGTTTTTTAACGATAATTTAATTCAAACTTCGAGTATCCTTGCTTTATTCGTGTGTGCATGATGTGGAGAGATAAGAGAATGATCCTCCCACACGTTTGGTACAAAGATACGTTTGTGTACATTGCCGTACGTGGATGGTCAATTGCGTACATAAAACTACTACTATTACTACTATTACTAATACTATTACTACTACTAATACTACTACTATTACTACTACTACACGAAGTACACAATGATTGATACAATTGATATTTGTAAAAATCTTTTGCGCATTTCTAATAGCTCGAGTAGCATTATTTTCTTTTGCACTTACACAAATACATACACACGCACGCACGCACGCACGCACGGACTCGTTATATTCTTTATCGCATAACATGTATCAAAGAGAATATTATTTTGCACTTAAAGTCATTTTAATTTAATTAAAAAGTTAACGAAAGCTCTATCTTTTCTGTCGAAAACAGAAAAATAAGAAGAGATTCGAATTAAAAAGTTAAAAAGATGCGTAATTCTTGCAAGAGAATATACAAGAAGAAATCATCGATTAATAGCCAAAAGATCAATGTTTGTTATCCGCTATATATGTAGGAATATTTTGTAAATAGAACTTCCGAATATGTGACTGTTATATAAAATTTAGATAAAAATAGAAAAGAAAAAACGCAGATTAAAAGAATCGCGAACGTTTATCGAAGAAGCCGAAATGTGTGCGCAACGAAAAAACAAAAAAAAATATCTTACGCCTAAGTATATTCGCACGTTTAAACAAAAACAAAAACAAAAATATGGAATTGTTTGTTATTTTTGGTAAGGAATTTAAATCTACAATTAGAAACAATCAAAATCTGTCAATGACATCTTTCAATGCGCATTTTATTCTCGTTGTTCGTGCATTCGATCGATCGAATCAACGAACGAAGTATGTCAATGATGTCCAAGTATGAGCCTGATCTTTAGATATTTCTTAGTACATATACATATAACGATGTTAACTATTTAGGCGAACGAAATTAACAAAACGCATATTATTTCTCTAATTGTTTAATATATATATATATATTTATTAAGTTGTCCACTTTCGTGTGCGCGTGTTATCTCACTTGTGATGCTCCTCTTACGACTGGAAAATAATGTGTTTAAAAGCTGTGGTAGTAATAAAAAGAAAATAAAAAAAAGAAAACAAAAAGAAGAAGAAGAAGAGGAAGAAGAAGTATAGATATATAAAAAGTTAGTATATATAAGCGATAGAGAATTTTTATTATAAATATTCGTCCTAAGGCTGAGACAAAGCTATCTGCATAATATTCTATTATATTTTATCGAATTTCATTCGATTGTTGCATATGTTTTATTTTTTTCTTAATAATCATTAACCCTTTCGTTAGGGCATGCTTTTTTAATGCGAAAGAAAGGGTTAAAGTATTTACAATTGACTACATTTTTATAATACCATCGAAAGCTTATTCGCTGTTTATAATATAATTCTAAATAATCCACACATGAGGCTCATCTTTCTATAATGCTCATGTTTAACTTTACACGTATTTCTATGCGTACCTTGTACTTAATTAATATTTTCTCGATTATATATATATATGTATACTATTTAACACGTTCGTTTTTAACATTCATCGCATTCTTGTTAACGGACCAGCTCACATTTAACAATAAATAAATATCTACGATCACAATTCTTAAATATACGATTGAAATTTAATATATGTGAGACTACAAACGAAATATTTAGCTGGCTTCTTAAATTTATTCTGTTTGTACTTAAGTAATTTTCAAAAAAAAAAAAATTTAAGTCGAATAAAATGATTTTGAGAAAGTATAACGTGGTTTGTAAACATTTTTCAACGGAATGTCAGCGAACGTGTTAAAGAAAAAAAATCCGTCTCGTGGATATCGAAGTAAATGGGGGATGAAAGTTTTTGTTTTTTTTTCTTTCTTTCCGGATAGCTTCGGCCTTAGATGCGATTAACGAATTTATTGCTGCTTTTTCGTGGGAGATACTGTATGTAAAAGACGAATTAATTAAACGCATTCAGAAATGTTCTAACGCGTTAAAATGTGAACATCTGTATAAAAATTATTGCGGATTGTCGTAAAACAAAAAGTCATAATAAAAAAAAAAATCGATTCGTCCCTATGAGTAAATGTATAAGGCGTGCGTACAAAAGAAAGAGTCTTATCGTTAATTTTATTAACGATGAAATTTGCTGTCTCACGTTAATCGGAATAATTTTTCGGTTCCTCTATTGAAAAAAACAAATTACACGGAACAAGCTTATATTTATAACGAAAATAATGTGCGCAGATGTTTACCTAATCACCTCGTGTGTATGATACGCTGCATCGTTTAAGAATAGATGGTACATATCTATATAGGTATGTGTTTGACAATCCTATTTAAAAGAAAACACAAAAAGAACAAAAAAAAAAGATAAAAGAAAAATAAAAAGTGCATGTGATATTGTAAATTATTTAATAGCTAGATACGTAAGTACACATGTACTTATTATGCGCTAACGAATAAATACAAATATTTAAAAAGGAAAAAAAAATAAAAAAAGAAAAAAAACGCTCGTTCTCGAATATTCGCAAGGAGAACATAGTCTTTCATCGTTTGAAAAAAAGAAAAAAAACGGAGAGAGAGAGAGAGAGAAAAAAAAATGTACGCGAGATTCTTATTAATCCTACATATGAAATTTGCGAAAGTTTTATGCCAGTATCGTTCTCGGAGGAATAGAACTTTAAAAAAGGAAAAAAATGCAATAATAAAATGGATGTCGCGTAATGTACTGCGTGACCAACGCCCAAAATACAGATCAATTCAGATTTAATATATATATATAAGCTGAATTAATTACTCGTATTATTTATTACAATATTGTATAGAAAAAAAAAAGGAACATCGATTAGATAGAAAATAATAAGTATTTTCATTCAATGACTAAATTTCATTTCATGAAATCGTAAAAATAAAAGTAAAGCATTTTCATTTGTAGTAAGGTGATTAGTTAAAATGATAAATAATTCGTCTTATATACGACAAATCGAATGATAACAGCTGTTTTTAAATCCTTCATCGAAATTCGAATTATGCATAATTGCGAAGAGGGGAAAAGGAAAGGGAAAAATAGGAATATGGTCCTAACGTGCAGTATCTCTCTTACTTAACTTGTTGCTAGGGACGGGGGTGGGGGGGAAACGGAAGGAAAAGAAATATTAATAAAAGTAGGAAGGATAGGCAGGACCGAATTAAAAATGGCAATGTAATGTAACATGCGATAGATCATCGATTATCCGAATCCAAATGCTAAATTCTAAAATTCTAAATTTCGAGCTGTGCGAATGAAAAACAATGTCGCGTTGGAATACGAACGTATTGAATATATCTATGTAAATTGGAAGAGAAAAAATATATATAATTTGTCTTTTTTTTTTTTTTATATTATATTGAAATCGTATAAAGTTTAAAGTATCTCGCCGAACGACACGGGTGATCGAAAATCTATTGTACCTATTATTATTCAGTGATCGAATAACCAACATTCGTACGCAATGCAATTACATTTACCGAATGGAATGAATGATATTCGAATTCTTATTGTTAGACTTGTGTACTCTATGTTCCTTATATTTAAAAGAAAAATAAAAAGAACATAGGAAAATAGGTTTATTTTTCCGGCAAGGTGCGCTTGAAAATTCGAAGAATCAGGTTTTGAAGCCTTTAATAAATATTCTAGACAAATCGTACGTTTTCTTGCGCCATACTTGCACTTAGAAATAAGAAATCGTGGTTCTAACATGATGTCTTTCGTAAATGTACTTTCATCAATTGTATGCGTCGTCAAAAATCTGACACGAGAAGATAAATTTAAAGAGAAAAACGAAACTGTACCCGCGAATCCCACGTTTTGTTACAAGTTACACCCTAAATAGATATTGTAGAATACCTTGTGCGTCCAACGAATTAATGACCGGCTTATGCAAAATGTATTTTTCGTTGCGATCATTTTTGTTTTTTATTTTTTTTTCTACGATTCAATTCGTCTAGTAATTGACTTACGATTATTAGTTTAGATCATTGCTAGCATTGTTATACTCGTGATAATACAGTCTGATCAATTATAATACGTAACTTTCGTACCGGCTGTTTAATAATAATAAATTTATTCGACAAGTTTCTATAATTATCGAAGAAAAGAAAAGAAGGGGTAACTTTGGAGCATCGTACTTTTTAGGAATAGTAGAAAATAACAGAGATGATCGCAAAACTTCTCGCTAATCTCGTTTTCGAAATTTGTCACTTGAGAGGCTCGTTTAGTAGTACGCTTCTCCCAATGTTGTTAAATAATGCAACATTGAATGAGAAATATGAAATAAACTGACCAATAATATTTCATGCGCAAGCTTCCTACTGTGTATACCTATACATATTAAAATATACATGTTGCCAGGTTAAGAATTTCGCTCTAGTGTTGATAAATATATGTTATATCGGATATAATTAGTAATTTTATTATCAGTGTTTTACATCGAATGTGCAAACGAATTTTAAATTTCTTCGTATGTTTGGAAAGGATAAGAAGGATCATTTTTTCGTATGCGTATGAAACGTAGAACGGATAATGGTTTACGCATGGTTAATGCAATCAGTTTTACAAAATGCACGTAATCACGAAATGCGTATCTTTACGAGGACGTAATATTATTGCATAAATACTAATTGCAAATATGAATATCATTGAGTTTATGTAAGGTTTTGTATTGTTAAATGATTTTCAATAGCTGATGTAACTTAGTAATATATGCTGTCATTAAAATTTTCCAATATTTGGAATTCTCTTCTTTTTCATTACATTCTCCAAATAAACCTAACGTTAGATAATACAAAATTCTTTAATTTTATTTATAAATCTCACTTACCAGATTTGTGCCAGGAGTAACGGAACTCGAGAAAATAATTCGGAAATATTGTCGTTCGAAATGAAACAATCGTTGTTGCAATTCGCAAGAAACTATTGCTAAATAAATATATAATAAATAATTCAAATTACACAAGAGATATAACTTAAATGTATTTTTTTTTCGATGAAATTTAATTAGAATACAACGTCGATCGGTATACAATCAACATGAACGATCGTATCAGACTGTACCTTGACATTAAATATTTTCTATTTTATCTAAAATATTCCGAAGTTTCTACCAATAACAACATTAGTTTTATTCGATTACCAATAATATTAAAAGATAGAGAACACAACGGAAATTACGTTTATGTGTGTCTTATCTAAATACACCTATACTTTTATCTATTGGTATATTATAAGATAAAAAGAGACTGCTATCAAGATATAAAAGTTACGATAATCATTTTCTTTACTAAAAAGATGATGAATATTGACGTACGAGATATTCAATATAAATAAAACAAGAAGAACCGTGTGTGTTAAAAACTTACAAATTGTTTTGCGATGTTAATGTACATATGAACATTATTTATGCATACTTAACGATAAAACGACGTCAAATGAATTCACGTTGATCGCAAATTTGAATTTTAAGCGTGAGTTTGAGCGTGTATCGGATAGGGCAGATCAAAGTGCGTTGGCGTTTCTTGATTACTTCTTTCGTGCCAACCTTCGGCTACAGGTGTATGATACAAACCATAATTGACACCATTGGTTGCTATTTTCTTGAGTCCTTGTATACTGGACAATAACAAAGCCATCTTAGCGAGAATCAAAGCTTTACCACCAAGAACGGCTAGAAATTGAAAACCCATTGGTACGAGTATCGAACCCATCAATAATAGACCCATCATCATGAGAGACATTGCATGATGACGTCGTTTATGGCGGCGTCTCCGTCCTGATGATACGGAAATAAATAAATCGTAGGGGGGAGGGGGAAATGTATAGACGCGAAAGACAATCGAATTAACGCGATTGTGTTAATTTTCTCGAAAGATATCGTTTATTACCTTGAACGGTATTATTGTTACCGGATGTATCTGTCTCGGTCTCGTTTATCGGCAAAGATATGCTGTTAACTATGTGGTCGACGTCGATCTTCAAAACGTGCGTGCGTAAAACTCCGGTCAATCGATTCAATACTATTCCCGTCCAATTAGAAGTATCATCCGTCTCGTTATACGTGTTATCCTTTCTGAAATATAATTTAACTTTAACCAATGATCATTTCGATACATTTTGTCGCGATGTTATTTCCAATCGAACGGTCCGTTTTTAATTTAGAAAAATCAGATGAACGTACTTGGCCATTTGATTTGTCAACGACGTTGAATTATTATCTTGAAATCGTATTAAATCGATGCCATCTATAACTGGTATGACATCGTCGATGAGAAGGGAATCCAGAAAGTTGAGAGCTCGTTGTTGTATACATTGTCGAAAAATATCAAGAAAATCATCCTGACTGAGATTATTCCAAGGCATCGAAGGACAGTTCTTCAAGGCGGACCGTAAACCGAAATACCACTCCGCTTTATCGTCACAATTGCTTCTCTCGGTAACGACGAATAGAAGTAAATACACGATCAACGAAAGTCGATGCATCTGCACTTATTAAATTTATTTGCTTAAATGTAAGAATCCTTCCAATGGTTTGTTTGAAAAAGTATTTTTTAAATAGGTCACCGAAAAACAAGTAAGTTCTTTTGATTCGATTATTTGAAAAAATGATTAGTTTGGAAATGAACTCTGACGCATTTGCAATATTACGAAAAAGGGTAAAAGGTAAAAGGTAAAAATGAAAATTGGGGAGTTTTCCATCCGTTGTATAAGATCTTACCTCAAAAGGACAGGACGAAAATTTACGTGGACTCGATCTTTTCACAATTACACCGTATTACGCACTGCGAATAACTGGACGTTTTATGCGGATTTTATACGTGTAGAAAATAGGGCAACGTATCGTATCTATAATCATTGAGATTCATCGAAGGGCATCAAGGTAGCGGTCAAAAGGCGGACATTCTGCTCGACCAACCTTAGTCTACAATCATGCGGGAAAATGTTAAAGCGAGCAAACGTACACGACAATTGCGCATACGAAGGAATTCCTATGACGGCTAAACGATCATTTCAAATGAAATCTAAATATCGTCAAATACTCGCTAATAATAATAAATCGATATCGTAGGCAGAAAAGCACAGAATACAAAATCATCTGGAAGAACAAAACATACTAACTATTTATTTAAATTATTTTTCGGTTTTGTACATAGTCCGGTGTCTCTACGCACTGAATTTTATTTTGAAATCTCTCTAAGAGAATCTAATATAATTTAAACTTGATATCTCCTTCTTCATCCTTCGGTCATATTAACTTCTATCTACTAATCTAATTATACATTTTCGGATTAGTTAAGCACTAGCGCTATAATTACAGTCCCAAGAATAAGCATATAGTACGTACAGTAACTATGATTAGCAACTAATACTTGATGATACGAGATCCTTTTTTTAAGAAAATTTCATCATCCGTAATACAAGATCCATACTCCGACCAAGAGAAATTGCATATATGTTAATAGGTATATTATATCGATTGTTTTATTATTTCTTCTTTTTGTTTTTCTTTTTGCTTTTCTTTTTTAAATATTTTTTTCCAAGGCCCGACGTAGACGGAGTTCGTTAAAAAAAAAGCACCTGAATTACAGTAATTGTCGCGTTGCGCGAATGAGCTTAAATGACAAACGCTTCCTCTCGACACCGATGGTCCTTTGGAAAATAACCGAATACTCGTTATAGATATACATGTATTTACGAGGCCATAGGAACGTAAAACTTCTTTGCAAAGTGTCTTCACGCGCAAGCTATATTGATTATTTTTCTTTCATATTGCACTGGCTATAGTGTCTCGATGCACTTGAGCTATAACCCCAACGTGAGAACTGTCCGCGCTCGATCTCGGACTGATGTTACACTCGATCATAGAGCCATTGTGTTTCTGTATCACTATAGATCGAAATTCACCACATTCACTAGTGGAAGGCTGATTTCCTCGAGAACGCACACCCTTCGTTAGGATCCTTTTAAATGCTTCTCTGAATTCTGTATTGAAGATACTGTAGATGATCGGGTTGAAGGCCGAGTTGCTATAGCCAAGCCACGTGAGTACCTGATGTCAAATTTTATTTCAAATTGTGCAAAATCCAAGCGAGCAAGAAAGAGAGAAAAAAGAAGTATAACTTCCAAAATAATCAAAGTACACGTATACAAATCCATATGAAAAAGATCATGCAGTTTTTTTGAATAAAATTTAAATATTCTCTCTCTCTCTCTCTCGTGCTTATCTTTTAATGTCTAAAAATACGATCATACTTGGAATGCTTGCACTGATATGCAGGTTTTACAGTAGGCTGCAACAATGTTAACGCAGAAGAATGGAACCCAGCATATAAGAAAGACGCCCATGATAACGCCTACGGTAATTGCTGCCTTATGATCGGATACATGATACGGACTAGTCGGTTTTGACTTCATTTGAGGTTTTGGTGGCTTGTAACGACTCTTTGTACGGAAGCTCTTTCTTACGGATACATCCGGTATTTTCGTGACAGCACGAATACTTTTCACGTGTTTCTGCGCGTAGCAATAGAGTCTAATAACGAAAAAGAGAGTTAGCTGTTATCTATGCTATTACACGAAATGGTAACAGATATAACGTTGCGTATATAACAGATACAGTGGTATACGGATTGCTATTGAAGCAGTTAGCGGACGTTCTACTTTGCTACTTATTGTTAAAACTAGGAAGAACTTTGATCACGCTTTCTTCGCGTTGAAAATATATTCTATGCATATCGTGTAAATCGTTGATTGATCCTCACCTGCAATAGATTCCGATCATTACCATGCAAGGAACGTAAAAAGAGATACAAGAGGATACCACCGCGTAGGTAGGGGTAAGGTCCAGGGCGCAAGTTGGATGTTCCTGAGAAAAAGAATAAACGATAGTATAGTATAAGATAATATTTCGAACGGACGTATCAATTTTGGTCGGGATAATAATTCAATCAATGATCGTTGGGTATCACGACAGAAAATATGATATACATGTTCGTTAGCTTCGATATAATCGATCAATCGGACACATTTGATTATAACAGCATAGTAAAGCATTCGTTTGTGCGTTTAAAGCGTATACCAAGGCAAAGGGCATGCCTTAAGGCCATTTCTTATTACGTAAAGCTATGCCAGCTGGATTTAGATTGATTTTTCAAGTATAGGATGTATATCCGTAATTGACACGACTATTTTCGTGACGAAATATTTGTCTTTCTCTTTCACGTGTGGATACCACTCTCACGTGTGTGTGGATCGTCAAATATATATAATATATTATTTGTATATAGCTGAAAATCGCTCGATCTGCGGCGCTCGGAAACATATTGTTGCGCATGCACGCTCTTATAGGCGTGAATATACAATATTGCATATATTATTTGCGTTGCACATAACTAAACTCAATGCGAAAACTGAGGCTGCGCTTCATAATTAACAGAGATTACTGACTTGATTATGATTATCACTTACTCGGACGCCCGAATTCGAAAGAAGGCTGAATGAGATTCTTGTAGTGTTGATCAATGATTTGTAAGTATGCCTACTCCTATTGTTCTACCACGCGATCTCTATAGAGATCCTTACATATCCGTTCCAGATGCTTAACCCGTATCCTTCTGTCATGAGTATTGTATTTTCAGAGATAATCGATGTCCCAATAGTCAAAAGTTATTTTGGTCGCATGTGAAGTCTTGCACTATCGTTACCTCTTTCCCATCATTATAAACCAGGAACTGATCTGCTCTATGAAGACCCAGGCTGATCGGCACGAAAGAAATGAGACCCGCTAATAGCCACACAACAGCGATCCCAGCAGTTGCAATTCTTCTTGTTACCCAGCGACCGTATCTACCATATATACAACCAAACTTTTCGTTTTTTTTTCTTCTTTTTTTCCAACAACAACAACAGCAACAACAAACGAAAGAGAAAATGCTAATTTACCTCAGCGGATCCTTGATGTGAATGTAACGATCAAGAGATATAGCGCATAAATTCAAAATAGAGGCAGTGCTACACATAACGTCGAAAGCGATCCAAGTGTCGCAGAATTGCGTGCCGAAGACCCAGTATCCGAGAAGATCATTTACGCCGGCAAATGTCATCACCAAACAACCGACGAAGAGGTCAGCAATCGCAAGGGATGCTAGAAATAGGTTCCCTATTCTTCGCAATCCTCGGTCAGTGTAAATTGCTACGCAAACTAGGACATTGCCAGCGACTGATAAAAATACAAGTATCAGCAGCAGGAATCCTGCAAAATTCAAATAAAAATCGATGAATGAAGAACACTTCTGGAACATCTGGGGGCATACTTTCGTTTTAAATAATATTCTCAATCGTTTTGTTGTTTCTCCGTTAATTATAGATACGTATCTGTAAAATCAATTGAAATTCAATGAATTTCTAAATAATAATTTATCGTAAAAGGTGTGTCGAATATATACGACACCTTGCTTTTGTCTTGCTCTTACTTACGATGCGCAATAAATTCTATTTCAACATCGTACGCACGCGTACGCGTACAAAATTTCGATAACGAGGTGGTTCGCATAATCGTGAATAGGAGAATTAGAGATTTGTTTTGTTTACGATGCGTGTATACGCGACTCTCTATTGTCGTGCAAAAATAATCCTTTCTTCGTTCTGACAGCTATGATAAAGCTTAAAAGTAGGCCACGACTGAATCGCTTATCGGAAAAAGATTAGCTTGGATTGAAAACGTTTTACAAGATTTACGGATGTTTCAAATGACGAATATGGAAATGAAAAAGCCTGAATTTAGCTGGTTGATAAATTATTGCGCAACGTATATACGCGATATTCCTTAAATCGTGAAATTTCAAATTCTTTAAATTAAATATGAAGTTTGGCGAACCGACTAGAAGCACCGACAGCAACGTGGAAGCCTCTTCAGGTAGAGCTTCTTCATCACCGATCGTCAAATTGTTCTGCAAAAATACGAAAGGGAATATTAACAAAATAATATTCCTTGTTGGTTTGCCGAAACAATTTATGATTAAATTTCTAATCGAAATGAAATATATATTTCAGTTGTTCTGTGCAAAAGCTTTAATATGTATATGTATTTAGGATTCGTTTGATTCAACGATATCGATTGAAAATTCACAGTGGCGGCCATTCCGTTTGACATCAGCAACGAAAGTAACTCGTAGAATTTCTATAGTTGTTTCATGATTATAACAGATGATGACATTTTGTTCGTCGATGTTTGGTCAACGGTAAATGATATATTTTAATTTTGTTTTTTTATCGTGATAAAGTTATAATCTTCAAAGCATAAATATCTTTGCATCTAAAACAGCAACAGAATAATATTTAAAGAGGAAAAATAAAGTTGGTATCGAGAAGAAGAAATGAATCAAAATTACGTGAGAAGTTTCGAGAAGGCAATTTATCTCTTGCGATATGGAAAAAAGAATAAAGAAGAAAAAAACGTTTAAAAATGAAAAATAATTTGTGCGAATAGATTCGTTTTAATGTTCGCTCGCAAATGAAAATCTTGACTAGGAAATGTAGAAGTATCGGTAACTTGTTCGTATCATCTTTAAAGCCGTTGGTATTAAATAATTGATGCATAGAGGAGAAAAATGATACGAGATTAACGATGTTGATCATTATCGAGGATGTATGGTACTTCTCGGAAAAAGACCAATTTCCAATGCCAATGCAAATGGTTTTTTTTTTAACATATATGGAACGATTACCGAATTCCCAAAAATTCATCATCCACAAGATCGAACGGATAAAATCTCCTGGATGGGATCCGTCTTCGGAAACACATCATCGGTAGAGAATACAAATCATGGAAGATGGTAATCCTCGTTCCGCAATCACTGAACTCACGTGTTATCATGATATTTTCCATGAGAATACGGTGAACGTTGAAGGTTGATAACCTGCAATTATTTTTCCAATCAAAATAATCCGTATACTTGTCTCGAGATATCTTCCAACGATGTTTCCTAAACATTTTCATTCCCGATATCGCATAGTTAATAAATTCAATCATTTCATCGGAAACAATTAGCAAACTCGATCAGATCGATGTAATCATTTTTATTGGATGATAATTGTGATATAAACGAAAGCTGTCGTATTGGGGTTACAGTTACAATGTAACAATTATTAAATGTAATTATTATAGATTAAACATAAAAAAGTATAATTTGAAAAATGGAAAATTCAATGAACATTGGGCAAATAGTAACCGCACACGGGACCTAGTGCTGTAGCCATTTGTCTCAAAAAAGAAAAAGAAAAAACAAAAAAAAGGCAATCATTGAATCTACCATATATATTTGAAATTATATATTTTTATATTATTGTCATCCATATACAGTAGTGGAATTAAAATTGAAAACACGACAGCTCTCGGCGAACTCTAAAAGTTTACAGAATTTAAACATAGTTCTGCTCGAGTTTTCGGAGTAGTACGGCAAAATGTGATAAACCGGAAATCATTGAAGTTCAATTAAGAGTAACTGGTTTGTGTACGAGTATATAGACAGGAACGGTAAGCAGATTTCACAATAATGAGATAGCTTGATCGATCGGCAGCTATCTTGGACAAGTGGTCAGCGGGCTCGAGTTGGTCTCCGGCTTGAGTTACCACCTCCCTCTTTTCTCGCTGTTCCCTTTCATACTCGAACTCTATACGTCCTCCGTTGTTCCACTCTAGGGGTAAGTGGGATAAGAGGGTATATGGAGAAAGTCCCGTCTTTTATTTAACTTGCACGCGAAATTCTAAGCTCTCGATTCGATCATAATCAACTATCATTAAATATCGTTGAATCTGGTTAGGAAGATCTACCTCTAAAATTTCATAATATGTCCAATAAAATTAAATCTTACTCGAATTGGCAGATCGACGTAACTAAGTCGAAGTTTATTCGGGGCTGGGGACTGGGGGACGGGGAAGGGAAATATGGACTATCGATCCTCGACGATGAAAGAAATAATACAAATTAATTGACCTATCTATCATTCGCAATTTCTACCTTATTTCATTAAAATAATAAATGCATTATATTATATTTTCGAACATCCGCTTGATCGAAGTGTGACCTAGTAAAATTTTCCTCTAATTATAAACCGGTCGGTGGTTGCTATTCCATTGAGAAAATGTTACTCCATGTTTCTTGCGTGCTGAATTGCGGTCTAATCTATCGAAAATAATGTTTTAGAATAAAGAAAAGGAACTTAACGATTGTTTATATCTATTTCCACCAAACGGAACAATTGCACTATGTGAGAGCCTCTTTTAAAGGAAAAGGTCCGTACACAACGAATGCGATTGAATAAAAAATGATCATACGTATGAAAAAGAAGACATTTGAGGAAGAGACATACGTATATACGATACTTTGAATATTCCTAACTTTGAATGCAACCCCTTTATATGCGACAATGATAAAAGATTGATAGAACAAATAAATCGTATTACTTTCGGTGTGCAGAGGCCTTTAACCTTGCTATTGATTTTAAACAGCTCGAAGCGTACTCCTTGCAGGCAAAGGAAGGTAAAAATTACAATCGGCAAAAATTCAAATCCCATCGAAATAAAAGCAAAACGTAGTATATGTTATCGACGAGCTAGTTACGATCTAAACACTCAAGAACCTGTTGCGGTTTTCTCTATTCTTGAATGACTTGATCTACGCCACGTCTATTCTAGCTGAAAGTGAACAACATTTAGGCGCTTTCAACGCTATAACATTATGATATTAACGTTACAACTTCATTTTGCCACTTATTAACTGTTCTGTATATTTAAACATTAATATCGCGATTAAACATGTGGAATAAAAGGCTTCAAATTCGTGAAAATATAAATGCGAACTCAAGTACTTGTAATCAACAGGCTGACGCAACAAGCTTACTTTCAACTGTTGCAGAGTTCGAAGCATATAACTTATATATGCTACTTGTATATTTATATACAGTTTCTATCCTACGCATATATACTCGGGAACAAAAATTAGATATCCTTGAAGGTTCTTCTACGAATGAACGTAAATTACTTTTGAAAAATATATGTATATAAATTCGCAAGAGGCAATTTGGATAATAAAATCGAAAGATAATTATCGATCGTTGCTAGACATTGTTCGTTCGAAATATACAAATATACGTTACATATATCGAAGAGAAAAAAACAAAAAAATTGTCTTAAAAAATGTAAATTGTCGCTACCTGTATTGTGGAGCCATGCTGCTACGTACGGGTACCGTATAACGGAGCAATCGATGGTTGGGCCACCATTAACCGGTTTTTCTTGCTGACAGAAAAATTTTGTTTTTCGCCAGAAAGCATAGTCGTGAAGCAACGTCATATTTAATTCCCTTCTTCCAGTGCAAGAATTTACTTGGCTTCGGTAGTACAGATGCATTCGGCCAGATCGTCGGCAAAGAGATATCGCAAAAATACGCGAATCTGTGAAAAATAACACTAATGCCAAAGTAAATTTTGTATCTCATTCCTCGGTACAAAGCATAATATTGCGACAGATAAAAATGTTGGCTTCATTTTTACAGCAAAAAATATCCCTTCTTTTATTTGCTCGTCAAGTTTCTTTTTTGTTCCATATGTGTATTTCTCGCGTACATACGTATGTACTACATGCCGAACAATTTCTTTACCTCTCCATTCCCTGAACCCTAATCCCACAATTTTTTCCATTATATATATATATAGAAAGAGAGCAAGTCTATTTATTTAACATAGAAAAAAAGGACAGGATAACGTGCGATTCATGCATGTATAAATATATATATTTTTTCTTTTTTTTTTTTTCGTAAGAAAGAATAAACTTAAAGCGAAAATAAAGATATAATATTATTATACACCCATGCACTGCGAACGCAACGTTCTTAAATATATTCACGAGTCTCGTTGATGTTGTCGAATGGATTCTGGATATTTCGTTGCACGTTCACCTGGAGCAAAATCATGACCTGCATCGGGAAGCGCACCCCGCCGCGCACTGACTGTTCCGCACCCCCTATGCTTTTACGTCCCTCTTACGTCTCCAAACGAATCTGATCCTCTTACCACTCGCCATCATCGTTACCACCATTTATCTTCTCTCTCCCTTCCTCTATCAAAGGATCTTCTCAAGACATGCGTATCAGGCTCGGCAAAATACGTCAACGATCGGTACAATTGCTCCTGGATATTGAATATTTCACTGGAAGCGTGAATATTCTTCAATAATAATCGATGTGTATCTAGACAAAGATTAAAACTTACTCGAATTTGATGCGTTATCTTTACAAAAATGCATCTACCCAATATGGTCGTGGTTTAAAATATGATATTACGAAAATCAATGGAATTTACAAATTTGATTATTTATCCCATTATTCAATTATATTTTCCTGATAATGTTTGTATTAGAATTTTTCTACGTAGATATTAGTCGATTAAATGAAATTTTATTACACGGTTGTTTGAACGTGTTACGTCTGATTCAAATTGTGGCGCCTTTTGTTGCGTAAATATGGCACTTTCTAAGGGAATTGATGACCCACATATTATACGATTTAAATAACTGTAGATATTATATTTATTTGATTACAATTTTATTATCTTTTATATGAATTTATATATTATTATTAATTTGATTTATTTTTATAGACAAACATTTCAATATTTCAATTAGTTAACATCTTGACAATACCAATTGATTACTTGTAGTAAGATTCTTATTAAAGCTGATTAATGATTCGTTACTGTAAACTTGCTTTGTACCAATCGTCACTTGCTTCTTGCAAACACTTTACTGTTACATGTGTATTGTATGATAGAGGAAATGTAAATCAAAGTTTTTATTATATGATTTCGAAACTGATTCGTCATTTATAATATGCGTTAATAGTGATATAATAAGTTTCAACAAAACTGGTTAAAGTTCAACTTTAATTAATTTTTAATTGTCATTCTTCGATTTTATTGTAATTTCTTCGGTAGGAAATCGGTGAGTCTCTATTATTTGTTAGCATAATTAATCAATGATTATTTGAATTGTAATATAAACGAACAGTTTGTATTTATTTTTATGTATAGGAAGAAGACGATTAGTAAATATTTTGGTGTAAATTAGATCAATTCTTAGATTATTGTTATATCAAACTAAAAAAGATGAGTCTCAAAAGTAAAATATACGTAATCGGTGTTGGGATGACTAAATTTGAGAAACCTGGAAAAGAGGATGGCCCAGATTTTCCACAATTAGCAAAAGAAGCGTTAAACAATGCTTTGAAAGATGCTAATGTCCCATACAGTGATATCAAAGCTGCTTGCGTTGGATATGTATACGGAGACTCAACTTGTGGTCAAAGAGCCATTTACGAAGTAGGATTGAGCGGTTGTCCTATTTATAATGTAAATAATAATTGTTCAACTGGATCAACTGCGTTAATGCTGGCTAAGCAAATCATAGAAAGTGGAAATGCTGATTGCGCTTTAGCTCTTGGTTTTGAAAAAATGGAACGAGGTTCATTGACATCTAAATTTTTAGATCGTACAAATCCAATGGATAAACATGTTCAACTTATGGCCGATGTTGCTGGTAAGTTATAAACCATATTTATATATGATGTACATTTATATATGAATTTGTAATACATTATTTATTATAGGAATAAATGAAAAACCAATTATTGCCCAAATGTTTGGAAATGCTGGTCTCGAACACATGAAGAAATATGGAACAAAAGCTGAACATTTTGCAAAAATTGCTTATAAAAATCATTTACATTCCGTAAATAATCCATATTCTCAATTTCAAGAAAAGTATTCTTTACAACAAATAATGAAATCTCCAAACGTATTTGGACCTCTTACGAAACTTCAATGCTGTCCTACTTCTGATGGTGCAGCAGCTGCTATTTTAGCTAATGAAGATTTTGTTCGTAAACATCGATTAGAGTCACAAGCAGTAGAAATTGTAGCAATGGAAATGTCTACCGACTTGCCATCCACATTCACAGAGCGTAGTTGCATCAAACTTGTTGGGTAAAAGACATAATTATATTTCTGTTACTTTTTATCTATTATAAGAAAAATCAACTATATTAATATTTGTTTTTAGATATGATATGACCAGAAATGCTGCAGAGAAGGTTTTCACGACAACCAAGTACAAACCAGTAGATGTAGATGTAATAGAATTGCATGATTGCTTTTCAACCAATGAACTGATCACTTATGAAGCTTTAGGACTTTGTCCTCCAGGCAAAGGTGGACAACTCGTGGATTCTGGAGATAATACATATGGTGGAAAGTACGTCATAAATCCTAGCGGTGGTTTAATTTCCAAAGGACATCCTTTAGGAGCTACGGGCATTGCACAATGTGCAGAACTTTGTTGGCAACTCCGAGGACAAGCTGGAAAACGTCAAGTTCAAGGAGCGAAATTAGCATTACAACATAATATAGGTTTAGGCGGTGCTGTTATCGTTGCTTTATATAAATTAGGCTTTCCTGACAGTGCACCTAATCTCGCGAAAAAAGCTGTGTCTTCTGGCCCTGTTAAACAGAATAAAACTGGCAGCGTCGATCCGAATTCTTTCAAAGCTGGTCCGCTTTTTAAATTACTTGAAATTGCAATGTTAGAAGATACGGATGGTTTGATAGAAAAAGCTCGTGGAATTTATGGAGTTAAAGTGATAAATGGGCCTGGAGGTGCAGAAGCATATTGGGTAATAAATGCTAAAACAGGCAAAGGATCAGTAGAATTAAATGGTAAAAGTAAGCCTGATATTACATTTACCGTCAGTGATAATGATGTAACTGATTTTATCACAGGAAAATTAAATCCACAAAAAGCATTTTTTCAAGGTAAAATTAAACTTCATGGTAATATAGGCTTTGCTATGAAATTAATTGAATTGCAAAGGCATGCAGCCAAAAAAATCGATTTACTTCGTTCTCGATTATAATTCTACTTCCGATGAAAAAACCCATATATTTTACGATAATCACGGGGTTATATGGATCCAAGTATTTCTTTATTAATGCGTATCCTGGGAAAACTTTGTAAGATCACGCAAACAGTTTTAAGAAATTGGGTAACTTGTAATGGGTTAAGAATAAATATTATCTTGGGAATGGGTAATATATAAACTATGAATCGAATTAATATTTATCAAAATGATAAATATTTAACTAATAACATGTAATCGTTTTATAAATGGATCAATAATAATTAAAGAGTAAAATTTTTTTGTCAACTTCTGGAAATTACAATTAAAAAGATTATATATGAATACATGAAGAAATTTTAGATTAGTAGTGATTTTAAAGCTACATATACAAATTTATATAAATGATTATCATGCAATTACAAATTATATTTTATACTCATTAATATAAATAAATTTTATATATATGTTATATAAATTGAATAGATTACATTATGGAAATATTGTTTTTTCTCTATTAAATTGAATTGATATTATAAAGAAAATCGTTGATCGTAATAGGTCGTATATTGCATTTGGGAAATATCAATAATTTCATAGATTATGATAAATTTTTGTATATAATGTTTTTATATCTATTATTATAGATTACTATATGTTTTCATTTTTTTATTAATAAAAAAATATATTGTTATTAATGGCATAAATTTGTGTTACTTTTCTTTTTATATTTTTATAATAATTAGTTAAGACAACGATATAAATATCACAAGTTTATAGTTATTCGTAAATCACGAGACTTTTTATATATTTTTAAAAATATATTAAAACTGATGTATTGGAGGAATTAATTAAAATAATTTATTAGATAATATTTCTATAAAATAAATATAGACAATTTATTTAACAATTACGTTACTCATTATCTGACGAATTATTACTCGTATCATCATCGCCGTCATCATCATCTTCTGAGTCAGAACTACTTGTGTTATTCCATTCTTGCGAGGATAAATCATCATGTATTATAGTTCTCCATTCATCCATTTTACGACAATCTATAAATATGCATTATTAATATTCATCAAGATATTGCATAATATTTTTCAAATATTTACACCTGACATACCTAAACTATAAAAATCATTGAAAGTATATTGTTTATCACCGACTTCCAACATGCCACCATATAAGTACAAAATATTATTTTTTACGACAAGCCCAGGATTTATTCTCGGCGAAGGAACAAATATATTTTCAGCTTTTTCCGTATTATTTGTCTGTGTGCTACATGGAGCACTTGAACTAACTGTTAACTGGTATAATAAAACAAATAAATTTACATTATATTTAATATATATGTAATAAATAAAAGTAACCAAAAAGACTAACTGTAAATACGTCATCCTCATCAGTATAAATTATTGGAGATTGCACAGGTTTATTAGAATCGTTTATTTCTGTTTCTGAATTCTTATGATTATCAAAACTTCCTTTATCTTCATGCGAATTACATTCATCCACTTGATCTTCCTTTTGTGCTTTCTCTTTTTTACGTTGCCCTGGTTGTTCTCTTTTACCAGTCAATGTAACTGTATTTAAAACGATGTACATTATTTTGATACAATTATATTTAAATTACAATAAGGTTAGATTATTTTTTTTACCTTCGCGCCATTGAAATTTTTCTAAATCTAATGACAACAAATCATTATAAAATGTTCCCTGTAATTCTTCTTCATCATCTATATTATCAAAAACTCCACCAAATGCATATGCCAAATGCGGTTGTACTAAAACACCAGTCATACCGCAACGAGGAGAACATTTAAGACCTGCCTGTTTTGTTAATACCCATTTCCATTTAAGACCAGTTTGATCATTCTCTACAAAAATTCATATATTTTATAATAGATAAAACTAATCTAAGAAGAGAATGTATATAAATATTCTTACTATCCTGAGATAATAAGAACATGTCTGTATGAACTTGTCCCTTGTCGACTTCTGCTTTTATTTTGTCTTTACTATAGCCACCATAAACGAGTAGTTTTTCAGACACTGGCAACATTATACATCCGGAACGTGGTGCTGGCGGATTTCCTGAACAATTTTATCTAAATATAACATTTTTTTTTTATGCAAAATATTGTTTTATAATTAAATAATTTTATTAAATTACCAGCGCATTCAATTTTGTGCCATGTATATGTTTCCAAATGAAACATGTGAATATCGTTATAATATTTACAATCTCTAAGGTTATCATAAAAGCCTCCGAATACTATTAATTTCTTTTTCATGTGAACCATTCGATGACCGCTTCTAGCTGACGGACCACCAGGAGATCTTAAATAAACATTGTATATAATGATATGATTTCTCATATCAAGAAAGTTCATATCCATAAATTGCAATCTTATATTTATAACATACGCTATTTTTTCCCACTTTTTCTCTCCTATTCTGTAAACCCACAGATCTCTGTAATGATAGAATTGTGATTCGGACGGACTAGAAAACTCTCCACCAAAGATCCACATCTCTCCTTTATTCGTAGAGGTAATTATTGCTTGATGACCACATCGAGGTGGTGGTGCTCCTGGCGCCTTTATCACTGTCCATTCTTTTTTATTTAAATTATATGTAAATAAGTCACCGTACACGGTTGTCTGGATAATATGAACATTGTAATTTAAATAAAAACTTTGATGCAAATACAACTAATTTGTAAGTAATAAAATGAAACCTTTTGACCGTCGTGAAATTCTCCACCGAACATAATAAGTTCATCTTTAAAGGGATGAGCTACCAAAGAAAAATTAACCCTACGAGACGGTGGTTCTATTACAATTTCTACGACACGTTGTCTACGAGCTTCTTCTCGTTCAATATCAGCAATAACTTTTTCTATATCTTCCTAAAGTTACCAAATAATTAATTCAATATCAAATTATAAATATTAATGTACTTCTAATACATTAATTTGTTTGTATAAGAAAACATTTAAAACTAACCTCTCCAAGAGCTGCTAATTCTTTCTTCTGTTTAGCATTTAATTTCTTTTCCGTTTTAATAGCCGTTTTAACCATACCACTTAACTTTTTCTTATTTTTATCCTTTTTACCCATGTTTAAAAGAAAATAATTACGATATATGGTAAATAAAAAATAAATTCAGATGCAAACCGGGACCACTGGACTAACCGTAAATAAACAATTTTACCCGCGAAATGATACCGGAACCAAAGAATACAGAAGTGCATAGAAGCTCACAAGTCCCCATTTTTATCTAACCAGATTCATTTTAGTTTTTAACGAGACTACCAGGGGGCGACAGTAGGTACTTAACGCGATGACGGTACAACACTATCAAAAAATTCTTTGATAGTAAAATATATATATATATATATATTAGTATATGGTAGTATATGATATATTTTTTTGAAAGTATATCTAGTATAGTTATAATAATATATAATATAATATATGTACGTCGAAGAAATTTATGTTTCGTGTGTCTGTAAAACGATGTAATTATTTTAATGTCATGTATTCAATTTTATGTAATTATTTAAAATCTAAGATTATAGCGTTCTGATTTTATAGCATTCTTATCATTTTTATTATATCTTAAACAATAAATACCGTCTATTGAATTTGGATAAAAAAAAGTAGGAACTTATGGAACAACCTAATATTAAAATTAATCCTTCTCCGAAACAAAGTAAAATGAAAATTACATTAAAAAATTCTCATTTGTGCAGTGTACGGTACCTGTAAATATATAAAAGTTATTAAAAAACATTATAAAGTAATTAGTTTCTGTAGATGAAATGGATAGAAGGAACCAAGGAAAGGAGTAAAAGAATATGAAATTAATTAGGAAGTTAAAAGAAACTAATTACAATTATAATGTTTATATGGTAAGCGGTCTTTGGCTAGATTTTACTTGCAATGGAATGTATAACATATAAAATATGTTAAACATTATACTGAAAGTAAAATACCATTGCCCAGGTCTAACCACGAGGAGGTAACCGCTTCTGAAGACCCGGGATGTGCATCCTGAAGATGTCCCCATCCGAATTAAATGGAAACCAAAGAAAATGATGACCCCGAGAAAGTTTTTTAATGAGCCCCACTCTTAGGCCCCACCCTAAGAGTTTTATTCGGAAAATCCTTACAATAATTATCGAAAATGAAGAGAAAAGTTTGAAAACTGAATAAGAAGATGAAAACGAGGAGTGCATCTGAATAAAATTCAAGTAAAATCAATGATTTTATTAAAAATCAATACAGTTTAGTATAATTTCAATATATGCACATACGGAAATTACAAGCTACGAATATTTTATATTTAATAATTTTCAATCTAAAATATAGTATAATAAAAATAAATGTATATAATTTTTGATTGATCCATGGCATCTGTAAAATAAAGAAAATACATTAAAAATAACTATTATACATGTGCAATGCTACAAGAAAAACAATAAATGGATTAAAATACTTCACTTACATTGAGAAATAATTATTTTATAATACCGTTTACCATTACTCTGTCCGCTTCCGATCATCTTCTAATCCACTTTCCTCTCCTCTTGGACGGAATGGTTATATGAAAAAATAAACTGATTAAAAACATTCATTTACTTATAGAAATAATTATTTTTACTACCATTTACCATAACTTAATCCATTTCTGGTCATCTTCTAATCCTGTTCCCCTTCTTCTTGGACGGAATGGTTATCTGAAACAATAAACGAATTAAAAAAGTTCATTTATTTATAAAAATAATTATATTCTACTACCATTTACCATAACTGAGTCCTCCTAAGGTTCGTTTCCTTCTTCTCTTGGACGGAATTTGGCATCATAGTTCATCCTGCAAAGAAAATATTAAAAGGAATAGGAAAAGGATAGGGAAAAGTAGAACTTTTAAGGTGGAACTTTTCACGATTTTTGTTTTAAGTGGTTTCCCCCCGATCGGACTAGTCCACTGACTCTAATTTTTTTTACGAGAAACCTAGGCTTCACGCGACGATCGACCATTACTCTAACAGCAGACGGTTGAGGCCTGACTAACGGATAGTGACCGAATCGCCAACGCGTGTCGCTTCGGTCCCTATGCTAAATGCATACTTTATGCATATCAAATCGCGAATAAAAAAACAACGCATCTTAATATTATATATTACGAGGGACCTAGGCTTCACAAGTCGACCGACCATAGTGCCAACGGCAGGACCGGTGAGGCCTGACTAACGGATAGCGACCGAATCGACTAAGTGTCGCTTCGGTCCCCATGCTAAATGCATATTTTATGCATATCAAATCGCGAATAAAAAACAAATCTAAAAGTTGTTCCACCTCAAAAGTTAAGTAAACTCACTTGAATGCATGCTAATTCACGTGAACATACTTAATATAAAGGAAAAGAAAGAAAGTGAAAGAAATAGGGAAGGTATGATGGTTGGTGGGGGAAATAGAAGGTAAGGACTACCTGTAAAAATGTAACAATTATTAAAGAAACATTATAAAGTAATTAGTTTCTGTATATTAAATGGATAGAAGGAACTAAGGAAAGGGGTAAAAGAATATGGTATTAATTGGGAAGTTAAAAGAAACTAATTACAATTATAATGTTTATATGGTAAGCGGTCTTTGGCTAGATTTTACTTGCAATGGAATGCATAACATATAAAATATGTTAAACATTATACTGAAAGTAAAATACCATTGCCCAGGTCTAACCACGAGGAGGTAACCGCTTCTGAAGACCCGGGATGTGCATCCTGAAGATGTCCCCATCCGAATTAAATTGAAACCAAAGAAAATGAAATGAAAATGATCACCCCGTGAATGATTTTAAATGAGTCCAACTCTTATGCCCCACCCTAAGAGTTTTATTCGAAAAATCTTTACAATTACTATCGATAATGAAGAGAAAAATGGAAAACCAAATAATAAAATGATAAAAGAGGAGCAAAACATGAATGGAATCGAAGTAACATGGAACCCGTGAATAAATAAAATACATTAAATATAAATGTTACACGCGTATAATGTGCTAAGGGGAGAAGAATAAATAGATTAAAATTACACATGTAATTATAAATTTAATTATACATTTAATTATACAAATAATTATCTTAAACTATCCTTTATTATAACTAAGTCCTCATGCTGTCCTGGTGTGGTCCTCGTGCTGTCCTGGTATGGTCCTCGTGCTGTCCTGGTGTGGTCCTCCTCCTATGTAACCTGCAACAAAAAAAGCAAAGGGATAGGGAAGAAGTTGAAAAGTAGGCTTTTTAAAGTGAAACCTTTTACGGTTTTTTTTTAAGTGGTATCCCACCGGTCGGACTAATCCACTGACTCTAATCTATATTACGAGGAACTTACACTGCACGTACAGTTTGCCCACCAGCACTATATTTACTGCAAGCTTGAGGAACTGAATCCCTGGGCCCGTCTTACTAATAGCGGTGGTAGACATCCCTTCTAATGCAGTTTCAGTTCCTATGCTACGTGCACATCTATGCTTGCAAAATCGCGAGTTAAAAAAAGCAAAGTAAAATAAAAAAGAATAAAAAAAAAAGGATAGGGCGTTTCACTTTAAAAAGCTGAGGGAAGGACATGATTCTATCCTTGGGAGAAAGATAGAATCAAGGCTCGCGTGGGCAGGGTCGCATCCCTGAAGTAAATTCCTTCTTAACAAATGGCGCCCTTTGCGAAGAAGAAATCCACCCGCTACCCATTGAATTGTTTCTAAAAAAATAAAAAAATTTTATTAAACATTTGATATTAAATTTTATGTAACAATGATTGAAAAATAATCTAAGTAATTGGTATAGTTTATAATTATGTTACAATCCAAGAACGCAATCAAGCTGAAGACACAGTCATCTAAAATCATAAAAATAAATTCATATAAAAATTATTTTCTATATTTAAAATACGTTAATAGGAGAATATGTAATATTTAAAATAATGTATGTATATGTTTAAGCAATTATATATATAAGTATTAATAGAGAATAATACTTTGTTCAATACACCTTAAATAATTGTTAATTAATCGATGCAAGCGTCTATTGTTGTCTAAAAGCTCGGAGTATATGTTCTGTGATCCCGCCTCCCCGAAATTCGTCGTTAGACTGAGTCATTATCCCCTGTTAAAGTTTTTTTGGTGAAAGTTGTTTACAGGATCTTCCGAACGTTGAGCATGTGTATAAAAAGAATAATACATCTATTTAATTAAATTTAAGATTATAAAACTTTATGATTTTCGTATTTTTATCTATTCTATGTAATTATTTTAATGTTCTTGCGCAGTGATGACTTCGGAGGGGAGGGGTAAAATTTTCATCTATTATAACATAAAATAGAAATTAATTAATATTTAAAGTACGTCAAAAGTTAGGTAATATTTAAATAAATATATATACGTTTAAACAATTTTAATTATAATAAGAATTCATTAAAATATTAAAATAATTGTTAATTAATCGATGCAAGCGCCTATTGTTGTCTAAAAGCTCGGAGTTTATGTTCTGTTATCCCTCCTCCTCGAAATCCACCGTTGATCTGAGTAATTATCCTCTGTTAAAGTTTTTTTGGTGAAAGTTGTTTATGTGACTTTCCGAAAATTGCGCATGTGTATAAAAGAAAATCAATAAAATTAATCAATAAAATTTAATATTATAACGTTCTCGTTATAATATTCTTTTATTTTTTATGTAATTGTTTAAATAAATGTACATTTGTTGTAATGTTCTTGCGCAGTGATGACTTCGGAGGGGAGGGGTAAAATTTTCATCTATTAAAACATAAAATCGAAATTAATTAATATTCAAAGAACGTCAAAAGTTAGGTAATGTTTAAATAAATATATATGCGTTTAAACAATCTTAATTATAATAAGAATTCATTAAAATATTAAAATAATTGTTAATTAATCGATGCAAGCGCCTATTGTTGTCTAAAAGCTCGGAGTTTATGTTCTGTTATCCCTCCTCCTCGAAATCCACCGTTGATCTGAGTAATTATCCTCTGTTAAAGTTTTTTTGGTGAAAGTTGTTTATGTGACTTTCCGAAAATTGCGCATGTGTATAAAAGAAAATCAATAAAATTAATCAATAAAATTTAATATTATAACGTTCTCGTTATAATATTCTTTTATTTTTTATGTAATTGTTTAAATAAATGTACATTTGTTGTAATGTTCTTGCGCAGTGATGACTTCGGAGGGGAGGGGTAAAATTTTCATCTATTAAAACATAAAATCGAAATTAATTAATATTCAAAGAACGTCAAAAGTTAGGTAATGTTTAAATAAATATATATGCGTTTAAACAATCTTAATTATAATAAGAATTCATTAAAATATTAAAATAATTGTTAATTAATCGATGCAAGCGCCTATTGTTGTCTAAAAGCTCGGAGTTTATGTTCTGTTATCCCTCCTCCTCGAAATCCACCGTTGATCTGAGTAATTATCCTCTGTTAAAGTTTTTTTGGTGAAAGTTGTTTACAGGATCTTCCGAACGTTGAGCATGTGTATAAAAAGAATAATACATCCATTTAATTAAATTTAAGATTATAAAACGTTATGATTTTCGTATTTTTATCTATTCTATGTAATTATTTTAATGTTCCTGCGCAGTGAGGACTTCGAGGGTAAAATACTGCTGTAACATAAAGAGAGTGCATTAGTGCATTATAATAATTGTTAATTAATCGATGCAAGCGTCTATTGTTGTTAAAAAGATCGGAGTATATGTTTTATGTACCTTCCCCTTCGAAATCCACCGTTGAAATGAGACATTGTCCTCTATGAAAGTACTTTTATTAAAAGTTGTTTATAAGACCTTCCAAACGTTACGCATGTGTATAAAGGGTGTCATACATCTAATACATATTCTTTAAGATTATAACGTTCTGGTTTAAGCACTTTTATCATTTTTATGTAATTATTTTATTGCTCCTGCGCAATGATGACTTCGAGGGTAAAATTTAGCTGCAATATAAGAAAAGTGCATTAGTGCATTAAAATAATTGTTAATGTATACGTAATATATACGTATATGGAAATGAAAAAAGAAAGTACATTTCTCTAAACAATTATACAACCAATATATTAAAACACTTAATAAACAATATACTAATGGAAAATGTGAATCATTAAAGTTTACCATTATGATAGAAGAAAGCTGAGGTGTTTGTTCGTTTAAAAACCATAAAAAAATTGCCCATTTTCATTTTACAATCTTGTAAGTTCTTCTTTTATGTATTTACTTGATACTTAAGACAATAAGAAAGCCTAATAGATGCTGTGCTTTTCCAAATCTTGAAATTCTTGTAAACCTGAAAATCAGAAAATTGTATTACTAAAGTATCAAGCAAACTGAACGAGTCTATGTATTTATATGTATGATATTTGTATAAGATGTCACTCTCTCTTTCTCTTCCCCTTCTCGTACTTTTTATATTACTCTTCTTTATGTTATAAAAGAAAAGAGATAAACTTACCATAACTGATATCAATTTAAAAAAGTAAACAGATTATTTAGATAGAAAAGTAAACACAATTAGACTGACAATGAGTATGTGTATTCATGCTGTATTCTACCAATGTTTGGAAACCTAAAAAAAAGTATAAAATAACATAGCATTGGTATAATATAAAGAAAATTAAATATATGTGTTTATTATACGTATAACACGTTCCTTGTTAATATTTAAAAAATAATGTACAAAATAAAGACAATATACACTAAAAACTTTGTCACATTGCACAGAAAAACACAATCATATAGAATAGAAACCACGTTGTAGATATTTTTAAAACAATTGACATCGCATGCCAGAGGAAAACATAATCGTATAGAAATGAAACATCGTTATAAAAATCTTTAAAACAAATGACAAAAAGTACTATAGCCATCCTTAAAGAATTAAAATAAATTGAAAGAAAACAATTGACATCTCTCATGCCAACTATGATAGTATAAATTCCCACACTCTGTATCGATATGGAAAGATTCTTGTTAATTTAATTTTTGAAGGATGGTTACAGTGCTTTATGTCAATTGTTTTAAGAATATCTACAACGAGGTTTCTTTTCTATACGATTGTGTTTTTATATGCGGTGTGACAAAGTTTTTGGTATATATTGTCTTTATTTAATCGTTATTTTTTAAATATTAACAAAATACGTGTACCTTAAATAGAAAAATAGAATAAATTTTTGATTTATTTAATAAATAAATTATCATATCAAGCTTGACTAGTGTAGTCATAAAGAAAGCCGAGCTACAGCAAGTACGTGTGACGAGGCAAGCTAGTGTGCGTGAAATAATTTCTATATGGTTATTGGGAATTTCTAATTGGTCACTTTACGTGTGAATAATTATCTGCCAATCAGCCAATTTGCCGAAATAATTATCAGCCAATCAGGGCTCATTGCTGATTATTCTTCTTTCTTTTCGCGGCGTCGGTACTGGAGATCGCACGTATACTAAGTCGTCCCGTTAATCTCAGGTAATTGAAAAGTATTTTACACCTTTCTATTATATATCAAACGATAGCTACAAGCAAGATTTTTATACGTGAGTGTTTTCAAAACGAAATATTAAAAAATTCGAAAGACATCTGTGAAAATATAATCATCGATGTATGTCGGCATCCCGCCAATTTCACCAATGTTTCTTAACAATAGTTTTTTCCAATTTCCAGCTTTTTTCATGGTATTGATAATTAGTACCATCTCTAATGATGCTCTAATTAATTATTTTTCATAATTATTCATTCAAAGATCGTATTTCGTGTTAAATTTGGTTTTTATCACATACACACACGTACAGGCATATATACATAAGTATAGGTTAACCGCTCGTACACATACACTCATGTATTTGATTTTCTTTATATTGTACTAATGTAATTTTATTTTATTTTTACTTTGTTTAGATTTCCAAACATTAGAAGAGTCCAGCAGGAATACATATACTCAGTCTAACAATTGTGTTTACTTATTTTTATCTTCATATTCATCGAGATAAGCGTTACTCTTTTTTTAAGCCATATAGAAATGTATAGAAAGAGTAAGAACGAGAGTATGAGAGAGAGAGAGAGAGAGAGAATAAGAAAACAAAACATTCGATCTACAGGCAATAACGAATGTTTATGTATATTCCTGGAATTTCTCGAGGTGAAAAGAGAAGAAAGACAATCGAAACATAACGATAACAATCGAAAACAATCGAGAACGGTCGAACGACAGACGCAAGGACAAAGAGTAACGTGCTCACTCCTGTTCGGTCCTTCAACGTATTAAGATCTAACGAACGTGACGTATTAAACTATTATATATATAACGCTATCAATTTTTATTAACAATTTTTACTGATATTAAATACTTTATATGTAATTTTATACAAGTAGTGAGATAAAGGCAATTAATATTGCTTGAATTTATATTGATTCTTTATGATAAAATATCTTTAAAAGTGTGCAATGCCTTCAGGAATGATTCACAGGATATATTGTTCTATAATCTTTTTAGTATGTTTCAGCTTTTCAGAGTTTTATTTAATTTTATTTTATTCATCGTCATCCTAGGGGTAGGATACCCATCCTGCAGTCATCAATGAAGACTAAAAGTAAGTATATTTTTCTATCAAACACTTCTATGATAACTTTAATGGTTTTTTATTATAACGATGATATTAATTGTTCTTTTTTCTTTTTCTGTTTCAGAACGTCATTGCAATCGAGCGCGTAGGCAATGAGGTACACGTGTGTTGCATCGTTAAAATAAAATATAAAAAAGTCGGAAAGTAAAGTCAGTGTTGATCGTCGCATGTTAAAGTTTCGTTTGCTCGGTTAAGAAACTCGCAAGTTTCTTGTTTTCTGTTTAAAAAGTTTTATTCACATCGTCATCTTAAGGGTAGGATACCCATCGTGCATTCATCAATGAAGAATAAACGTAAGTCAATTTTTATTTTAAACACTTTCTCAATAATTATAATAATTTTTTTACTTACAACAATGATATTTATAATTTTGTTTTTATTTCTGTTTCAGATCATCATGGGAATATATCAGTGTTGGAAGTGTTTGTGAATTGTGTTTGTGAAGTGTTGCAAGTGTTCGTGCATTGCTATCGTGCGCGAAGCAATATACGGGAGTGTTGTATCGTTAAATATAATTAAAATCACGGATTAGAAGCACGTTCGTTCGTTTTCATTTCAATTCCGTCGCGTTCGCGAACTATTTTTGAAATTTATATATTAAATTAACTGCGACCAATGCAGTAATTGCATTAGAGTTTGTTCGAGTAAAGTTGTATTTTTATCTTTAAACAGTCGCACAGACTGTTCGCGTATTAGAATCAGTGCATCAATGAAGATTTTTTTACTTGCATTGACTGTGTGCAAAGCAGTCTTTGAATTAGTTGTGTAGAATCAGTGATCGGGCGTAAAACAAATTAAAATCAAACGCGAATTAGAATCAGTGTTGTTCGCCGTATAATAAAATTTCGGTTTCGCGATAAGAAACTCATCTATAGTTTCTTATTTTCGTTTATACCGCGTTTTTAGATTCACGCGAGGTGCATCGCCATGGTGCAATTGAATTTCATCTTATTGAAATGCATTGTAAGTATCTATTTTTATTTACATTTTATTCGATTTTATTTTATATGATTTTAGATTATATTGCAGATAACTTATCGTTTTGTTCTATTTTATTTTACAGATATGACGACGGACTTTCTACCTTATCAAAGATGTGGAATGAATTCTTCGATGGATCTTCGATGGATCTTCGATGGATCTTCGATGGATCTTCGATGGATCTTCGATACTCGCATTCTACAATACTTGCTGCGAAGTAGGAGTGTTTTGGAGCCATCGTAGAACTTCTTATGCCGTGAGTTAAAATTTAAAGTCCCTCCGGTGCTCAATCATGTCGAGGATGAAAGGTCCTAATCGGCACGAGTTACTGGTTGTAATTATTTCAATAAATTAGTGACGAGCACATGAGTAATTCCTTTCTAGGATTACTCATGAAAATTGTATATTATATTGTATATTGTATTGTATTTTATATTAGTTCAGGATAGGTTTTCTTGTCTCACCGGTTAAATTCATTTAATTAATAATGCAAATAATTAATGCACTTTTTTTTTATTACGTGTTTTGTTCGTGGTTAGTAGTGGTGAAACCGAGCATTAATTTACTCGTTTTCGTCCAGAAAAGCATGTAATAAATGTTTTACATGCATTGCTTCGTACTTAGTTTATCTAATCGCGATTAATTTTGATATATCGATACTTCGATATTACAAATAAATGAGCAAGAAAACAAACTCATTCGCGACGGATAGATTCTAGCAGTTAAGTGGTGGCTCAAAGCCCAGTTCTTTTATTAGAACAGCCAACTTAATGAAAGGAGTCGTCCGAGGTTTTTAAATATATTAAAATATATTACAAGATATTAAAAGATATTCAAAGTCATTATTTATCAAATAAATAGTAGAGTCCTTAGTCGCTTAGATGATTTTTTATAAAAATGTATTTATGTATTATGTATTTATGTGTTTTTAATCATATTTTTTAGATCAGGATTTTCAGCTTCTAATATACTAATCTCCCGTTTCTCCCCCCTATACTTTCTGCGTTCTCATCTATGCGTGTGCCCAGGTGCTACTCGTATGGGTGAGAAACGGTTAGTATAGGTTTAGTTTTAAGTTTTTCCCCTATTGGCGGCTGTCATTGTGCTAGTGGTTGCACGATGTACTTTACACCTGTGTGTGCGTATCAGGTAGTGTGTACTGTACATCGTTTCGCGATAGTTTTTAATTAATGCATTATTTATCACTTAGAATACTACTTAGTATAGCACACCTAGAGTTAGGTGTGATATGAAAAATACACATGGTTGTATTTCTCTATTTATATTAAATTTTCCTCATTTTTTTTTTGTAATATATAAAATCGTTTTGAATAGTAGAGTTACCGCATTTATTTGTGGAAACTTTGATATACTTGTATATTACTAGTATGCATAAATACTAGTATGTACCAGTATTTTTGTTTTAGTTTTTATGCAATAATCATTAGCCTTGGCAGTCGATTACAGCAATTGGTACGTACTCCCATAAGTTTAGAAAACGTGGTTGAACTAGGGTGTCGGAGGTGCCCCGGGGCATGCTCTCTAGTTTAGGCTTTTGCACCCTGGTGGTATGTGAGAGAATCGTGGAGTGAGTGGGTGGGTATGTATGTATGTTTGCTCATTTTAGATATTGCCAATAGATTGGCAGGTAGCATACTTAGGTGTGAATGTTTATTTAATTTGTAAGCAGGTAGAGACCGGAGAAGTCGCCCGATTGTAATTTCCACTCAGGAGTGGACAATTTCTTCTCCGGATATTATACAAAGTTTCAGCAACCCTTAGATTCATTTATCATTTAAATATTTCTTTTATTTTTTCCATAAATTGCTGATACTCTGTAACGCGAGATATAAATCAGTATCGAACGATTCAAAAGTCTTTGCGTTTTCTTAAAAATTAATTTTTTTTCGAAAGTGTGAAGATAGCTGAATACGTTGGATGCTTACTTAATATTAAGTATATTAACGCTTTGCTTTTTAATAATTCCTATTGAATTCTTCTCATTTGTTATATATGTATAGTAAATAGACAAATATTATATATGTAGAGTAAAAATAAAAGATAAAAGTAGTCGAATATAAGAAAATAAGACCATAAGATGTATGACAAAGTTTCTACTTCTGTTTGATATTATTTAATTTTTTAAATGCAAAGTGTTAATAATAGGTTCATCGATTAGATCAAATATCTGTTGAGGCATTCGAGTAAATGTAATTGTACGATTTGTGAATTTCTTTCGGCTGCGATTGTTTACGAAATGTATCGTAAAATACGTTTAAAAAAAGCCTCACAGCAGCGTTTAGGGCATGAAGAAAGAAGAGGCTAAATGCCGAAGAGGCTAATGCCGAAGAGGCCCCCACTTAATTGTGGCTGAAGAGGGCAACTACATAGACTATTGAGTTATTTTCAAAGGTTCAACATCAAGTTAGAACTTTTCGAGAATAGCTCTCTAGTCATATTTTATATTTTATTATATTACATTCTTGCTCGTCATTAATTTGTAGTTGTAATTGGAGATGATGGACCATTCCATCTCCTTGGGACACCAAATTTGTGTCTCTATCGTCCAAAAGATGCATATGTGTTTAGTTAGAGTCAGAAATATTACAATTTTTGTATTATAAAATTTTAAAGCTTAAATAACGTTCGGTAAATATTATAGTAATTTCTCTTTTCTTGTTTCCTCTTTAAAATTTTTTATTGAGATCGTATTTTATTAAATTTGCAATTTTTCTTTTCTATAAGTTTTTCGTAATAATTATTAGATATTATTTTTTTTAGTAACTTGATATTTGTACTTTTCCCTTTTTTTTTGTATATACTTTATGTAAATGTAAAATCACGCGTTTAAATTTAATTTCATTGCAACGGTAAATAGAGATTTGATTAAAATAAATAGAGAATTCCATTGAAAAAAGTGCATCTGCGAATAGGACGATTTATATGTCAGGCTATTGTATCACTTGATTATATGATTAATATAGTTTTCTTTTTGTTACAGGTGATCATCGTTGGATTTAACATTAGACCTTTTTGATTTTCTTCTATTTGATCGCCTTGAATGGTGACATTTTAAAATATACGTTTAAATGCATTTCTGAAGGCACACACATGTTTATACATTAAAAATTAAATATAATTGTTTCAATTTCTTTTACAATATAACTATACTATATATATTATCGTATACTATCAGAAAATACTGTGTTCTTTGATAGTTTGAACCGTCATCGCGTTAAGTACCTACTGTCGCCCACTGGTGGTCCTAGTAAAGATTAAGATGAATCTGGGTAGATAAAAAAGGGCACTCGTGAGTATCTATGTATTTCTGTATTTTTTTTTTGATCATCTTATTGACATTTTGTAACTTCCAATGAAACAATAAGTCCTGTTATAATATTTTATTACAAAATTAATAATAAATAATTCTTTATACACATTAGATTGAGAAAATATATTGGAAATTAAATTCGCTAATATTTACAGTACTCATAACTTTGATTTTTTTGCATTTGATTCGGTACTATCACTTTCTTTTAGTTCTTCTTCTATTTTTATTGCGAAAACTTTACCGAAACGTCGTCTTTCTGAAAAGTTTTTATCCATAAAATCATTTAAATATAACTATATATAATGTTATAAATAATTTCTTTGAATGAGTTTTATCATATATAAAAGTTTACTTACCTGCTCTTAAAAGTAGATTTTTGTTTTGGTACAGAATAGCTGCTTTAGACATATTTTCGTTTAATCCCAATAAAGCTGCCCTGTTTTGATCGTACAATAATTTTGTAAAGATAAGGAATAATATTGAACATAAAGAATATTAATTCAAATGTTTGATTTGTTAATTAGATTATTTTTAAGGATACAAGTTGATAACGTCGTAAGGATTTCTGATATCCGTAACTTTATTAGCCCCACTCGATATTATCACATTCTAAAAAATAATGAAACAATTCTTCGTTATTTGTACACAAAGAAAAAATGATAAATACATACGTTAATATGCAATTTACTTTGCTTTTTCCGTAAACATAAAATAAATGAGCCTGATGTATAGCAAGTTGTCGTGATTCTCGATTAATCACATCTGTATACTGTATTTCAAAATGTATATCTCTGTCTATAGCTTGCATGTAAAGTTTTTTAGACATTTTGAATTGAGTGCTGGATCCATTTAAAGTAATGATATCTGTGTTTAATTGGGAACACGCGAACTACAAATTTCATAAATGAATTAAAATATAAAACAATAGATACAACTGACAATGAATACTATTACCTGAAGTGCTTCGCTTGTTTTTGGTATGACTGAATATACGTGGAACTTTTTCAAAACATTCCATTGATTCTGAAAAAGAAATATTTTGTTTCTTATGAAAAATATGTTTTTATTGTTTCATTAAATTTGAATATAGTATAATACTTACCAACAGACGAGTTTTTTCTTCATCACTAAACGCAAATGTAATTCTATTAAAAATGTTAAGTTTGCCTTCAAATTCTTTGACTAAATCATCGACGTCAATTGGATTAAGAAACGTTCGTGAATCGTCGTCGCATTTTTTCCTTTTCTTTTTAGATTCCAAAGTACTTTCATCTATGATTTGATTAATTGCAACTGACCTATATCCCACTAATAAATATTATATTATTATGATGTTTAAAAAGATATAAACACTTTCATATATAAATTACAACTAGGTTAACTTCACCAATAAATTAAGAAACTTACGTTTATATGATTTTAATAAAATTTCACGTAAATCGGAAGTATTACCATCATTCGATGCATTTATACACAAATCAAAATATCCCTCATTGTATTTCATAGACATATTTGCAATATTTAACAAGTATTCACGAAAAGATAAACTGTAAGATAACCTCAAAGTGCTACGATCCTATACCTTTTCTAGTTGGTATAGGAATGCAAATGTACAATTTCATTTATATAAACATTATATTCTAAATTAAACAAATAAATTAAATTTTATGTTTGTTGTAGATGCTTTGAAAAATATATAAAATCTTGTTTATTTATTTTTCTCACGTGTACAAGGTGTATAAGTCGAGAGGAATGGAAATCGACCTATCGAAATATACTTTCGAGAGTCGGACCAATCGAAGCCCTTTTATATATATCATCATATGTTCACAACATGTTGCGTACAATGGAGGAAAAAAGATTTATCTATTTATAATTTCTATTTTATAATTGGTTCGCAAAAATCAATGTATATGTACAACATATCAGAGAATCAAGTAAATCCTTTCTTATTCGACCAATGAACACCGATCCTATGCATTTACAGTTGCAACCTGTAGTTTGATTGGTTTAGAAAGCAAAGTGTGTTTTTGACCAATCAGAAGCGTCAATGCTACGCATTATTAAAATCAAATTCGGGATTCAATCTTGACTTCATTTGTTTTTTAGTAGATCTCGAAAAATATTAAAAATCGGTAATTGTTTTGTTTTAAACGTTGAGAATTGTATTTTTATCGGTGATAAAAATATTTCGTTAGTTTTCGGTTTACATCTTGTTTGATTATCAGATATCAATAAGGTATAATTAATTTTTTATCAATTTATATATTATAATACTCACAATATTTTTAATCGAAGTTGCATAATTTGGATTAACAAATTTTTGCAAGATAGCAGTGTATATTTAGAACGTTTTCTTCTTAAAATATATTCATATCGAATATTGCAAAAAAGAATATTTTATCCATTCGAGGTAATTTATTAGATGTAATATCGTGAATATTTGTAATATATACTTGCAATAAAGTTAATCTCACTTATGCATAAATTAACAAGAATGAAATACAGTATGGTAAGTTTCTACGAAAGATTCGAAGTATAGAACAATATCTAGCAAATTTAGATTTCCCTTTTTTTCGAACGTAAGCAATTATTATACATATACAGGGTGGTCCAATGAATATGCTCATCTTAAACCATATGAAATGAAAATTCTATTTTATATAATATGGACTTATGTATAAAAAAGGATGTATAAAAAGGGATCTTGAGAACCTTGAGGGGGCTTAGGGTTGAGAAAAAAATTTGATATAGTCATCATAAAGTTGTCTTTGAATCATATTAAATTAGTTAAAAATAAAATATTCATTCGAATTGATCTAAAATGATTATGTTCCCATATGTACCACCCTATATAAATATAATACACATCGGTAAATATAGGTGATGTTATCTCATAGAAAGTTTCTCGATTCAATCACTGTATTTCGTCGCACTTGTATACTTTTTCAAGTATAATTGCATTTTCTCGCATAAGTTTCTATCATAAGTAATTTAAACTGATAGGTGTATAGATAAGGGGGGTTGGCAGAGGGTGAGTGAGTCAGATTTCCAGGGACTTTCTTTTTCTCTTTCTAATTTTCATTCTCGGTGGTTACTATCTTTCTTTCCGTCTATTTGCACGAGCACGTCTCGTATTTGTCGCATAGAAGAAAGGAAGGAGGGCTTGGTATCGGCGCTGTGTGCGCATTGCCAGTCCTCAAACGTGTCATTTGTGCGCACCGCAAAGTGTGTAGCTTGGCACTTGCAGTTACAGGCTTTAGGTTTGAATAAGGGGAGGAGCTTCGTGCATTCCCAACGTAATTATCCCCGTCCTCCTACGGCTTCCATGCCTGTTTCCTGTGGTCGTCCCCGTAACCGGTATATCTTATATACACAGCTGGCCGCCATCTTGGTCGCGTGCACTCTTTACTTTCTCGCAATTCTTTTTAAAACCTTTCCTACCGAATCCGCATACTCTCATGGATATCGTCGGATACTCATCGACTTATATACTTACATTTCATCATCTTTATTTACAGTTATTCTAGTATTTAACCTTTTTTTTCTATTCCTCTTCTTATCATTACAGTTTCCATCGATCTTCATTCGATTCCGGTCTTGGCTCATTGCTCGATCTTGCTTGATTCATTTGGAGTCATTAATTATTCAGGTTAGATGCATGCTCTATGTTTCTTTTAAAACTATTCATAAGAAATTATTATTAAGATCGGTTAAAAACGAGTCTAATGAAACAATATTAGCGAATCCTCAAATGGAGAATATTCGAATTATCAAAATGATAGGAATGGTGTAATAGTCGTTTAAGTCATAGCTGTTTATCGAGTTTAATCGTCGGAGAAAAATAGGTATAATTCTTAATCCTAACACGGCGGATATTATCAAAGAAATTCTCACGTTAAGCTGGACAGTTCGTGTCTAGGTTTTAACCGCTTTAATATCGTTGTCAGCATGTCGCCACTCCCACAGTTGTCACTTACTTGTCAAGTGTCCACCTTGTAAAGTCACTATTGAAAGAATATCAAGTAACCCTATGTAAGGCTAACGCTAACACGTCAGTGATTTAACATTGCCTGCTATACGGCGTTTCTTTGACACTTTCTCGATAAACGCTTGAAGGTGAATATTTCCTATCGGTTTTTCTTTTCATTTTTGATCATTTCAAATGTTATTCATGGAATTAATTATAAAATTGTTTGTAGTAATATATAGGAAAATATTTTATTTATCATTTATTTAATTATATGTAATAATAATAATAAAAATATATATGATTCAGATCACTTTCATAGTCAGCAAGTTAAAATACTACGAATCGTAATAGTCGAATTTATTTCATCAGAGTTGTACTATTCTTAGATGGAAGATAATTTGTGTGGTCCTTCCTTTATAACAAATAGGTCGATCGAATTATTTCAAATGTGGGTCTAGAGTCAGTTTACTGGTTACGTACTAGTTAAATATAAGAGACAGAAATGTGTGTTGAGAGCTGGGGCAGTGTGACACGCATGACACCGGTCATTAAACGTTGCAACGTTTTCCAGCCTATTAAAAAGAACTCGTTGATAATTAGTGAATTAATGATAATTGTTCTATACAAAGTTCGCTGCGAGAATTGTGCAAGTTTTTATTCCCATGCACCCGGTCCAAGGCTTCTTTGTTAGGCGCATCATGCGCAAAAGTATGTGACGAGAAATTCTTTACGATGACTTCTTTTACCACGTTAAAAAAAAACAATTCTGTCAACGAAAAGCGATTGTTAGACGATTGTGACATCGACTAGGAGCAGTTATTTGATAGCAATGACAACATGATCAAGTCGTTGCATTGTTTTCGCGTTTCGTCTATCTGCATATTACGCATGTGATATAAAAGTTTCAAGAAGAACGCTAAACTTTTTGTTCTCGAACGTAGTAGAATTCACATTTTGTTTCATTGAATTTTCACGAATATATGCATAATTCTTTTTACGCATGCCAATAATGTATAAAATATCTACGAAAAACGATGTGTCATCCTTCTCGTATCACTGTGACAATGAACCGAAAAGATCAACTCCGAGCATCATTCGAAAGATTTAACATCAAAGAGATTTACCGACGACGGGTCCAGGCGCGATACAAACAGTCGAATTACTTTGATCAATCTGATCGTATACGTAGAAATCTCAATTCCACGAAACTTTACGGCGATGAGTTTTACCCACACACACACACACTCACGCGTGCACACATATATATTACATAGTTCAAGATATTAATATAAAGTGTACCTACTTATTTGCCGTACGATCGAGGATATCCATCCATCCATCCATCCATCCAACTAACCAATCATCCATCCATCCATCCATCCATCCATCCAACCAACCATCCATCCATCCATCCATCTTTGCGTCGTATCGTGGTAAACGTTGTGGCCTTGAGATTATTTTACTCGTATCATTTTGACGTTCCGGGTATGCTTCGCTATACTTGGCCTCAATTCTTCCCAATTTACTGATTATCGCACTTCCACTCTACTATTTTTCTACGTCTTTTACCTCTCTTTTTTTTATTTTTTATTTCTCATTCATTCTTTCACTTTCCTATTTTTTCTTTTTTCTTTTTCAGCCGATTATATATTATTTTGAAATTCTTAAATAATTATTAGTTTGCTCGGCAAGTAATTAGTTTGCCGTGTCGATTTTTAATACAAATTGATGAATAAAACTTGTATATTTTAATGAAAATATTTCTTACACAAACATTCCTCGCAATTTAATATTTGCGTTGCAAGACAAACCGGTTTCCGTAGATCCGATCTATGGATTCTAAGAAAGGGTTAAAATTTGTAGGGAAGATTAAATGATATCAAAAAGATATCGTAAACGATCTTTTCTTTCCCGGTGAATTGACAATAGTTGATAGTCCAAAGGAAAGAAAAGGAAAAGAAAAAAAAGAAGAAAAAAAAGAAGAAAAGAGAGAAGAGATACTTTTGAAAATTGTACATACGTGAAAGAGATCAAGGATTCAGAGTAATTCCTTAACAACCCAATTTCAGGAGATATAAAGGAGTCGGGACACATTACAATGCCGCCTTTGCTTCCTTCCAAGGAACTTTGACGTGGCCCAAATGTTTTGTGTTTTTGGGGAGGCCTAATAAAACGCAGCGCCGACAATACCGTCGTAATAGCGACTGTGTGTGTGCCTACGGCGCTTATTAAGGGCCTCGAATTTTCGACTGACCGTCGTCGTTTCGGTCTGACAAGGAAATAACTTTCAGCGAAGAGATAGCGGACGAAACAACCGAACCAGCGAACATTCTATTCGCTTATTGGATATCGATACAAAGTTGCATGTATCGATGGCTGGAATGAATGGTTGGATATTGAAATGCTGTTATTAAAATTCAAATAAGTCACAAAAATGGATAATAAGTACGAGTACTTTCCGTGTTCTTGAATTTGTTCTTACTTGGAGAACGGGGAATTCAGTTATATTCACGTCGGCCATTTTGCGTGGAGTAGTTATACGTCGAACGCCGTTCTGCACCGCATCCGATCCATGGGGATTTGCGAATCATTTTTTTTTTATCCATGCTCATAATTTATTCCAACTTTTTTTTTGTTTCATAGGAAAAATTGAATTTTCTTTGCGTTACTGCCCCCATCAATTTCTGTTTCTTTAATATAGACGAATATTGAAAGAAATATTTGAGAAAAATCATTCTCTGCGACATTTTCGATAAGTATTATAACTCTATTGCATAATTATTCAGTTATTATTTTGATTTCAAGATTGAATTTGAAAATAATGAAATTTGAGATACCTAGATAGAAGTATTTTCTTTCAAATTTCGTCCCAAGAGATCAACACTATCGTAACCTACCGTAGATTAATTATCCAAAGGAAAGAGAAAAGGAGAGAAAGTTATAGACGAATAAGGATCATCGCGCGTATTAACTTGGAGACTTTTGGAGTTCTCCGGTAAAAGCTACAAGCCGACAAGATACTCCTTTGTCTTTTTCGAAGTTTCTGCTACGATTACCGAGGAGCAGCTATGTTACTATAATGTGCTTTCCAATCATGGGATTATCCCTACGTCCGTAGGGACAATCAGGAAAAGATACGCGGCCTCCTGTAATACGAAAGTTTGTAGGGAAGGGAAATGAGAGGAATGGTTGGGTGCAGACCGGCTGTCAATCATTCCTGGGGTAGACTACCAATTTCTTCGCTTATAATTTCTGATGATTTCTTCGGACCGAGCGAACTGGCGCGGTCAGCCTCGGCCCATCTCTTTCTCTCTTTCTCTCTTTCTCTTTCTCTTTTTCTATATTTCTTTCCTCACTACGAAAATCATCATAAGAAGGTAATTGCGCCGATCACGTACCACCGGCTTGTATTTATCCTTTTTTCATTATAATAACAATGTAACGCGCGCCATAGCTCGAGTCTGGAAGTCGGGGTAATGATTGGTTCGACACACGGCTAAGGCCGATATATTTTTGCGGTTCGATACATATTCCAAGCCAATTAGCTGAACGTAAGAGGGGTGAATAGGGGAAGACATCCTCCGGCTTCTCTCTTCTTCGATTCACGCATGTTACTTTAAACGCTTACGGTCGAAGGTCGACAAATTTACAATTCAACCATATTATTTTATCTTGAAATATTTCAAACGATATTTTCCATCTACTCGAAAAACGAATGACAATATTTTATCGGTATATCGAATAATTGTTTCGCTATCTCTCTTTTTGATCTATTAATTCAAAGTATTTTTAAACGAAGTCAACATGGCGCATTTACTTCTTTTACTTTCGTTTGTTTTTCCTTTTCTCCAAAACGAAAGTATTTTGCGAATTATGTATTTCGTTATTTATTTTTTTTTTTTTTTTTTGAAAGAAAAACTTTTGTTTCGCGTACGGTTCTTTCGTGGAATTATGCGCGATAAGAAATATACGTGCACATATACGTGTGTAGTTAAATAAAAATGAGGTCAAACCTCACGGTCTTGTCTTTCGTTCCAGTTTGTTTTAAAAATAATACATTTTATTAATTTGACGATGTGTTAAATCACGTTTGAACGTTCGAGAAAGATTAGGTATTTTTCTCGACGTGAAAGATATACGGGTATCTCGGTAAAAATAATTTATCCAAGAAAGAATTTGTTTAATCTTTCGAGCATAGATATGTAAGTAAGTAAGTAAGAAAGCAAAGTATTCGCGTACGCATTCGTTTCATATTCCAACGTGAACGTTCACGAATGGTAAGGTAAGGCAGGTATACCTGAGCCAACATGTACAGTCGAGGGAGTAGTATACCTACGAGTAATTATTCATAGCACGCAATTACCAGCAATATGCGCGCTCCTATGTCGCTGGTAACGTTCAAGTTCTGGTATCGTTGCATCAATAGCGGCACTAGTTGCAGTCTTGATTGCAGCTTTACGTTTGAAAACAATCTATTTATCTAATTAAGCCTCACTTTTGTATTGTTAGCGACGCCATTTTTTTTCTTTCTCTCTCTCTCCCTCTCTCTCTCTCTCTCTCTCTCGTTTCGTTTAGAGTTTCTTTTCTCTTTTTTCTTATATATACACCTTATAACCATTATAATCACCGGCTATTATTTTTACCGCACGAAATAGCGATACACCGGTACAGATACGTTATTCCTCCTATTCTCAAACTTTTTCAACTTTGTTGCACCGGCTTTTTTTTTTTCTTTTTTCAAACGAATGATTTCCTAGAAATTTTATCACCAATTGTTGTCACAGCGTGCTCGCGAGTACGGTATCAACGATCTTTCGAATTTTCTTTTTATTTTACTTCGTTTTCGTTCTTTCGAATAACGAGAATAATTTTTTTTTTTTCTAAGTTATCTAATCGCGAAACATAATTCTTGATGACAATCGTGATTGTTCGGCATGTTGAAACGTTAAGAAATTATGAACCATTCCTTCGTAAGAATTTTTTTCCTCGCATAAAGCTCGTTCGGTCAAATTATTTCATCATTTTAACGTTCTATGCCAAGCATCGATAATTAGATTTGCTAGAATAAAAATAATCATCGAAATTTTGCGATAGTAAAAATATTTGACAGGGTGTACATCAAAGAAACGTCATGAGCAATGACCAGGAATATAAATCAACATTTTCAATAAAATCTCTAATGAAAAATATCGTGATTTTTATTAGATATAAATTACCGAAGACATCAACGTTACTTTACAATGATTTTTCTGATTATTATAAACTTGAATATCGTTTAAAATAATGTCGAAGAGATCGGGAAACAAGGAAGAAACCGTTTATTCGAAGATGCAATGAGCCGACAATTTTGTGACGTAATTCGTACTTTAAACATCGGCGAGATAACGGAATTGGACGATTAAACGATCTGAGAAGATAAGAGCGAATAAGGTTAATTAATGTCATCTAAAAATGAGACCTGAATATATCGTAGATGAAACTATCCGTTAGACTTTCTTGAATTTCAAAAAGAAACATTTTCTTCTTCTACTTCATTTGACGATTTTCTTACAAGATGCGAGATCGTACCATGCAAGTTAAATTAATTGTTGCTAAAGGGAGATCAGGAACGTGCTGCATCCGCTTTCTTTGTCGGACATGAAAATACTTCAAAGGTCCATGTGCCGACGGTACTTAATGAATAGAACGTTCCTACTTACGAGACTTATTTATAATAAATATTATTTTACCGTGGAAAGTAAAGTTGAGACAATATTTTTTACTGATTGTAATTAAAGAAAAAATATACGCGAAATGTATACGAATTATTTTAACGAAGGTGTGTAAAAGTATGGCCTGATTTTTCGTGTCGGAAAATTACGCTTTTATAGAAATATTTTTCATGGAAAATAAAAAGGATACGATATTGAAATTTAACTATCATATTTGTCGATCTTTAAAAATAATAAATATCAATATTTAAAAATAAAATATCTATAATTGTAGAAATTACATAGTTTTCAAAGTCGTGCAGCAAAACGTCTAGGAGTTTATGGTAACCGCAAATTTCGTATCTTGTAAATGTCAAAAAAATTAAAGAAAATAGAAAATATTTCATTATCGTTAACTCGAAGATTCTTTTTTCACTTTTTGTTTATTGTTTCATCTTTCCGAAAAAAAAAAAAAAACTAAATATTTGGCGATTCATTGTAAATAGTTTAAATGACGCAATAGTTGATTAAAAACGAAAAGACCCCTCGTTAAAGTTAATCGATCAATAATTTTTAACGTTATCGCGTATATTAACTCGGAAAAACAAATGGAAGAAAATGCGTACACAAATTTAAGTAGAAAAGGAATCGCTCGTATACATAACTTCTACGATATTTTAGATATTGAAATAACTCTGCATCCAAAACACGCGACAAAGAAAAAAAAAAAACAAAGAAAATTAGCATGCAACGAAAAGTCAATATCGTATATCGAATAAATTGGAAAACCTTTTTTCAATATTATAAGTTAGCAATAGTTTTCCTTTCGTTATTTATTAATACGATTGCGTTATCTAAGTAAGTGTTACCAAGACATGAATAATCTATCTCTTTTTCAGTTTATACCTAACGCGTATACATTTTGAGAGTTGCATGTCAATGATACATTTCGATCGGTTTACCACGGTATCTTTGTCTTTTCAATTTTTTTGTTCATTATCATTTTTGTATTTTTGTTCGTACCTCCTGCGTTTCATCCCTTATCGGTGTTATTTCCTACTACTACAACAACGACCAGGAGATATCGTTCGTGTCTCGTGATCCGATAGCACTCACGAAGCGAGCGAGTCTCTCTCTTTCTCTTCGCGGATAAGAATAACGCGACGGCAAAAACGAGCATACGAGTAAGCGCATATTCTAATGCCGACGAACACTTAGAACACTTAAATACAGGTAGTCTCAAAAGTCTCTTATTGACGAATTCGAAAATCAAACTGAACGCAATTATCATTTAACGAGTAACTTAAACGACTGTTTTACATACCAATAATTTTTTAACGAAGCTAACCGATAACTCCTATCTACGAGGGCGGGTTAAAAAGTTTTATATATGTTTACTTTTTTTTAAATTTCTTTCTACGTTAGTATATCAAAACTCTTTAACTCTAACTTTTGGGACACCCTGTAAATTTAGATGAGTTACATACGAATGCGTATGTGTGAACGACACACAAAGGTCGTGCGGATCGTCACCGAGAATCTAGCGGATCGTAACACGTAAATCGAGAATAGGCGGTACGTTGCGTTGAAAACGTTTGCACCTGTTTATCTTCGTTATATCTTTATATGGTAAACGTTTCTTTTTTTTTCAAATATATTTTTCCACGTATATATATAGATATGAATATGTATATGCATATGTATAATTATGTTACGAGAGACTATTCCAATTATTATTATAGCGTTCGTAGTATTCAGTTTTTCTAAAGAGTTGCTTGCTCTGTGAACGTTTTTTTTATCTACAAACAGATTTTACGACACAGCTAATATCATAAATTATTTCGAATATTATACGTTTTGTTTTAACGTTGAATTTTTATTGTCCCCTTCGGTTTCGTTTTATATTAAATATAACATCGATGATTTTAATTAAACATTGTCACGTAATCATTGTAATTTATAGAATAGATATCGATCTAAATGATTGCTTATAAAAATGAACAAAATCTATAATGGTAGATAAGTAGATAAAAAATATTTGCACCATAAGAAAAGAAATGATTTTGGTATCAAAAAATATATTAAAAATACTCTGAAAATGTTTATATTCCGATTAAACGAAAACAATGATATGTCTCATTGGAAAAACTATATTAATTCTTCAGGAAAATAACGTGATTAAAAATATGAAAAAAGTCGGAAGTTATCGTGAAAGAAATCCTTGAATCGGTAGAAAGAATTTTCGATCTTGTTCGATATATTATAGCGGGAGTATTAAAAGAAGAGAAAAAAAAAAGGTAGAAAAATAAAAGGACGAAGAGGACGAAGAAGAAGAATAAGAATAAGAAGAAGTCAGGAAAATAACGTGATTAAAAATATGAAAAAAGTCGGAAGTTATCGTGAAAGAAATCCTTGAATCGGTCGAAAGAATTTCGATCTGTTCGATATATTATCGCGGGAGTATTAAAAAGAAGAGAAAAAAAAAATGGTAGAAAAATAAAAGGACGAAGAGGACGAAGAAGAAGAATAAGAAGAAGAAGAAGAAGAAGAGGTAAAGAGGATGAAAAGAGGAAAGAAGCGGAGAATCTGGAAGTATGTTCTTGCGATGGTATCGTTGTTCGTGGGTTCTGCGGTTAGGTCGGTAGCGCCATGCTGGCATTCGGATTGGTCGATTTTATACGGTTTGTGGGCGTGGTTATGATACGTGGTGGGAGTTGAAAGGATATGATTGGCTGGGGGATATAGTGGGCGGTAACCGAGTGGACACTCTCTCTCTCTTTTTCTCTCCTTGTTCCTCTCTTTCTCTCACCGGAGTTACCACTACAGAAGAAGAAGTTGGTTGGGATGTGTGGCACGTTCTCGTACGGTACGGCCGGCAGGCCTCGGCAGTACACGAGCCGCTTCTTCGAAGCGAGCACCGCATCGTGTTTTCGCGCCTCGGCCTCCGAAGCACCTCCGAGCACGACGACCACGACGACGACGACCACGACGACGACCACGACGACGACGACGACGACGACGACGACGACGAATTAACTCGACTTGCTATCTCGAGAAAAGTCACCCCCGTTACACACGATCGCGTCAATTTGCACGCGATTACGACTACCACCACCACCACCACCTGCTTCTTCTCGATACATACGCATACATATACATATATAAATATCAATACATATATACATTGACATATCATCACATACGCGTGTGCGTGCGTCCCCGTGCGTGCGTGCATGCGTGCGGGTTTGCTTGCATACGTACACGTGGATACTGTATATACATAAATATTTATACACGCGTTTATGCATTAATATTTCCCCTTTTTTTTCTTCCTTAATTTTTTCCTTTTTCCTTTTTCTTTTTTTCTTTCATCTTTTCCTTTCGATACATATTCTTTCATCGGACTGTTTTCGGAATAGTCGGGCTAGTGTTATGCAAGCGTTGTGTATGAGCCGAGAGAGGAAAAAGGAAGAAAAGGAAGAGGAGGAGGAGGAGGAGGAGGAGGAAGAAGAAGAGGAGGAGGAAGTGGAAAAGAAAGAACCTGGATCGAAGAGATTGTTTTTTTCGTCGAGTCACGTGATTTTCGAGGAACTTCGCGAAAAGATTATCAAGTGTGTCGCATCGTTGTACGAGGGTTGTGAATAACGTTTTTCTAAGGGATGTTACGTGAATTCAACGATTTGGTGTTGTTACGTTTATCGATCGTTTGTCGTGTCGAAATAAATCCTTCGCGATGTGTGATCTTATATTGGATCTACGACAGGAACTACGACGAGGAAAAGTTTTTATTTGATTTTCGACACCCCGAAGGGAGAGAAGAAAAATAGATTTCCAAAAAAAAAGAAAAAAAGAAAAACATCATCGATTGCATAGTGGACGACGCGTGATCGGTCGAACGTTATACGATGTCGAGACAAAAGTCAGGATGATTTTTGGCGGTAATCGCGGGAGGTGGTGGGAGTGCAACGCGAGTTTTTTATTAATATTGTATCATCGGAGCTCGAACTTTCTTACCGTGGATAGGGATCGTGGATGGTTCGTCTATTCTTCAAAGTGAACATTTTCTCATTGATAGAATAATTAAGAAGATCTCGGTAAGATAAAGAGAGAGAGAGAGAGAGAAAAGCTATAGCTCGAGCGTAGAAAGCAAGTAGCAAAGAAGGTAGACGAGAGAGGGTGCATCGTCAACGGGTAGTAAAACGGCAGCTGCTGGGGAAGGAACGATCATGCTCGACGAGTTTCGTCGAGGATGACGTAGCGTCGAGCGGAAGCAAGGGGCGTTACGGTTTGCACGGTGTACGCGCTGGATAGAACCGCCTCGGCGGGGTTAGGGGTGGTCGGGGGTGGCGGTGGAGTCAGCAGCAGCAGTAGCAGCAACAGCAACAGCAGCGGTGGAGGAGGGGCAGGAGGAGGAGGAGGAGGAGGAGGAGGCGGTGGCGGCGGAGGAGGAGGGTGCGGGAGTGGTGTAGGTGTCGTAGGTGTTGCGGGTGCGGGTGCGGGTGCGGGTGGCGCGGGTGTGGGTGTCGGTGTCGGTGTCACGGCACCGAACCTGATAAACGTTTGTGGACCACCCGGAACATCCCTTGCACCGCCGACGGATTACACGACGGCTGCAGCTGCGGCTGCAGCAGCGGCAGCGGCGGCGGCAGCGGCGGCTGCAGCGGCGGCATGTTATCCCACGGGATCAACGCTCCCACTTTCTACCTCCCAACAACACCCTATTTCTCATGTCGTTGATACCACGATGACGCCAACGTCAGCACCTGTGCCGACCCCGACTTCGGCCTCGGGTCCTAACAATCCTGTTGCCATGAGTCAACTCGGGACTGTCTATGCTACTAAAAGGAGACGAAGAAACGGCAAAAGGTTTGTATACGCCGATCGTCCAAATCTGCCAGAAACTTATTCTTATTTTTTCCAACCCATCATCTTTTTCTTTATTCGACGCATTAAATTAAGTAATAGCAGTCGCGTTACCGCAGAAGACGCGTTAGACGAGTTGAAATAACAAATGATTATCCTTGTAAATCATATCGCTGACCGGTCGCTAAACGTAAATCATCGTGATTTATATTCCGATTAGATAGCAGGTTCTCCGGTAAATATAAATGTCATTTCTTATCGAGATCTATCGGAACCCAAGCTTCGTCTTACTTTACCAATTTTGAAATATAGATTTTTTTTCAATGAACTTTACGCAAACGATCCAGTAAGGACGTATAATAACGCAGTCGCGTCAATGAAACCGAGAACGATACTGGCGACTCACGTGCAGTTTAATCGTTCGAAGGGACGATAGCACCGAGTATCGTGATCGTCTGCATAAATCATGCGTGACTTCGAAGGTGTTAATGGAAGAGAGGCTCGAACTGCTCGCGCGTAGATAGGTAATTGTATCCATTTAGAGACGTTTCTAAAGACATTAGACAGTCGTTAATCGAGACGACCAACGTGTGTTGGATATTTACGTGGATTTTCTTTTTTTAAGGATAACTACCAATTATTAATTTGACGTCATTTCAAATCAATCGACGAACTTATGTTTCGCGTTTACCGCGCGATGACATTTTTCTTCTCTCTCTTTAGTAAATATAATAATTAATTTTATTAACCTCTTACGACTTCCATTTGCAATATAATACCAACAATTATATTTATATATAAATAACTCTGTTATATAAATTAAGTATCATTTTCTCGAGCAAGTAAAAATGAACGAAACTCGTTTGAAGTTGGCTGACATTTATGTTACGATATTTTTACAAAATCCATCGATATACATATATTCTAAATGTCTACTCTTACGTGTGATTATTTTTTTTTTTTTATATGTTAATTTTATTATTTCATTCGACTCGAATATATCGTAGAAACTTACAGGCGAGATTTTCTCGTATGAGAAATTCGAGTTATCTTTGGCAATCGAGTAAAATCCTTTAATCCTCTAAGAACGATATCTCCCACCGTCATCTTTCTCGTCAGTATCTTATTTTCCTTTTATATTTATTCTTATCATATCCGTGTACTCGTTCGTGCAAACACGTGCTTCTTGGTTGGCCGCTAGAACGAAAGCACGTGCTTTATAAATCGAAGGAATTACACGTACACCCTCGTGCGTATCGAACGAAAGAAGATACGTTCGTGTACCGGGTACTAAACGTAAGCCGACGGCAACATAATGCGCGCTTGATTACGAACGAATGTGAAATTAAATGTTCCAATAAATTTTCCAAGAGTTTTCTCCAACTTACATCATTTTGTCTTCTTAATGACCAACTATGGAGTCGTCCTATTGGAAGATATCGGACAAATATTTCTCTCTCGACGTTATTTTTCTTATTAACCATTTCGATATATTTTCTTAATCAAAAGTCCAAAGTGTAACTCGATATTAGATTGAAATATTGAAACGAATGATACGCGTGACATTAAAGCGTTAAAAATCATTGTAATTTAGTTATCAGATTAAAATTAACATATCCGTATGTAAAATACACCGAGAATGTTTTTTTCGTCGTTGTTGAAATTTTGCTACGTCGAGGGATCGTTCACCGGAATAGTTATCTCCTTCGAGAAGGGGGTATCTTGTCGAGGATACATTCGTAAGGAGACCTAGCTCGTGATCTCTCAAGGATCACGAAAGAACGTAATGGAGTTTTAAACGGTGCTCGAAGGTGTAGGTGCAGAGGCAACAGGCAACAGGCAACAGGAACGTCGATTCGCTTTCTCTCTCTCTCTCTCGTCTCTTTTACTTCGGCTTTCGTTTGATACGCTAAAGAAGAAAGGGAAAGAAGAGTCAGACGTATTCCCTCGAACGGGGGAATGCCTCGAGGCTTTCTACATGCCTGATTCATCTTTTGCTTCCTTGGCTCCTTCGGTTTCCATCGAGGCGTCGATCTACGAAGAACAGAGTTCTTCCCTCGGGCCATAGGGATTTCGATCGAAACCGTTTGCCCTTTCGAAAGAAAAAAAAAAAAGGAGGGAGGATAGTGATTTTCCCGTCAACGTACAACAAACGTAATATTTGATTTTTAAAGGGAAGAATAAACGTTCCCGTGTAAAATATATTGCAAAATACGAGAAACGAAGGAGGTTCGATAAAATGAAACGGAGACGCGAGAGGGGAGATCGAAGATAAATATAAGAAAAAGATTTCTTTTTCGAATGACAATGTAGGAGGAGGAAGATTTATCTTTAACGATCGAGCGATGGGTATCCGTAGTAACGAGGGCAACTTGGAGTTTCCCTCAAATTTTCGATGGTTCGAGGAAGAAGTTGGCTTGCGATGCACGCCGACTCTTCCCGTGGCCTAATGACAGCAGCTTCTATAATTTGGAGTTTTTGAACGAACGGCTAAATTACCGGCGAACCAAGGGATTACTGTTATTACACGCGGCCGCGGACTCAGTCGAAAGCTGATTATACTTTAGTCAGTCTCTCTTGATCTTGACTCGTTCGACTGTCAGCTTCGCTCTCGTTCGCCCTTCTCGATCCTACGAGAGACGACGGCTCGAGAAACGACGGGCCCTTAACTTTAATTCCTCTTTCTGTGATCGTCCAAACGATTCGTTAATCTCTCTTGCAAATACTATTTTATTTCTTCTTTTTTTTTTTTTTTTCTTTTTAAACACACGCTTTGTTAACGCAAAGACAAGCGTCAAGTTACCACCATAAACACGTTTAACATATTTACGAGGGAAAATTCATCGTCGTCTCCTCTCTAATTACTTTTTTCTAAAATTATTCAATATTATCGGAATAACATTCTCGTTAATTCGAAGCGTAGCAACAACTCGAAGCTGAAATTTATCAATCGTCGAATGGAATTTCAAACCATTAGGAGAAAAGCACTTAAACTCGAATGCGCAACGAGCATAACCCCCGATCATTCTCTCATCCATAGACGCGGAGCAGAGCCACCACGTTTTGGTTGATTAGTTCTTAAGTAATTGCCGTGCATCCTTATGACCTTATAACGTGGGTTTATAGCCTTGTAATGAACCTGCTTCCAAAGACGTTTGCCTCGGTTAAACCAAACTTGCTGCTGCTGTTGCTGCTGCTGCTGCTGTTATACGCTACGGATATTTTCGTTGGCCGTGTACCTAACCGATTTTTTCAAAAATCAAAATCATCCTACGTGCATCTCTCGTTTTTGTCATTATTTTATTTTTATTCTTATTTCGAAGGGAGGGAGAGATAATATTGCCAGTCACGTTGATATAATTACGTTCGATAGACGCCTCCGTTTCTTTTATTATAATTTTACTTTTTTGCCTCATTGTTCATTTTTGCATATCCTTTATTTTTTTTTTTTTTCATTCCTCGTTCGATACAGCTCGCAATAAAAAAAGAAGAAGAAGAAGAAGTAGAAAAAAAATGTGTCGCAGGAAGGAAGGAAGGAAGGAAGGAAGGAAAGAAGAGAAGAATTTCATTGGGTATTAATCGAGGATATAATTTACCTACTCCTTTCCAGGTTGGAACGTTGCACAGCCTGTAATTTAATAGACTCGCCTTACGTTAGTCAGAGCCCAAGATGCGTTTCGCCCCGTGTAACGCGTATAGCCGATTCGCGACAAGACCATTACTCGCGGAAGAGTCATAACTCCCGTAACCCGCCGTTCCAAACAGATTTAACACCTCGTATCCAATTATGATTGGTGCTCCATTATGGTTATACCTGCGAGTACCTTGCTTCCGAAATGAAGATTCCCTGGTATGCATGCCAACAAACGTAAAATGTAATATGTTTCTTATAATACTTGGAATCCGTGCAAAAATAACCGAATTCATTTCGATCCCTTTCTTTCGATATACGCGAATCTTATTTTTCTTTAATCTTCCAAATAATAAGAATAATTCTCGGTGTAATTGGAATAAAAATAGGAGTTGTTTTTTTCCCCTGAAAACGAAAAAGAAAAAAAAAAACAAATGTTTGATCGTAGTTAAGATAGGGACGCGTCTATTAAAGGGACAATCGGTAGTACGTTGGTGTAGGAAAGTGCAAAAACGATTCGAGTCGAACGGTGGTGCGTTCAATCTTTCGGCGTTCCAGGAGTGCTGAATGGGCCGCACAGCAAGAAATATCCGTCCTCGTGGTTACGGCACCGTGAATAGAGCCATAACGAAGTGAAATGTGCAGGTGAATTTATGCTCCAGGAACGGACGCTCTTAGGCGCTCGTTTCTTCGACGCGAGACCAATAGTTACCTATCGAAGGATCCCTTCAAGCGAAACAAAGAAGAGAAAACGACAAACGAGTTTCCTTCTCTTACAATTTCTGTATTTGCATAAACGAAATATGCAAATATTCTTCAGATTAATTGATAAGAAATATTAACGTCTCGTTGATCAACAACGAGGTAATTGGAACCTTCGATTGTATTAGAAAATCATACAATTTTTCTACAATTTTTGTTTTTTTTTTTCAAACGAAATTCTTATTACAATTTATATGTTGAAAGTTAGAAAAAGAGAGATTAAAATTGGTCGAAATTCTTTGGCGTTACTAACGCCGAAGTAGTCTTAGAAAACGTTTGAAATTTCATTCGGAAAGAGGCGGCCCTGTGTGTCGGTTGGCAACGATGTATCTCATCCGGATTTGGGCCCAGACTCGAGCCAACCTGGACCGGTACGGCGCTGTGTGTTTAACTATTCAATAATTCATCCCGCCATTCATCACCAACGAAGTGTAAAATTTATCTTATTTTTATGTATTGGCCCCCTCCAGTTCGCCCCCACCATGAATCAAACTCTTATTAGTCTCGATTTGTTTGCCGAGCGCGGGCGAGATCTCTCTTTCTCTCTCATTTTCTTCGTATCTTCTTCCGAATAGTTTTATATTTCTTTCTTTTTTCAAATCCTCCTCTTTCGGTCAAAATTAACGGAACAAAATTTCTACGAAAAGTAGGCTTTGAAAACAAAAAATTTTACCTCGTTCGATAGTTTCCTCGTACATTTTCGAAGGTCGACGATTAATCACGTCAATGGTGATCATTTTATTCGTCCTTTTTTTTCGTTTCCATTATTAAGAAGACGCGAGGTGGAGGGGGGAGGAGGTAGGAGTGACATCGACGTTTGGTCCTCGATTAGAGTCAGGTAGTAAGTAAGTAGGTATACGCGCATACACGCGCGCGCGAGCACACACATATTCGTACATACATTTGTAGATATTTCCGGTGGCAGAAGTCCAGGGTATATCTCATTGTCATTACGTCACTAGACTCTGTCATTTGCTTTTTTCAAGCATCCGTTTTTCTCACCGCGGGATACACGAGGGCTTGATGATCGTAATTATAGACGAGTCGTTGTAAAGAAGGTAGGACGGAGTGACGGACCGAGCAACGGACCGACCAACGGACCGACCAACCGACCGACACAACGCCGGACAAGAATCTAACGCAGCTGCGCACACACGTCCACGTGTCCTACGATTTGTTTCGGCTTTCCAATTTTTCTCTTCCTCGCGATAGAGCTCTGATGACTTTTCTTCCTAATGGGATGGAACAAAAAACAAACAAACAAACAAAAAATCACTGCGTCTAAAAGGTATTGGTGGTAAGGTGTATGCAATTTAACATGATTGGCTATCAAATTTTTAAACGAAAATTTTGCATCGGACTTTACGACGATTACAATCTAAAAATGATTTTATTTATTGACTTTTGTTGTTGTTGCTGTTGTTGTTATACTACTGTTCGCGTAGGAATACCGTTGGGGTAGTTTAAACGTTAAATTAAAATAACAACGTCAGTTGGATTAAAATTTGAATCGTAGTTATTGCAAAATGAAATAATAGTCAGCGGACGGGATAGGAAAAAGAGAAATAAGGATCGAAGGTAGGCGTCAGGAACCTTCAACGTCAGGTTGTTCCTCGTTGAATCCCGTGATTTCGCTATCCGCTCGTTTCGGCAGAATTTGCATTCGAAGAACGTAAAATTGGGCGGCGCAAAGATAGAGCTAATGCTCGCGGGGCGGACCGCAGCGCCGTGTAAAGACAGGGTAGACCTGACCATTCCAGGTTCATCATCGTCTACGCGCTTTCACATCGACTTTTCATTTTCTTCCTCATCGCGAAAACGAAGAATAAGGTTGTTTATCCTCCTCCGGAGCTTGCCCGGAGCCATTACGAATTACCGAATTACGAGAATTATCTATCGGAAGCATGCTTTAAATCAATTTGTTCGGAGCACTCGTGAATCTTCGTATATCTTCGGTTGGCATCGTTGCAACTTTGTTTCACGCGCGCCAACTTTTCGCGAATTTCGAATATAATCGACAAAAATATTTTCGCGTCGAAGCTTCACCGAGATTTTTACTTTTCACGGGGGAGAGGGGGTAAAAAGCTTAGGTCGAAATTGATCAGGAGTATATTATTAGCTTGCCTAGAGGTTACCTTCGAAGATTACACGTCTGCGATCGAATTTCGTCTCTCTTTCTCTCTCTCTCTCACGAATTAGTGAAAACGAATTCGGTATCCCGAATTTACATACATTCTACAAAGACGAACTCAACTGGATCGATGACGGTGACGTTCGTTCGTTCGTTCGTTCGTTCGTTCGTTCATTCTTTCGATCCATCCATGAGTTTTAAGATCGTATAGCAACATCCTGTACCTTTATCGCTCAACTCGGTGATGATCGATGCTACTAGTTTGAAAAATCATTTACTTTTAAGAATAATCGGTAGACGCGGTTTGTAACGTGATAGTCGTGTCGTGGTGTACCTACGCGCGATGAGAACGATCATCCGCTGGAGTTGTATCTTTTTTGAGAAATCGGAAGGTTTTCAGTATCCATCCGATAAAGTAGAACATTTCTCGAGATTCTACTTACTTCCTTGGGTACTCTCAAGTATATCACGTTATTTGATATCTCGCAAACAACGACACACGTTCGCGCGTATACACGTACGTATGAATATATATATAATATATTTTTCAAGATTTTGATTTGAGCATTATTCGAGACGTATCTTTCTACTCGTTACCAGCTACATAAACGGTGCAAATTGTATGATATCAAACTAACGCGTCGTTGCCCCCTCACTGTTTTCCAAGATGGCGGATGTATGCTCGTTTTCTCTACTACCATTCGGTGCACGGCTCCGCCAATTGGATACGTCCGGTCTGCCGGTCCGAACGAAGGTGTCCGATCGATGTGAACTTTTAAACGTGAGCGACGATCCGCGTCCAAATAGATTAGTCTCGCAAAACGATTATCCCAAAGTAAAAAGTACTCTCTGCGTGGGTGTCGATTATTTTCGTCTTTGGTATCTCGAGTTCGGTATTCCACGGTAGCCTTGGACATACCTTGGAAAAAGATACCACGCGATAGATAAAACTCTAATCTGTGCACGTTTCGAAACAATTTTCTACGAGTTTTTCGTCGATCGATGAAATGAACGTCTTCGAGATGAAATTCAAAAAGCCGCAATAAAATAAATTAGACGAATACATCAGAACTATTAAGAGAAGATAGGAGAAACGAGAAGAGAATCTAAGATAAATTAGAAAAGGATGTGCAACGAGCAGCTAAGTGGCTACTCGTCTCTCTATCGCTTTCGTGCGTCCCACACTGTCGCTTGGTTTCCAGTCACGAGGGTGTAAAGAACAATAAAGGCGTACGTGCGAAGTTAGAAAGGGAAGGATTACATGCACGAATACCTTGTCGTTGTTGTTCTTGTTATTCGGACTCGAACTTCGATCGTTCACTTTTCCTTCGCAATGCTTTGCAACTCGCTTTTCGTTCGTCTTTTTATGTACTTGCTCTTTCTAAGTACATACTTATACTTATATATATATATATATATATTATATATATATAAAATGTGTATATATATAGATACACACATATTCATTGGCGAGTATTATAGAATCGTCGAATTCCGCGATTCTTTACACCGCTCGCGTGTGCTCGCACTTGGAAAGTTTCTTACTCGTCTAGACATCGGAATTGCTCTCTTTATTTTTCCTCTTCTTCTTCTTCTTCTTCTTCTTCTCGTTCCGCGTTTCTGTTATACTATTTGTTTTTTGAATCGACTATGAAAGTACTTTGGACGCGTACTAACTTCTTATCGCTTAGGTTCGACGTGAAATCATAATGATATCATTACGGACCATACATATACTGGCGCTCGCTTGGCAGCGATAGTAAATATAGCCGATAATAAAATATCCTGGCTATCTGTATCGCCGTGATACTATAGCTTGCTTAAATAATAAATAACGCGCGCCTATAGTTACTAGTTGCTTCAATTGTGTGTGTATTCGCTACTCTATATGTACTATTACTAGGTTCTTGTCCTACGAAACTTTGCAATTTGCACAATGCTCGCGTTGACAGAGAAACATTTTTCTAAACTGCCTGACGAATTAACCAACTTCACGCCTACTTTATTTCGAGCCTATTTCACTTGGATAAAGTACTCTGGTATATAAATACATACGTATACTTACTTACTTACTTACCTACCTACTTGCTTGCTTGCTTACTTACTTACTTACTTACTTACTTACTTGCATATTATACCTGCTTACTCAACGTGAGTAGTATATTCGATCGAAAGTGACATCAATTTTCTAAACTACATGACTACGAATAGAGAGTACGTTTATTAGTTTCTTTTCGATCTATTCGATATCTGCTTGTCGGTGATACAAAAGACTCAATTCTTAGTTTTTTCAAGAGGAATATTAATCTAACGTAAAAGGCGCAAAAAGATTAATCTTACTCTCTCTCGCGAGAGATATTATTAATTACCGATCAACGTTTCATGAAAATGTATATTTAGCGTAGCATTCATCTCTCGGTTGATGTTTACAAGATTGAAATTGAATCACGATTGCTATTAAATTCGTAATAACGTGCGTGATTTACTTCGAAATTATTATATATCTATCTGACGTTTTATTTCTTTTGTTTTCCTTCGATCTTTTCCTTCTCGATTGTAATTGCACTTACGCATGTAAGTATGGCTCATACTACTGCGGGGCATCATCCGTGTTGTTTTGGAACTTTCTTACGTTCGATCACTTTTCGAATTAACTCATTAGCGCTAATGAGAGAATCTGAAGTCAATTAAGCACGCGGTGATAATATAAGAGCGATAAACGAGAATCCAATGAATATGCAAGCTAAATCCGCTATACTCGACCACCTGCCATTTATATACTTTCGTTTATTTAACTTACAACCGATGTTATATGCTCTGATTTTCTTTTCGTAAAGTTATATGTCTTATTATGTAGAATATGTAAAACATCTATACATTTCGTCGAATTTAATTATTCAATCTTTCTTTAATTAAAATAATTATAAAATTGATTTATTTTCATAATTTAAAAAAATAACCACATCAATTAAAAATATATACATTTATTCGTTTATAAGTATCTTTTGTATATTTTGTATACGCGTATATATATATATATATTCAAAATTTGTAAATTTGACATAAAAAAAGAATGCATATAAATTCAAATAAATGTTCGATTTGAAGTAGACTACGGATGAAGGAAAAAATAAAATACAAATGAAGCATGAAACAGGAAGAGTAGAACGTAGGCGTAGTAGACTAGTGTAATCTATATACATACATATATATATATATATACATATTCGGTGTAAATGCGGTGTGCATGCGGTTCCATGATTACATTTACAAATAGTTAAAGCCATTAGTGGACACGCGAAACCTCGGGGGTACTAATTTAATCCAGCTCAGTAATTACGAAAGATTCTAACGACCTTCGCCGCCTCGTTTACGTTTTCACGATTGTTCTCGCCGCTCCCGTTCATCGAGTATACCAAAAAATTTTCATTTTACGTTTGAACAACCCCTTCCCTCCGCTACCACCTACATCCTACGATTCTAACGCTTGATATCAAAACCTTTCTCATTTTTTGTCTACTTACGTCAGTTTTAGTCTTTCTTTTTTTCTTTTAAATATTTTTCTCCTTTTTTATATCATTCTTTCTCTCTCTCTCTCTCTCTCGGTTATTTTTTATTTCTCCGTCCCGCGAGTATCCAAGAACGCAAAAAGGGGCAAAATATTTCGCATGGCAAAGTCGTAGATATGGAAATTCAACCTCGTCGTCTCGGTAAAAGAGGATTTATTTCCGAGCTAGCGCATATTAATACTCACGCCGTATTTCACGCGTCGCTGTTTTACGCGCTTGTGTTTATACCACTCTCTGTCTCTCTGCTTTGTGTGTGTGTGGGTGTATGTATACGTTTACGTAGGTGTGCTCCTTTCGCCCGGAAAAACGCGCGACCGACACTAATTTATGACGTTCACTTTTTATATTTGATTCTTCCGTTCGTTCCTTTTGCAAAATCTGCTTTCTTTTTATTTTTTTTTTCTTTCTCATCTTTCGTCATTTAAAAGAAGAAATTTGTCGACAAAAATTAACACCTTCGACGGCGGAGTATATTTATTATTGTTGTGTTGTAAATATTTAAATAAAATAATTATTTAGGATGCTTATATTAAATGATCATGCATCTTATATCACGTTTTTTTTTCTGGACAAAGTTTAATACAATTTTTAATTTAAACACGATTGAATATCTAAAAACATTTGTAACTAATGCAAAGGTTTAAATAATTAATGAATATTGTTCGTAGAAGTATAAAAGAAAAAAAAAAAAAATTTACTCCCCGTCGGGGAATCGAACCCCGGTCTCCCGCGTGACAGGCGGGGATACTAACCACTATACTAACGAGGACTTGGATGTAGGGGAGGTTTCATTTTTTCTTTATAAACTTTTTTTCCTACAAATTTACCCTTATTACCATGATATATAAGTTTAATAGATAATTTACTAACGTATGAAAAAGTGGAACCTAAACGTTGTTTATAATTTTCCAAAATTATTTATGTAATTGTCTGTTAATGCTATAAGAAATAAAATTTAATAAATAAATGAAATAAATATACTACATACGAATATTATATATAAAAACGAAAGGGGTAGTATGGGGTATGAGACCTGAAAAATTTAAGAAATAAAAAAATACGCGAAATATAATACATAAATACATAATTGAAAGAAAAATTGAAAATGAAATTACAAGAATACACAAGTTACGGGTATAAGAGTGATTATAAAATAACTCAAAGATTATCGAAAAGCTTCTTATCGTCGTACTAAAATAATAGCTAAAGTATCGAGGCTATCGTATCAAAACGATTTATCGTTTATGCTACGTTGAAAAGGCAAAAGAACGGCTTTGATTATCGGATTACCCGTGATTGCTTTTAATAGTGACATTTATCGAAGTCGGAAAGTTTGTTCTTTTTTTTTCTTTTTTCTGGAGAACGGGATTGGTTGGAAAGAGTGAGAGAAGAGAGAAAGGAAGAGAGGAAGGAGGGTGGCTTTAACATCGAGCGTCGGTTTGAGGGTGTGCCATGTGATAGCTGACTTATTTTCATTAATCACGTTCATAGGAACTTACGTGACACCTCTTCAGCACGTGACACGAAAGAAGTGACTACTACGTTGACTACCACGAAAAAGGTGACCGTTCGCGCCGGTTTATAGACATTCGCATAAAGCACGTACAATAAGTGAGAGAAAGAAAGAATTACCAGCACCATCACCACCACCAACCACCACCAGCAAGCATTCGCATACTCTCCGGGGGAATGAAAAGCCTAGAAAGAAGAGTAGAACAAATTACTCACCGCTCTGCCGCGCCCGTTTGATAAATCTACTCAAAATAATGACAAGCTAGATCGTCCAACGCGTCTACAGAAACTACCTCGGTTAAATATTACTATGGCAGATTTTTTTTTATCGATCCATCTAAGAAGAAAGCTTTAAGAAAGTACCAATCTTTATACATTTATTCTTTGTTTCTTTTCTTTTTTTTTTCTTTTTTAATATATACGAAAAGATTAATATTATCAATCCTTTTTGTTTTAAATTAGGAACTGTAATATATTAGTGTTACGTTTCTTTTAATACTACTATTATTATTATTTGCTATCGTTATCATATCTACACCAGTACCACCACCTACACCATCATCATACCATTAATATTGTTATCGTATTATCACGATATTACCATGATAAATTTCAACGCATAAAGTTCTACCAGTTATTTAATATATATACTAGGTATTTTTAAAACTGACAGACAAATTAGTAAGATTTTACTGTTGCATATGCAATTATGCGCAAAAACGTTTAATAACAAATTTATATTATCCTCTTTATTTTCTTAATAACCAATAATTTTTCTCATTGATTTTTATTGGTAAATTATTGAAAATAACTAACACGTTAAATTCGCAAAAAAAATAAAAAAAAATAAAAAAAAATAAAAAAGAAAGAAACAAAGACTTTTTAATAGCAACGAATGATAAAATATAAATAAGTATACATTCCGGGAAGATTTCGTTTGAGTATTACACCGATGTAAAGTAAAAGATGCGTTTTTAACGTGAAAATTAGAGACACGCAGGTGTGTCTCTCTTGGTTGTATGAAAGACGGACAGGCGCACCGTTTCATTAATTGGCTTTGGTCCCTTCGTTAAAGACCGATAAATATCTGTACGATTAATAAAAAGTGCCGACTTTTTATTAACCTTAACGTATGCTTTTTTTTCCAACGGTTAAATGAATCGCGTTAAAATGAAAGAAGAAGGAGGAGGAGGAAGAGGAGAAGGAAGAAGATAAAATGATGACAAAAAAGAGATAGATTCCATCATCAAGAACCGGAAGTTGGATAGATGGTTACGATTCGCAAACTTTTGCTCGAGTCTTTTACCTTCCGAGCGTTCATTTCTGATGTTGTTAAGAGACAGACAGACAGAGAGACAGAGAAAAATAAAATAAACAAGTAAGCAATACAAAGAAGTAGAAACGAGTATATGGTCTTATAATATACTTCATGCATGACGTGTATTAAAAACCAAAAAAAGAAAAAGAAAACGGAGTTGGCACAATCAATTGAGATCTTGCCGTTCAAGAAGAGAATAATATATCTGAAATCTTTTTGACATAATTTTAATAAATGACTCTACGCGCGACTGTTTTATGGTATCCATTATAAATGTTGACAGAAATAATTAACGTCTCGCATTGAGTAAAATGTGGAAATAATGAGAGAGAGAGATATATATATATATAATAAGAAAAACTAAAAATGTCATAGAAAATGAAACATTTTTTTCTCTTACAAATTATATGTAATATATTTTTTCTCTCTCGTTATCAATGGGCAAGAATCTTGGCTTTTTTTTCGGCTAACGATAAGGATTTATCGTTTTGATCGGCACGGTAGTTCGCGTTCGGTAAGTAAGTAAGTAAGTAAATAAATAAGTAAGTAAGTGAGTGAGTTAGTAAGTAAGTAAGTAGAAGAGAACAGTCTCTTTAACGCGTTGCACCGATGATAATAGAGTTGCGGAATCGTCGTAAATCTAGTGGCGCTCGTAAATCATTAGATTTAAAGTAGGTATTATAAAAAGAAACCGATTGATAATGCGGCAGATCGTAAAACGAGGCGTTATTGCTCATAAAAATACCCCACTTCCTCCGGCACGTAATATAATCAGTGAATGAAACGGCGGCATCCTTGCTTTGTGGAAATCCAAGACGGTTAAGAGGATCATAAGGGTCGAGAATGAGCACCTACGGTCTCGTATATCTATACGTACGCATCGTCAAAATATTTAAAACCCGGTATAAAGGAAAGAGAAGGACGGATAAATTCAGAGAGAAATACAACAAAATATATAATATCGGAGACAAGGTTGCACGATTTTTTCGAGAGAGAGAACAAAGTGGAAGAAAAGAGATAAAGATTGAGATAGATAGCAGCAGGAAGAAAGACACCGAGAAGAGGTGGTTGGGAGTTAAGGGAGGAACAGGGAAAAGGAAGGAAAGATCTATTATACTGTTAATTACTTTAATTAGGGATGTATAATTATCAGCAAGTCTTAGAGTTGTAATAGCACTAACTTCTATACGTGCAAATTGGCAAATATAATGGTACTTAACTACTAGAACTACTAGAAGTTCAGGTTCCTCCACTTTCTTAGACTTTTTTTCAACAAGTGTACCTCTATTCTCTCCAAGCGTCGTACAACGTCGTAACGTTTGCACGAGTTTTACTTGCATAGAGCGAAGATATTTATGCAAAAAGGAATATTATTAAAAAAAATAGAAAAAATAGTTAAACACTCGTTAGTCGTTTTATAACGCAAGAAGTGATTATTTGCAAATAGGCATGGGACGCTTATTAAAAGTAAAATGAACATGTGTGCCGTCGTTTGATAAAACATTTTCAAATGCGATCATTAATTTTGCCTTCCTATTAAAGCTATTTGAATTAACATATTATAAATATTCAGCGAATTTTCCTTACCAGATGATGGTGTTAATCCAAGATGGCTACCTTCGTTCCATGCCCACGTCTATGTTCTCGATCCTGGCCTAAGAAAGAAAACTTAGTTCGTTAGTCGTGGACAGTTATTAATCGTTTTACTTTATGCACGTACACACACGTACATAGAGGCAAAACAAAGAATACCGTTGGTCCTCCGCGAGCTTTTTAACTTCCTTCGACTACGATTTACTTATGGAAAATCAACGCAGCTGTTAGTTTACTCGCGCTAAGAATGATGGAAATCAATTTTTTCGATCGTTTCTTAATTGATCCTAAGATCAATTGTTGGATCAAAAAATTAAACAAGTGTACGTGGTATCGGTAAAAAATGATTTCGCAATGATAATAGATTTTCGATGAGAAATGAAATAAAATGTTATTACCATAAGATATATATATATTATACGTAAAATCGTTTCTAATCGAGAACTGTTTAGAATAGTTAAGCGCATCTCGAAGATGGCGAGAATGGGCAATGCAATCTTCGGATCAATAATACCGCCCAGCCTCGAACTACTTTCCGTTTTTAATTATACAGTAGGTTAGTCGAGGTCAACTCCATTAAGTCCGTAATGCCGTAAAATCTTATGTTACCGCGATCTTTATTTCGATTTCTTTCTAACAGCTTCCATTACGTTCGTTTACTCGAAACTTTTCTATCTCCTTTCGTTCGTTCGTATTTTCGTTTGTTACCGAAAGACAGGGGGTTGGTTCATACGTTTTTTCAATTTTTAATTACAATTAAGTGAGATACGTTGCATTAATTATTCAATTAGGATTTTCTTCTGCGAACGCATTTTAATCGAAATAGTTTTGTTGAAATACACGGTAGATAGGTAGGAAGAAAAAATAAATGAATTTATTATCATTGTCGCGTGATTATATTATCGCATTAAAGATACGCGTATAAGCTGTATTCGAATTATTTCTCGACGTATCAATTTTCCTTCGATATTAACAAATAAATAAATCTAACAGATACGAACGCGATTAAAATCGAAAGACGATCAATTAAATATAGCGGCTGTGGTTGGAACAATTTCCAAAAAAAAAAAAAAAAAAAACAATTAGAAAAAGTATCGAGAAAAACGACACGATCGTAGCGGGTAACGAGTTGGAAAGCTACTAAAGGTAACGCCGTTATCTTCTTTATTTGCTGCAAATAGCGAGAAAGAAAGAAATAAAGAAAGAAAGAAAGAAACGGAAAGAGAATTCCATCTCTACTCATAGAAGAGAGAAACGTGTATTCGTAGCGATTCTATTGGGTGCGATTAACTCGTTGACGGTGAACGATTGAACGAGCTAAAGCGAACGAGCAAGAGAACAAGCGATCGGCTTGTTCATCCTTCGAGAGGAGAGTCTTTTGCGCGCGGCTACGAGCTACGAAAGAATAAGAGATAATAATCGTTCCGAGTAGAACGAGATGAAGAGAGAGAGAGAGAGGAGAGGGTGGTAGTTATTTTTACGAGATTTCAAACGGGTCTCGAGTTAAGGTAATACGTAGAAACTCCATCTTCTTTTACTCTCGTTTAAAGCCGTTTGCAAGTCCTCCACTTAGGGTGGGCTTTTTCAGCTTCGGTGTTTGCCTTTCCATCTTCGACAAATCGTATCGAAACGGCCTCGAACGGACCTCTCCTCGTTATTACCGGACTTCGTGGAAACTACGAACGTCGTAATTGCTCTTTATTCTCCCGTGTAATTGTTACTTCTTTTGGCTGGTGGGAGAAAAAAAAGGGCACAGGTCGAGAAGCGCGAAACCTTTCAAAACACCGGACACCCCGTCCCGTTATCTTTCTTTCTTTATACTCGATTTTATACCAATGCCTTTTTTATTAGGACTTTTTCTTACGTTCGCGTTTCGATTCCTAATGGCAAATAATGTCGATTATTCACGGTTAATAACGGATCGTGGAAATGAACTCGACTTATGTTTCGAATCGACCGTAAGACGACGACGACGACGACGACGACGACGACGAGCTATTAAATGGCTTCAAAAAATAATCAAATAAAGAATGAATGGAGGAAAGAAGAAATAGAAGGCGTGAAATTCGAAGGTAGAGAGTAGAACGATCCTTGGACTTGAACAACAACGAGAGAAGACTTCCAAAGATGCAAGACGAAGAAGAAGAAGAAAGAGAAGAAGAAGAAGAAGAAGAAGAAGAAGAAGAAGAAGTAGAAGAGGAGGAGGAGGAGGAGAGGAAGGTTCGAGCATCCTCCGGTTTCTCAGAGAGTATCGGAGGCAACGAGGCTAGCACCCAGATAATATGCTAATTCCTTGACAGGTAAGTAAAGCACGTAGAAAGAGAGAAAGAGAAGAGAATCGACGCAGGCTAACCTCACAATTTTGTCGAATCGGTAATGGTTATGGCCGTTAATGGCCATGCATTTCGAACTGGCCAGAGATCGTTTTACAAGACTGCTTCTATCCAACGAAAGAAGAGAAGAGAAAAGAAAAGGAGCTGCTACCACACTCGATTCCTGCGTTTTCTGTATATCGTTCTTCCCCCCTTCAGCCTCAGCTTCCCCCTGTACGTCGTTCTTTCTTTTTACGATTCAAACCGGACTTTCCAAAGATTTTTTCCCCCGACGTGCAAAGTGCAAAAGATCGAAGTGTCTTCGAAAAGAGACACCTAAGTATCGGATACGCAGACGCGCGTTATTACATTCGTACGCGCGTAATTAGATATTGTAGATGAGCAGAGATCGAGAATGAAGATCGATAAAAGATAAAGTAGCCGCGAATTGGATTATTATATCATCGTGAATCGTGGCTAGGTCACCGGTCGCGAGAGAGGTCAAACGAAGAAGCGTAATATCGATTCGAGTATAATGAAACACCGTTGAATCGCCGTGCCCGGGCTCCGAGTATACTATATATATATACATATATATATTCCGCGATACCTAATTATCTTTTGCAGGCCGCCTCGATAATATTTATGGGATCGAAAAGGAAAGATCGAATCGAGTTACTTCCCCAGACTTTTTTACCATCTGCCTTTATGATCTGTCCACCACTTTAAGTTCCTTTTTATTTTTTTAATTTTTTTCTCTCTTAAGTATTTATATATATATATATATATATATATAATTTGAAATGGTTCATATTTTTCGAGGATAACATCGATGACGTACGAGGACGAATTATTCTTCGATATTTTCTTCTTTCCTCTTCCGAAGAATCGCTGGCAAGGTGCACTTTTTATCGATCCTTCTTTTCTTTTTCCCTGGTATGGTATTACGACAAAAGGGTTTACTCTCTCTCTCTCTCTCTCTCTCTCTTTCTCTTTCTGCTCGCGTTAAAGTTCGATTTCATTCATTGGAAGGTCGGCGAGGAGGAGGAGGAGGATGTGACGTGTGTTACGCTCGGGCCTTGCCGAGTTAAGTCAGGTTTTAACGGTCGCGTGCTCACGTCATCGTGCGTGCTTCTTTGCTGGTCCGAGAATGGACCACACGAAGCTAAACAGCACACGGGACCGATCGTCACGAAGAAAAACAGACGAGTTTACTTGCGTTTCGTTCATTCCTTTCTTCCTATCTCTTTCTTTTTATCTATCCGTTTGTTCGTTTGTTTGTTTGTTCGTCCATTCCAATTCTTTTGGCCTACTTTTCAATCGTTTCAAAAGTTTCCAAGGATAGATCGATGCCGATGCTGATCGCGATTAATCATTTTCAAGTAAGACGAATGAAACGACCAAATTTTCATTCGTATTTCATAAGCGTATGAAATTTTTTTTTTGCCGAATAAACGCGAATGACGTTCGTCGTCCTGATCGCGACCATGCGCAGCAAATCCATAGAAAAATCCTCGACAAAGGTAAAGAAACTGAAAAAAAGCAAAACCTTTGGAAAGTTCCTTGATCTTTTTCGCAAATACCCTTGTTCGCTCGTTACAATCTACCGTATCCAATTATGAAAGTCTCGAAAGGAAGTCAAATGGTCAATGATACCGTTCGAGTTTATCAGCGAACACGTCTGATGATCGAAGAATCAAGCGATGCACCTGCCTGTCAAGTGCAACTGTCGGCGAATGTTTTCTCTCTCTCTCTCTCTCCCTCCCTCTCTCTCCCTCTCTTTCGTTGATTCGAATGGTCTACCCCAGTTTGGCAGCTTGATTTTGTTAGATCTCGTCGCGAAATCTTGTTCACAAAGGTGCAACGAAATTTTGTCCCTACGCCAGCACGGACTTCTCTTTGCTTTGATTCTCTCTTTTTTCTTCATCTTTTATTTTTCACGCGAAGCTCGGTCCTTCGAAATTTCGTTTATGTTCGATTTAGGAAAGAGATCGACAGGGATCGTTAAGATCGTCAAACGAATGTTCGATTAAACGTTTTCAAATCGTCCTACGAAATAACTTATCTTGATTTTCTTCTTTCTTGGACTATCTTTGTATTTCTAAAAGCTGAGCGTTCTCACGTCGGAATAGGTGACAGAGGGAAAATCCGATTATTCAATCGAGTTAAGAGTATCAAAGTACAGAGGTTGCATACGACAAATTGAAGATCGTTCTATTTGCAAAAGTATTAACGTTCGTAGAAAATAAGTTTCATTTGACGTAAGGTATTTGTACATTCGACTCGCATGCATCCCGTACGGATAAAAAATCGTTTTGAAATATTTCCAATTATATTTATTCGAAGATTATCTTCGTTGTCGGTATAACAATCGTTCTCTTAACAAATTATCGATCATTTTGAAGAAATTAAACGGCTGGCTTTTTCCATTCGAATATAAACACTACCACTTGCTTATAAGTTAATCCCAGCTCGAAAAACGAGCGGATTGTGGCTTGCCGAGGGCAAAACCCACCCTAGAGTGCACTAATTAGATCACACACCTCAAGTAACATCAGGGGTGTCCAAGATTCTGCAAATAATAGGCGAAAACCACAGAAAAAAGCAACGACACGTTGTTTCTAACCCGATTCGAACGTAAAATACTTTCCATTCTAGTATACCGTTCTTCTAATTTCGTATCAACAAATTCGATTGATTCGTTAAATGTAATATTTTGCAAAACTTTCCACGAACGCGTTTAGACATATTTTTACGTTTTGAATATTATTTTGGTCGTTCTTTGGGAAAATTCGTTGGAATCGTGTCGGACGAAGGGGTGTTGGAAGTTATCGGCGAGATTCGACGAAAGTCATCCATTCATTTTGCGATTACTTTTGAAAAATGTCCCGTTTGGAGAAATATCAGCGAACGATAGGGCGTGGTTTACTCACCCCTGCGCAGCAGGGATAGGCTGATCGGGGGTGGCAAATGAGATTACTCTGATCCCGAATCCAACAAACTCAGACTGATGCCTGTTAACCGCGGCTCTTCTACTCGTACGCCACGAATAATCCAATAGTTCACTAGCATCTATGTGCGAGTCTCCTCGGCTTATACCCCGATATATCTTTATTTAGCTTATGCCGGACGTAGTAGCCACCGATACGCGTCTCTCCGACCCAACAGATTCCCAAGCTATGGCTGATTATCTAATACACCTGACTTCTCGTGGAAGTCCGAGAAATGTAACCTCGTAATCGTACCTGTTCGTATAAAGTCGACAGACTTTGCCCTATCTCAAATGATTTCAAATTCTATTTGCAACGATACCAACCATTCCAATCTCATTTCTTTTCTCTTTTCTTTTCCTTTTCTTTTTTTTTTTTTTTTTATTATCTATCGACTAACTCTAAAAAGAAAATTCGTTATATCATTCGAGTTACAACGATTAAACATTTCGTAGATTAAAAAATAAATGGCGAGTATTCGGACTTCGTCGTCAAATTTTTCTCATTCTCTTTTCGAATAAGTAAAGCAAATTTTCAGATATATTTGAATTTTCATCGATAAATTGGTCCGAAAGGAAAACGCGTTGATCGAAGTGGTATCTTTGTTCTTGAGACAAGTTCATAGATTACAAATCGACTTTTTGTCCCATTTAGAAGGCGGAAAACGACACTGGTCTACTCAAATGCCAATGCGAGATTAGCCCTATTGTAGAGAGTCGCGTGGCCCTGCGGCGTTTTATCTACTTTCTCTTATTCGGGAGATTGGGTTGCACCCTTTAACTGGTTCACGTTTCAATCAATGCACCTACAAGGTACAAAAGCATAGGGCCCTCTATACTTTCTTCACAGTTTGGACGCGTCCTTGCGAAGGTAACGAGCTCCCTATCGTTTACGGTAACTCGTTCCTCTTTTTTACTTTCCAGTTAAGGATTCATTCTTTGCGATATACAATTTTTCTAGTAATTATTTACGTTTTTTAATATCACCCAAATTTATTTTAAATTTCAATTTGTTTTTCTATTTTGTTTTTTTTGCAAAGAAAAACAACTCGCGCTCAATTGATTTTTATGTTTCGAGTTCGATGAAGAATTAAAAGTAAAAAAAAAGAACGATCAATAAGGAAGATGATCGCAAAGGGTTAATATCCGTCCGGTAAAAAGGGAATAGTTTTCTCGCGTGTTTCCTTGGGAGGTTAGGAGGTCATCCCAGGATGATATATTTTCAACATTTCGTCCTTACAACACGGTACCCGAGATTTCAGCGAATCGTGAGCTCGTGTTCGGCCGTTATCGGCAAGAGGAAGTCATCGGACGGTGGAAGGAGAGGAGAAGAGAAGAAGAAGAAGAAGAAGAAGCAGGTTGGTAAGAGGTGCAAAAGAGCAACGGAGCAGCAACAGCAACAGCAACAGCAACAGGGCAATAGCAAGAGAAGCAGGAGCAAGAGTAACAGAGTAAGGGCAGCAGGTACTGGCAGGTACATCGCGAACGGTTGAGGTCATACCATCGGACACCATAGTTGCTTCTGTTAGGTGTACTCGTGGACACCTTCTAAGAAAGTGGCCAACCTTACGCGCGGCTCGCTAATACCTTCGATGCGAAACCGTTCTCTGGCATTTTTTACTCCATCGATTGGTCCAACTATCATACTTGTTTATTGTTTACTTCGATCGATCGATCTTGCGTATCGAATATGTTGCATCCGCGATGAAATATTACCTTGTCCCATAAGTTCCTTACTTTTCTTTTTTTATGCGAATTCGATAGACGACATTTATCGTTTAAGATTGATTTACCGTGATTATATATGAATCGTTCCGTTCTATTACCTTGTTCCATCTCTCAGGAAATCGATGCCATAAGTGGACGATAGATAAGCCTGCATGTCCGCAAACATAGTCGGCTCGAAGTCATACGTAGCATGGCGCGGAAAGAACTTATGGGACAACCTCATAAAAAGAGAGAGAGAGAGAGAGAAATGCACCTGGGAATCTTCTTGCATAGATTTTTCTAACAAATTTAACAATTTCGTTAATATATTTCGTATTATCATTTAAATCTAAGAAAAAGCGAATGAATTATTTTTTCACAGATGTACATACGCGTATATAAAACAAAAGAAGAAAGAAAGAAAGAGAGAGAGAGAGAGAGAACGATGAGAGAAACAAAGTGACGAGAAAAGAATAAAAGAGCGAATAAAAAAAATAAAAAAGATAAAAAAAGAGAGAGAGGAAGAGGATAAAAGGTAAAGAAAAATAAAAGGAGAAAAAAAGAAGAAAACGATCGGCAAGCTCTTCTTCTTCTTCTTCTTCTTCTTCTTCTCGTATTCTCTCGGTCAGGAGTGGACCGAGGATACAAGGTCTTGGTATGCGGTGATATCGACTCATTACCATGCCCGGTGCAGGGAGCAGAGTGCGACTTTGCATCCATTAGTATAATTGCTCCTCTAAGTCTCTCCGAGTGATTTCTTCCCTTTAACTTTACCTTGATTGCTTTACGCGCACGTGGAAGTTAGTTTCGTTCGTTCGTTCGTTCGTTCGTTCGTTCGGGTGTATGATAATTCATCGATTGCAGTTAGCGTCTTTTAAGAGTTGACCAGTTTCGTCTCCCTCTTATCGTCAACGTTCCAATGCTGGATGCGAGCTTCTCGCATCTTTTTTTCTTTTCATCGTCGATTCTTTCTCTCTCTCTCTCTCTCTCTCTCTCGTCGTTCGTTTATTCGTTACTTTGCCGATTTATGTTAATCCGTAATCTAGTTCGCGCTCGGCGCAAATACGCGATACACGTAAAGCCTTTTTAAAGTGTTCGGTAATTTAAGATGACGTAGAAGGGTTAGTTACCTAGCTAGCTAGCTAGCTAGCAAGCCTAGGTAGGTAGGTAGCTTGCTTGCTTCGAAAGTGGAAACCACAAACACCCCTCTTTCTCTTATTTCTTTCTTTATTACAAATCCTTTATTTCTTTATTTCGTTTGTTCGATGAAAAATACAAGAAATTCGGTTAAATGTCCCCTTCCCCCTTTCCCCCCTTATGTTCGCGGTAAGAAAGTTCTTGGAAAGGAACGAATAATGCTCGACAAACTGGAGGGGCCGGGGGGGGGGAAGGAAAGGCGTCTCCAGTAGCACATGGTCAGCTTGGGACGGCCCATCTGTCAATCAAACGGTGCATGCTACTCCTATGTGTATCTGTTTACTGCACACACATATATATATATATATATATAGGTACTATCGCGTATGCATATACTTTAACACGGTGCGTGCGTGCGTGCGTGCGTGCGTGCGTGCGTGCAGAAATACGAGTTAGGAAGTAGGGAGATAGAGTATGTGCAGTAACTGTGCGTTCTCTTGGACTCAAAGAAAGGCGGATACTACTCGTCCAACGAATAGTTAGCATCGTTACTATGCTGTGTGCTACACGTACCATTAGCTTTCTACCAACTTGTCTCGCATCCCTTCTTCTCATTCTCATTTGCCTATTGGAATCATTTGCTAGAGATGGTATTATTATTCTCTCTCTCGTGTATAATTAAAAATTATAAAATATAAAAGAAAATATGTAAGAATTTCTGAACAAATATAGAAACAGACGGGATGGATTAATGATTCGTCGTAAGATCGATACTAATAAACGTATTAAACTAATATTACGATCTTATAATATAATACATCTCGTAGGATAAATCACGCGTTATTCGAATGAATAATAAGGAAATCATTTTTATGAATAATTCGAAATGAAGCAAGACATTTATAACGTGGTAGGCAGATAGATTAATTATTACGAATGGTAATGTTGGGTAATATATATCGATCGATTAAATAAATATTATTTATTTCAAAAGGGAATAATTACTAAGATAACGAAGGATTATATATTAATTTGAGCTTATGTCAATTTATCTCGTATAAAATAAATATATATTTCTAGATATCCGTTCTATCGGAAGATAATTAACTTCGTTCTCATTCGAAATGGGAGAGGTGTGGGTGCGAAATAAAAAATAAAAAAGGTAGAAAAAAATGAATCCTTGCTCAAGGACAACGAGAACAACGACAACGACAACGACGACGACGACGACGACGAAGGTGTAATGTTCGAAACGGCGATACGACATCTAACAGCTCCACCTCGATAAATCTGGATAGTCCCGAACATATCCAAGCAGATTTTCCGTATCCATGGCTCGTATCCGACCATCCGGATCCGCGTACCATGCGAACCAACGTTGCGAGATGAGACGGGGTTGTGGTAGGTGCTGTGGGTGCTGGGGGTTGGGAGAAACGATTCCATTAGATAATTAATTTCACCCTTAATGAGTCGCCTGGGACGTATGTTAATGCGAAGTGTAGGATATATTTACATTTACGGTAGCACGAGGAACGTAGAAAAGACGGAGCTCTTATTCGTTTCTCTTCTTCGTTCCTTTAACAGGTCTGTTAACCCGTGGCTGATGCCGAACGAGAAACGAAACATCGTTCCGGATATATCCTTTCTTCTTTTTCCTTTTCCTTTTCTTTTTCTTTTTCTCTATCTCCGTTTATTTCTTTTCTTCCCCATCCCTTCTTCCCTCTTCCCTCTATTGCTTTTCATTACTTCTTTTTATAGTCTTCTTCGTTCTCTTTTAAGCTAAAGGAAGTAAGATATTAAGAGTACCCGCTAACTTTTTCCAAGTAATTTTAAAGTTGGAAAAAAGAGATCGTTGAAAATGATCCAATTTTTTTTTGTTTGTTTCTTGTCATTATTTTCATTCCAAGTTTTATAGAATAAAAATTTCTTAATCATAATACTTGTACGTTAACGAACAAAATATGCGACCAACTATTGGAGATTCGTGTTAGGTGTAATAAAAAAAAATTGTTAGAGAAGGTTGTCTTTAGATTGAATTATCACTTTCGTTGTTTTTTTCATCTTCTTCTTCTTCGATTTTGATTTGTAGTATTAAAAAATAATTTATGTTGCACGGAGTTTAAGGAGATTAAGATGTGAGAAAGGTGGATTAATACGCGTATCACGTTCTCCCGTGTCTAGTTGTGAAACTGATTTTATATTCTTTTTTTCTTTTTCTTTTTTTTTATTATTATTTTTACCCCGCAGAGATTTATCAAGATCGACATTAGTTCATCCGCGTATTTGCTTACACGTATACATTCGTATGTATTGGTGTAAATGAGATACGTATAGGTAGATCTGGCGCCTACCTGCACCTGTTGGCATCTAACTCGGAAGCTTGATTAACGATCCTAAATCATATACTCTCGTGATTACTCACTTGATTTTCTCTTTCTCCTCGTTATTCTTGCAAAACAAGTTTTGTTGCAAAAATCGGAAGCTACGAAGAAAGAAGAAGCTTTTTTCTTTTTAGAAGACACAAATCTTATTAAATAATACAACTTTCGTTTGTTTCCTCCCGCATTTGGTAATATTGTTTTAACAAAAAATAAAAAAAAAATAAATAAAAAAAAAGATATAATAAAGAAATGCGCGACTTTTTGCATAACGCAAATTATCTAATTGTAAATTTTCATCTAACGGATAGTGGAATATGGGATGTAAGAATGATTCAAAAAAAAAATAAAAAATAAAAGGAAAAGAGACAGAGAGAGAGAGAAAGAGAGAGAAAAGAAGAAGGGGAGGAAACAAAGATACGATTACACTTATGGTAAATTTAACACGCTCTTTACCATATTCATGGTTTTTTTTCTTTTTTTATTATTCGTTCGCCTAAGATGGATAGACTGGTTAATGTATGCTCGGGTACACGTGTCTGTAAAGCAACCTTATTGTTGGTAGTATAGAAATAAGTAAGTAGAGTGTAGCAAGCGAAACGAGCATGTGGAAGGATTGGTAAGGACAAAAAAATCACGGCGCCATAGAAAATGGCGAACGTTACACGCGTCGAAGAGGCGAGATTTTGATCTAAACGTCGGCAAAGTGTATTATTTATATACACCTTGGTATAATAACTTTCTATATTTCCCGTTCGACGATTTATTTCTTTTTTTACGATACGTAAAAAAGTACTTTTGTATCTGCAACGAATTTATTAAAATATTCGTACTTCCACTATTCTAATTTCAAATTATTTCTCGTAATACGATATTATCCAATTTTTTATTACACGCAGAAACAACATCATTTCAAATTATTCAAATTATCAATTGAACACAAATGATAAGTAGTCTCGCAAGAATATAGCAATTGAAAGATGAACTAACCGTGCCATTATTACTCTTAGAAATATATTCAAAGTATCTAAATTATGAATGGAACTTTAATCGCGTGAAAAATCATCTTCAATGTATTCCAACACCGAGTTTCGTTCGCATCGTATAAACAAGAGTGGTTATCAAAACACGTGTAAAATAATCTCCGTTAAAACGTTCGATTAACAATGCGTATTTATGAAGCAACGGAGAACGAGTATTAAATAAAGAGAGAGAGAGGGAGAGAGGGGGGGTGGAAGGGGGCTCGAAGAAGAAAGAAAGAAGGAAAGAAAGAAAGAAAGAAATAGAAAGAGAGAGAGAAGAAAAAAGGAACGTGAGAAAAATAACACGTGAGTTCTCTATCGTTGATCCTCCTCGCTCCCGCCCCCGCCCCCGCCCCCGCCCTCGTCGTTCTCCCTCGCCCCTCGCCCCTCGTACTCGTTCGTTCGCGAGTTCGGAGATAGGTATTTTTATGGCAGAACGTCCCTAATTACCGCGCTAATTAATCGTTCTTGAATCGATAGCGACACTCGCGTATCTATCGTTCCGATCTCCGCGCTCTTGCTTCGTTTCTTGACCGTAGGCGAGAAGAACGACCTAAGTGTCGTAAGTGTTTTGCTGTTTGTGATACGACCTCCCTCCCTCCCCCCCCCTCCTTCGGCCCCTCTCTCACGCTAATCAGAAAAAATAATCCTCCCGAGAAAGAAGCACACACGTACACGTATAGCGAGTCTTTCGTGTAAGTGTGTATCGGTTAGTGATCTCGTTAGACACGTCGTTAGGCAAAGAATACGTTTACCTATACGCTCGAATTTCTGTTTCTTATTCTTTTTTTCAAAAGTTCAAGCGAAAAATAAAAAGAAAGAAAAAATAATAAAGAAAGAGTTAGTTTCGCTTATTCGTTTTGTTTCGCGTGATTCGTACGAGGGGAGGAGGAGGAGGAGGAGGAGGGTATCGAAGAAAGGTGTACCACCGAATTTCGAATTCGTTCGCAAAATTTATGGCCGTTCGTACGGTCAAAACCCCCCCACCCCACCCGTAAGAGGTCCGTGGCGAAGAAGAGAACCCATAGAAGATGTTCGACCGAGTTTCGCGTCGTCCCTGGAGTTTTCGGCGAGAAGATTTGTGGTCTCCCTCTCTCTCACTCTCTCTCTCTCTCTCACTCTCTCACGGAGCTCTTGGTTCGATTTAGATGTTCATTTAATTTAGTCGTCCTCGCCGGTGCTTGACTTTCAGCCCACCCCGTTCCCCCGTTCCCCCGTTCCTTCCTTCCTTCCTTCCTTCCTTCCGTCTCGCTCTTTTTTCTGCGGATATGCGCGGTGTGCTCTCCTCCGCGGGACCGTTAACAGGGAATCCCGCTCCCAAGAAAAGGGTAATTCATTAACGCGGCCCACCACGTATATACGGGGACTACCTATACTCTTCAGAAATAACGAAGCCGATTCGTCCGACCGATAATTGCCCGGTATATCTGATTGGAGATACCTCGATGACAGATTTATTGATTTCCACAGCCTACGTCACTTTTCTTTCTTATTTCTTTTTTTTGTTTCTTTTGCATTTTATTTTACTTCTTCACTCTCTCTCTCTCTCTCTCTGCTTCTTCTTCTCTTTCTCCGTCAAGTCCTCGAATCCAGCTGTGTCAGTTCGCGTGCAATCGCACACCTATCGTGTCCCTGTGTCTCTCCGTGTGCGCGTTTATGCGCGAGTCTACCCCATTGACGAAAATGAAAACGAAAAAACTTTTTAGGATTACTTTGAAGAGCAGAGAAATTCGAGTAGCAAAGAGGGAAGAAGTATTCACAAACTTATATATTGGAATATATTAATTAAAGTCTTACATTAATTTATTTATTTGATTCATTAGTTATATCCTAGGTATTTGTATGCATTTATCCGTGCACGTACGTATTCATGATATCTTTGAAGAAGAAAATAAAGAAGAAGAAGAAGAAGAAGAAGAATAGAAAGAGTGAATTTTTGTCTTTAGTGGTGCGTGCAGCTGCCTTATACAAGGAGGATCCTCGATAGAGATCAGAGATGAGAATAACGTCGTCGGTAGTGCCGTAAACAAAGGCAGAAAGCGTGGGACGAAACGAAAAGCTCGCGGAGTCTCCATTAATTGCACAGATTGAGTGCCGATCGGTGCTTTCTCGCTTTAACGTTCAAACATATATTTATACATATGTGTATACGTCTCTCCGCGTATATAAGTGCACAGATATTGCATATACATTTCTATACATTTGTGTGTACATTTTCTGCCTCTCTGTCGGCAGATAAATCCTTCTTAGCTTTGTTATTTCCTTTCCTTCGAAAGAAAGAAAAGATTTCAAATACGTCGAATATCCCCGGCTACTATCTTCACTCTTTTCCTTCATTATCTTTTTTCTATCTCGAGTCTAAGATATTTCCCGTTTTAACGAACACGCTTTGAAAAACGTTTAATCTTTCTTTTTGCATTTTTTATCACGTCCTATCATATTTATTTTATTTCTTTCGATTATTATTCGTCGTTAATATATACGTATAATTATTTATACGCATTTTTTGTTTTTCTTCTTTTTTTTTTTTTTTAAAGTAAAATTTGCGACGGTAATTACTGAATTTTATGAAACGGCATAAAAAGAGAAGGAGAGAGAGAGTGGGAGGGAGATAGAATTCACAGTCGATCGATATATCCTAAATGATTGTTAATTAATCGATAGAAATGTGTATCGTTGTTTAAAAGTACGGAGTATATGTTTGGAGCATCGTCCTCTTCAAAAAATTATTTAATGTTGTTTATGTGACTTTCCAACGGTTGCGTATGTCTAACGTACATAATACGCAAAATCGATAACATTTCCTTTTATGGAAAGTCATATAAACAACGTTTGATAAAAGTACTTTCGCAGAGGACTAACAGCTCAGTCTATTGTTTGATTTCGAAGAGGAAGGTACTTCGAAAGGTAAATTCATATTTTTAGATTACAATATACATATTTTTCGATTAATTAATAATTATTTAACGTATATCGAATACAGTATTGTACTTTACAAATATTTTTGATTATTTTAACGTTTCCGACCAGTAACAATTTTGACGTGTATTTCTTTTCTCTTATTTATTTTTTTTATTTAATTAATTAACATGACAAATTATAGCGATTAACATTTTAACTTTTAATATATGAAAATTATACTTGCCGATAAGGAATGCGTCCTTCTTCGTTCGAAATAATATGACGAAATAATCGTCGGATTGATTGAAAATCAATCGCGTGTCTTTTCCTTTTTTATTTTTTCAAATTTTATTTTTGCATTTTTTTGTCAAGCCACCGGTTAATCGTTTCAATTTATAGGTAAACATAAATTGACTTGTTAATAACAGCGTTGATCCTTCGTCGGTTGATGCGTAATTCGTAAGCAAAAGTTTTATATAAAAAGTTTCGTTCGATGCGGTACGTTTAACGGTTTCTGACATTAAAGCGAGCTCGAATCATTTAGTTGGATCGATATCGAGTCATTAACAAACGAATGACATTTTATCACTCTCATTGATTATTCGATTTAGCGGTAAACATCAAGTAATAAAGGAGGACCATATTTCACGATAGGAATTTTTTTTTATCTAACTTTATTTATAAGATGTATTTGTATTGTAAAATATCTTTGGAATTTTTCTATTATATCACTTAATTAGGAAAGAATAAGAATTAATTGGCATGAAATTTTTATTACGTCGATTAAAGTGTGCGTTGACAGTTCATTTGTTTTTTAATATTATACACGTACACGCATACACGCATATACATTATTTTATATTTATCAAGTAACGTCTATCATTCAGTTTGAAATAAGATTTACGAATAATACACGGTTCATGAACGTTTCATTTGAATTTTAAACTATCTTATTAATTTATTCTTTCTATTTTTTCAGATATTAATTAAGATAGTACTAAATTTCTTTAATTTTAATTCAGCGTAGCGTAATAAACAAATCAATTACGACAATTGGATGATTTAGAAGAACGACCGATGCATACTTTCAAAAATTTCGATTTCTACAATATAATAAAATATTTGAAGAAAAGGAAAAAAAAGAGAAAAAAAATAATAGGAATAAACAAATTGATGGGTGATGTTATTTTCGAGGGGAATAATTCTTATTGAACGACTCAATCTCGTGGATGAGAACGCGTAATTAAAGATTAACGGCGTCCAGAGACGTCGTCGTTTTTAATGAAGAAATATATAGCATTCGTTTTGATGAGAAAAAGCAAAAAAGAGAGAGAGAGAGAGAGAGAGAGAGAGAGCTTTAATGAAGTGTAGGAAAGGGGAACACAACAAACGCTTCGCAATTAGCATTCCATCGAATAATATATTCAGGTATTCGAATGAGCTTACTTCTCTCACCGAGCTACCCCCGTCCCCGTGATTACTCGTCTTTTCGATACCCGCTGTCGTGGCATTTAAATCGCTGGTATTCAAAGAACGATTCGTGGCTTGCATTTAAATGCAAAAGATTTCGGGCTGTCATCGTTGTCCTATATACATTTTCTCTTTCTCTCTTTCTATTACCATCCATGGCGTGTTACTTCGATATAATCGACGACAACAACAACAATAACAACAACAACGGAAATAAATAAATATATATTTTTATATGTATCATGGGTGGACGAATTAATAATCTAATTTTTTTTTTTTTTTTTACAGTAATTGCAAAAATTAATATATCTTCGTTAAAATGCTCTTATATCGTTGATTTGTCGATTAGAGAAAAACCAAAATTACAAGAATAAGATTTATGTAATATATAAATAATATATAATAAAGATATATAATATATATATTTACTAATTTTTATAGGTAAAAATTTCAAATGCAAATAAGATGAATGATTAATAATAAATTTAAATATAATGAAATATAATGTATAGGGAATGAGATAATAAAAATAAGAATTTAACATCGTAAAATAAATTATTACAAATTTCTACGGGTCATTACATTCGATAGTATAAATGATAGCCAGTCTAGGATATTAGTTAATCACGTGTACTCTAACGTACGATGCTATTAGAAGAAATAGACGAGGTAAAGGTCCTCTACAACCGGTTCTAAGAGAGGGAGAGAGAGAGGGAGAGAGAGAGAGAGAGAGATCTTGTTTGGGAAAGTTTATACGTCATCCTTTCATCTTACAATTAGTAATGAATTTTTGTAAAGAAGATTCGATACGAGGATATCTCTATTATAATTTTATTGCATACCATTTATGTTTTATTTCTTAATCGACCTTATGGAAATTTGTACATAATTATGGTACAATAAAATTGGAGAAACGTGAAACTTTTACTCGATCAATATTAATTTAAACAAACATACAATTTCTTTTGAAATTCCTTCATTAAATCATTCCACGACTCTTAAGAACAATTTCAATCATTATACCAATTACAATCTTATCGTATTATTCACACACACATGCGTTTGTGTTTTTATTATTTCTTTATCAAAACATGGACATATTTTACGTATTAATATAAGATTATAAAAGAGATATCGAAACGTTTATTAGATTATTATCAATATTAAATACTTAATTGCTTTTTAAGAAAAAAAAAAAAAATCTTCGTTTAATCGTACGAAGTATATAAGTAGGTGTTATTAATAAATAATCATTGGATCGTTATACGAATTCTCTATTAAATATTCATATACTTGTTAGATATATTCTCTGTAGCGTAAACTGATGAAATGATACTTGGGTATTGAATGAAACGTATATAATAAATTTGATCTCTTGTATTAATTTCGCAACTAGTAGTAGCTAGTATCGAACACGCGGAAGCGGAAGTGCATTTTCACTTGCATCGAGTGTTTCTTTAACTGTCCGTACGACAGCCCGTTGATCTGTCGATTGATGTCGAAGTAAACCAAAAAATTCAATAAAATAAAAATAAAAATAAAAAGAAGAAGAAGAAGAAGAAAGAAAGAAAGAGAGGAGGACTTTCGACATCCTGCTCGTATACAATCGACCATATGCTGGTCGAACGTCGATTTTGAAATTAGCGGTTTTCGGCCAGGAAAACGGACAATGAAAGTTGGCCGAAAATAAAAAAAAAAAAAAACCCTACTCCTCTACTCAGTCCCCCGGTTCTTCCCGTGAAAGTTCTTTCTTCTGTTCTTAATACATTTTTATACATTTGTTACGATACATTGTATACTATGTCGTATGGAAAAAGACGAAGAACAACGACGCGTTATACGACTTTATGGTGTTTCGGACAAATTTCAATTTCGACGATCTTTCCCCACGTATACAACGTTGAATTATTCTTCAAAGGGGAAAACAGTTTGTTACATAATAATAGTAATAATAATAATTGTAGATATAGACTTTTATTAGAAATCAAATAAAATGACACGTATTTCACGTTAATTGGGGGGTGGGGGGAAGGGGTTTCTCATTGATAGGTGTATCAGCAAATTGTTCGTAAAATAACGTACCGCAGATAGTATAAATGCAATTCAATTAGTCGATTATAAAAAAAATGAGAAGAAGAAAAAAAAGAGAGACATAAAAATATGTAATTAGAAAGTAGTAGTAGTAGTAGTAGTCGCACCGAAAAAAAGCAAGAAGCGTCTCGAGACGAGTTAATTCGACGATGACGTTAGCCATCATCATAGTGTTTTCGTGAGTGGCACGCGATTAACTCTCGCGATTAGCACTGGCGATTAGGTTTCGCGATTAGGTTTCGCGACTAGGAGGAGCTCGAGATCGGCATGGCACGTGGAGCGTAAGAGCATGTATTAGGGTTTCCGCGTGTTCCGTTGTTAACGGGAGCATAAAAGATCGTTCCCTCGTTAAATAAATAAAGTAAAAAGAGAAGGAGGACGAGGAGGAGGAGGAGTGGGTGGCTGGGGTGGGGTGGGGTGGGGTGGGGAAGGGAGAAACGCGCACGTGCATAGAGAGTAAGCGTTACATCTACCTACCTCTTAAAAAAAAAGAAAAAGAAGAAGAAGAAGAAGAAGAAGAATGAGAGGTAACAGTCTCGTGCGGGCGATCTGTTTTTCGACGTGGCTACGAGCAGAAAGAATAGATGATATAAACAGATAAAATAGATAGACCGAGGAGAGAGAGATAGAAAGATAAGAGTTAAAGGTAGATGAAGATAGTACTCTTTCATCGCTCTTATATATGCGTTAATTACCGCGAATCGCTTCGTTTGAGATTAATTATATCGCGATAGGATAATATTTCAGACTCTTTTTTTTCTATTTTTTTTTCCTTTGCCAGAGTGAAAATAAGTCTAACTTGGGTACGCGTAATTTATCGGCAAAGCGCAACGACGCATCAAGTAAAAAAACACTCGACTAATCCTCAACCAGAGAAGAACGAACATAAGATTTGAAAATGATGCGAGATTATTTTCTCCGCTAACCCTTTACGCGTAAAATGCATGGTAATATTAAATTAGAAAAAAAAAAGAGAAAGAAAGAAGAAAGGAAGGAAGGAAGGAAAGAAAGAAAGAACGGGATCGGTATAAGTCCGATACGCAGATCGCTTTTTCTTCACGCTGTATGTTTCTCTAACGTTATTAGAACGCGGAGCTTTCTGTGCATCCTTCTTTGATAGTTTCCACGCGTGCTTGCTATCCGATACTTAACGATAAACGCAAACGTGGCCTTCGTTACGAGTACGAGAACCACCACCAACGGTATCCGGGTAATTATCGTTGCGCAACATTTACATAAGAGGATATAGTTATAAAAACGTGAGAATATATATAAGCAAAATACGTACTCCGATATATTACGTAAGGGGTTGATTCTCTTCTCTCGACAACATTTATTATTATTATTATTATTATTATAACAAAAATAATTGTACAAATAATAATAATAATAATAATAATAATAATAATAATATCATAATTGGACAAGGTTTTTCTTGTTGAAATCGTTAGACGATTATTCGGAATATATTAAAAGCGAGTTCTTTTTTATATCTGGAAATGAAGAGGAAAAGGGAAAAAAAGGAAAATGCGATAAGCCGAGCTAGGTCGGAATCGAAGTTTAACGGAAGGCAAGGTCCTGGCAAGTCTCCGCAGTAGTGCCGCGTTGTTCGCTTCCGGTGGGCGCCGAGCAAAATGTTCGCTTTTTCATCAGAATGTAATTATCGCGGTCTACTCGCGAGAACGGCTCTCCCCCTTTTTCGAGGAGAACGGTAATCTACGGTAAAGCAAGTCATAATTCCTTCGGCCACGTGACCCACACCTACGTATCGTAAGACCAAATCTGATATACGATAAAATCTTTCTGTCATTTGCCGGCACCGAAGGGAGCCAATTCCAAAAGGGTGTGCGACGAGGTTTTAACCGGAGGAAAATAGCTAGCTAGGTGCCCGCTTACGTGGGTGCGGGTATCTTCAAAGTGAATTAATATTCTTCGAAGACAAACCTTTCGATGGAATATTTTCCAATCGAAAAACGTTCCACTAATATGTTTCGCGTTAATTAATCAAATATGTGTGACACGCATCGTATATAGAAATTTGTATTAATTCATTTAAAGAGAACCGTTCACGCGTTACGTTTGAATAATAATCAAAATAAACGATTAATCGTTAAGGATTAAATTTGTTCTTTTTATAAAATGGACCGCGAGAAGGGAAGTTTGACGTCGATGTATCCTTTATCGAAGTTTAAGGGATAGTATAGCGAGCAGCCATCATATCGGAACGGGAGGCAACGTTGCTACCCCATGCTGTTGTCTACCACCCCGGAACACGCGTCGTTCTATCTACCCTCGAAAATCCATAGTGGACCCACCCTTCGGGGCGCCTGCGCATCTCGCTTGCTTCGTTCTAACAACCAATCCTCCGACCCCTTTCCGCCCCTCGCCACCTCCTTTACAAGCCGACGAATATACAAGCTGTACACACGGAATAGCCGCTATCGTCTACGAAATAGGGGGAAGGAAGAAGGGAAAAATGAGGAGGGAAAAAGGGAGATAGAAGAGAGAGAAAAAAGGGCCAAGAATTTTCACCAATATTAAATGCAAAATGGCCGTGCGCGTGCCGTTCAAAATTCTACTTTCCTTTTTTTCCTTTATCTTTCCTTTCTCCTTTTATTCGATAAACAGTGGATAATTATTAGTGCGATGACTACGTATTTATTCGTAACTGCATAACTACATAAGTACTACTAACATGTTATAAAGTGCATGAGTAAGTCGCATAACCGTGTTTCTAAGATAGGCGTGTCGGTTCATTTTTAGACACTGATAGATGAAGCTGTTATTATACGCATCTTGATAAGTTTATTCTTTTAGAGATCCTATTGAATTGGTCGATAAATAACGGGCAAAATTTTACAAAACGAAAAAAAAGATAAGAAACAAAAATTATCGAACGAATTATTTGTTGGTCAAATAATTAATTATCGAATGCACGAGCGCGTGCACGCATTCCGTTGTCGAGTAAAGTGAAATAATGAAATATATAATTTTCTATCGCGTATATCTCTATCTATATTTTTCCTAGATCTTAATTATATAATGTAATAATGAATACGTAGCATAAACGATAGGAATTTTCGAGGCATCGCATTTAGAATTAGAATAGGTGAGTAAATAGGAACATTTTTCGAGAGTTGGGTGCACATTGTTAACGTTTACGGTGTCACGCTTCGCGGACCAGATAAAAATCAACGCAACTGGCCTAATGCCGGTAGGGTAACGTTTAACATTACTAGGGTGTCCCATGGAACATATACGAATACTTGGCTTATCACCTGGCCGAGCTGTTGGCATATAGAAATCGTGCGTTATTCGCGTTAGGGATTCGCTAAATTCGAATCCTATGTTCAACGAATTGTTCACGCGATTTCCTTCACCCGTATCAATTTTCGAACGTACGTTCATTTTAATTACGAATAATAATTTTAATAAGAATAATTCATACGAAGGTAAATACATATTTAAATGTGGGCGGGCGTGCGCGTGCGTCTCTCTCTCTCTCTCTCTTTGCCTACATTTGAATGATAAAAAGAACAGTTGGAAACAAAAGTTAGTTACGTAAATGGCATATTACGCGTAGCTCGTCAGTGGTAAGTAACGATTATGCAGGGGATATGTCTAATTGTTCTTTCAAATCTATAATTTTTAATCTATCTGTCATCGTGTACAGTTGTCATTGCAAATTCTCATGTAATACAAAAGCTAGAGAAAGAGTACCGCATATCAATAGACGCATCACTCTCGCGGAGACATTTGAAAAACAAAACAAAAAAATAGGTATAATCCGCGATGCAAATCCATCTTTTGTTTCCTTTACTAATTCATATTATGATTGTTAAAATAAGAAGAATCATTCGGTCGTGCAGGTAAGAAGAACAAAGCTCGCGCGTATCGCGGTAGGAAAACTCGTTTCGTTCGAAATACTTCCTGGGTGGTGACAATACGCGTGTAGATAAAGAAAATAGAAATGTAGAGAGAGAGAGAGAGAGAGAGATAGAGAAGAAAAAGAAAAAGAAAAGAAGAAGCAGAAAAAAATGGTGGGTTTAATTAAAATGCTTAGGGGTTAGAAAGCGTGATGAATGAGATCGCTCGCGTTGTACGCAGCTGCACGCGGAGTACACAACCTGGAGAACTCTATTAATTATTAGATGACACCAAATCCATTATCCGGGACGAGGAACACGACGGAGGTCCTGCAGAAGTGGTCTCATTCGGATACCATTAAGAGTGTGACCGTCTTCTTTTGTTCCTCTTTCCTACCTATATCTACTACTTTCCTATCTTTCTCCGCTATTTCCATGGCTAAGGCGCAAAACAAAGCTCATTATCGTGACGAGAGAGAGAGAGAGAGAGAGAGAAAGGTTCACGTGGGCCGGACCCAACGTTACGACCTCGCTTTTAATATGCTTCCTCGCGACTTCTCTTTCTCTCTTTTTCAATTTTGGTCTCTTTCGTTTTTGCCATTTTGCGCCTACGATAATTCATTTCTTATCTATCTATGCACGTGGATAGCAACGGTCGACGAATTTACCGTTCCATCGATTATTTTTCATCTTCGTCAATTTGGTAATATTAATTTATCGATTATTGCGTATTAATCTATAGTTATCGATAATATCACCAATCTCGAGAATAGAATTTTTTGAGAAGTAATAATTCTCGGCTTGTTTTTTCTTTTTCTTTTTCTTTTTATTTTTTCTATTATTATTATTTTAATTTTCGTTTTACTCGCGTAGGTATACAGATGCCGTTGCGTCGGTCAAAGAAGGGATTTGCGAGAGAGAAGCGTAAGCGGTAGTCATTCATAGTGACATCTCATTAACACTATTTCCTTAATAACCCGAGATAAGAACTGGTCCTTTACCGAGTGTACGTGTATACGTGTGTTCGTGTATATCTCGAGAATACTCGTAGCAACGTATCCATCTCATTTTCTTGTATACTCGGTGCCTCTTTTGAACTTTCTTATATTTTCTTTCTTTCCTTCTCGACTCTCCTTCTATCTTTTTCTCACTTTTTCACTCTCTCCCTTTCTCTCTTTCTTCTCTCTCGTGGTCGTTAAATATACACGTATATGCGTAAGAATAATAATTATTCCTAAGTATAGGCCTAAGAACGTCGGACAAGAGCCGGTGTCTTTGATACGGTTGTTCCGTCTTTTAGTAGCATTTTAGTTAAAACCGTGTCTCTCCTTCTCTCCCCGATTCCCACGTCGAGAGCGCCTTCAATTAAACAAACAGTTTCAAAGGTAGTATCCGTAAAATTTGATTTTGCATATTAATTTCGGTAATGCGATCGAGCGGCGGCGGTACAATTCTCCCATTTTTTCTTTCTTTTATTTTTTCAATTTTCATTCTAACGAAGGAACTTCAATAACGCGAACGGTAGGTACGATAATGTCCCGTGAATTATTCTTATTTCTTCTTATATAATTTTGTGCGCGAATATTATAATGATAATTATTATTATATAATTATTATTATTATGTGGCTCAGAGCAGTAAACGTCGTTAACACTAATCTACGGAAAATAATTCAACTTGTATATATGCAATATAATAATGAAATGCTAAAGCAAGCGAGAGACCGAGCGATTACCGGGAACGATATTATGCAAATTTCAAAGTTACCGTCAGAGTCAGATAAAAGAACAATTAGCATGTTATTGGTATTTCGTTGTGGCTAATGTTACTAATTAAAATGCTCGATTTCCTCATTTACTGACAGACTAAACGAATATTGTCGAGGAACTTTACGCGAAGATTTTTATTTAATAAAGAATTCTATTTCATAGAAAAAAAAAAAAAAAAGAAAAAAAAAACAAGAAACGTCATTTATCAAAATCGTTGATTACGAAATCTGTTGACAATAATTTAGATCTTAAATTGTCATGAATGGTGCTGAACGAGATTTGTTACATTGAATATTTTGTAAATTGTAAAAAAAAAAGAAAAAAAGTCTTATATTGCTTACGTCATTATCGACTAATAGACGACCACCGAGTAGTAGTTTTTACTTGACGATAAGCACCACTGTCATAACTACTAAATAACTCGTACACTTTACGCTAAAAAAGGCGAGTCATCTTAACGTAAATATTCGATATTACGAGGCCGCTATTACCAATTTAAGTATACACAATTTGAGAATATATTTTCCGAACGTGGGGATATTTGTACGAACACGTAGACACACGTATACAAGGATGCGTATAATTTTGTATATACGAGCCCAGAAGGTTCGAACGTTGTGTCAATCAGCAGCTGGCACCGAGAACTTTTAATTATCGAAATCCTGCGAACGCGTTCTCCGGTCCGTCGTCGTCGTTGGCAACCATTTCGAAGGACTCGACACTGCCTGATTGGAATCACCGGAATCCTTTAACCGGAGGAGGAGTGGCGAACAAAAAGAAATCAATTGGAGACTTAGTAAGCCACCGGTCTCTCTTTTTATCGGTCCTTCCTTCCATTTTCTTCTTTTTTTTCTCTGTTTTTTTTTTTTCCCCTTTTTTCTCTTCCTCATCTTTTATACACGTTTGTTTTGTTTTATATCTTCTTAAAAGAAGAGAAAAATGATCCAATGTTTTATTCGAATAAATCGATAAAAAGATTGCAACTTTCTCTCCGTTGATCTCGTGTATTAATGACATTTTTGTATCGATATTTGTTTGCAGTTTAAAACCACCTCAAAAGGATGGCGTGACGAAGTCTAATCCGAGTAAACGACACAGAGAACGTTTGAACGCCGAACTGGATACGTTGGCATCTTTACTTCCGTTCGAACAAAATATTCTAAGCAAACTCGATCGTCTCAGTATCCTCAGGCTCAGCGTCAGTTATCTTCGCACCAAAAGTTACTTCCAAGGTAAACGTTATCTATTTTTTTTTTTTTTCAATATTAACGAACCGAACCACGGTTTTGTTTTTCGTAGAAATTTTGCTGTTCGATTTTTTCGCAGGGGCGCCAGCCAGGCCGGGGAGAATTTATTTTGTTAATATAAAATATCGTAGATAATTCGCGCGCAAAAATGGATTATCTTCGCGAAAAGTTGGGAAAACACGCGAAACACTCGTTATTGGATTATCAGTCGAAAAACAATGACTCGAGAAGACAATGGTCTTCTTCTTCTTCTTCTCGTTTACCATTTTCGTTCGAGATTCGTTACGAAACGTTCATTATCAAAAGACACAATGCTATCTTATACGAGTTCAGATTGCGAGCGTTAAGAAATCTTTTTCTAACGCGAGTTGTACGATATCAAAATTATTTCGTATACTTCGGATCGCGTAATACAATAATTCAAATATATCACCGGGATCAAATTAATCGCACGCTTGGAAGAAGATATCAATTAATCCTTTGCACTATATTATTGTCTCGTATGAAAATTCAAATATTTCGTTTAATATCGCGTTTATATTTTGTTTGTAGAATATAAAAATTTTTAATAACACCTACGTAACAGTGCTGAAAAAATCAGACTCGTATGCATATTTCGAGAACGAAATTATTTAATACCGAGATTTGTTTTGTTCTAGAAGGGACTTCGTAGTGCAAAGGATTAATCCTGCTCGAAATTTTTTTCCCCCCAGAAAAGGGCATCGCCATTTTCCGAGTTACAATTTATCGAGTAGTATTAACGAGTATCCGAGAAAGCGGCGGAGTTTAAAAAGGGATGCAATTAAAGGAAAGGTAAAAAAAAAAAGAAAAGAAGAAAAGAAAGGGGAAAGATGTCGAAAATCAAAGATCGGGTTCATTATTATCGACATTTCTCTTATGGCGTTTGGTTCTCGCGCGTTTTCGTAACGCACGCCCTTGCGCGCGCGCGCGCGCGCAATCTCATCTGCAATCACAATCGGTTGGGGTCAATCGAAGAATCGGCACAGGAGGATAATGGGTAGGCTCGTTTCTTTCTTTCTTTCTTTCTTTCTTTCTTTCGGCTGTCCCACAGTCTTCTCTTTCCTTCGCCATTAGGCTGTTTCTTACGTTGGTCGAATAACCACCTTGCCCTCCCTCTTTTCTGATCTAAGGGCGAAGGTGAACAGCAGACTTGTGCAAAGTTACACGAAACCACCTTCGTAATGCAACTCTTACATAGGTACGCTTTTTTATCGATTTAGTGTCATTCGAGAGAACTACAATTTTAGATTTATCAAATAGACGATGTTATTTCTATTTTTATAAACGTTATCGTGACTATTTCCTTTTTATTTTTATTTTTTTTTTTCTTAAATTAGACCTTTAATAAATTAATAAAAAGGAAAAAAAAGAATTTACTTGACTATACATTAATAATTACGCGGGGTTTTTAATTTGTATTGAAATATCAATTCGCGAGTGTAAAATATATAATCATAACGCCTTACTTTGAAAACAGTTGGCATAACCACGAGGGGTGTTAAAAGAGTCTTCTTTCGAGAGATCGAGCGTGGATAAACGTTGAAAGGAGAAACAGACGGAAGATGAAAAGACACATGGAATTACCGAAGATGAAGAGTCTCGGGGGTGGCAAAGTTCTCGAGAGGAATAAGAGGAAAAAGAAAAAGGGCAAAAAGACTAAAAGTAGTAGAAGAAGAAGAATAAGAGGAATAAGAATGAGAATAAGAATAAGAAAAAGAAGAAGCGAGACGGAGTGGATTCTCGGCAGAGTGAGAGATGAGAGATATCGAGCGCAATAGCGTATGCAAGGTAATGCACGCGCACGAATACGAATCCGGATGGAGGAGTTAGGTGCAGAGAGTGAGAGAGAGTGAGAGAGAGTGAGAGAGAGAGAGAGAGAGAGTGAGAAAGAGAGAAACTAAGCGCCTGTTCCTCGGCTACTCTTCGGGGTCCGCGAAGCAGCACTGGTCCTGGTATCGCGGATCTCGCAGTATATCACCATGGACCCAGAGGAGCTTGCTTGCCCGGCTTCTACTTAGCACGGTGTTGCTCTTGTCCCTGAGCAATACTACCCGCTACCGCTCACCGATCCCCCAGCCACCACCACCACCACCACCAGCAGGGAAACGGCCCAAACGGTAGCAGAGAGTAGCATTGTTCACACCGTTTTAATAGGTATTCATTGTCTGACCTCGGATCTTTTCCGAAGACTCTCAGAAGAGAGAGAGAGAGAGAGAGAGGGAGAGAGAGAATGAAACGCGGATTGTCGTCCCTGATGTTCCGATAAAAAAAGACTTTCCGATATCTCAGACCACAACAAGAGCAATAATCCTTTGTGTTAGCAATATCCTTCTCTCATCGACTAGCTTCCCGCGTTACGCGTTATTATATTATATTTTTTGTCTTTTTCCTCCCTATCTTTTACTCTTTCGAATTTATTCAAAGTTAGAGTGGATGTAACGTACGTACTCCATCTAAACTTAGATTATCGTTGCACTCCGTTATGCAAATTAATTAGCGGTGATTTTTGAAGCGGACGCGTGCTTCGTAGTCGCGTTGCCGTGCCACGATCCCCGTTGGCAAGGTGTTGCCAAGGTGTTGGTAGGAGGGGAAGTTTGGGTGTCGAAGAGGCGGTGTGCACTGAAAAGATACCCCCTGCACAGCAGCAGCAGCACCAGTTCTTCGAGGATTCAGATAGGAGATCTTCGTTGTTGCGCCTTTTCCCCCGTTGCAAAGCCCTTGCAAAGCCCGTTCGAGTGCGAGGAAAGAGAGGATCCACCGACCGAATCTTGGCAATTAACCGCCGCCACTTAGTCTTATTACTGGCAGTTCCGGTGTGTCTCGTACTCGGAATCTTAGCTTCTCCGCGACTAACTTTAACTCTTCGAAGCTTTTACTTTTCTTTCGTATTTCTTCTTGATACTCTCTCTCTCTCTTTCTCTCTTTTTCTCTTTTTCTTCGTTCCTTCCTACTAGATTCGAGATAGTCAACCTCTAACAATAAACGTGTTCGTGGCCGAGCGATTTTAACGACACGCTCACCTTCCTTCTTCCAATTTCAAGCGAATTTATCGTTTTCTTTCTTCTTCCTCCTCCTCTTCTTCTTCCTTTGCTTCATCATCTTCGTTCCTCTTCTTCTTATTCTTTTTTTTTTTCTTTTTTTCTTCTTATATTACACGAAATAACCATCGATTTGCTCGTTGAGATGCAACGATCGTAAGTACACCTCATAGAGTAAGTATGTACGTGTATATATTTAGTTATATATGTACATATGTATAGAGAAAGAGAGAGAGAGAGAGAGAGGCACACTCGTAATCTGAAATCGGAGAAGCACATACGGGCTAACGAGTTGCCGATTAATCCCGAGAACTTGCCTGTCGGCTGGCTGTTATCGAGGAAAGTTTTTATTGCGACTTTAATTAATTTCCTCGTTATATGTATTCTCTCGCTCTTTTTCGCTAAAGAACAAGAAAAAGAAAGAGACACATAGAGAGAGAAAGAGAGAGAGAGAGAAGAATGGGGAGCGGGGTGTGCGGGGGAGAAGGGGGAGGAGATCTCAAGCTTCGAAATTGCCTGTCGTATGTGGACATTACTTACGGGGTGATCTTTTTTAACGAGTACGGGATACGAACGATCGCTTTCTAGCGAAAAAAATAGTCCGAGAGTCCTGCCGTCCGAGATATTCGATGAGAATTCTTTCCACGTTGTTTGTATATACCCGTGTGTTTTCTATGCGTGTGTTTTTATGCATTAATATATAAACGCGTGTGTGTGTGTGTGTACGCAAGAGAGACGTAGGCGAAGGCAGAAGGGAAAGTTTATGATGAAATTATTAGTCTTGTGGTACATTAATAACGTCTGTAGACTAATTGCTTACCGCGCGAGTACATTAAATCCTCATTAAATAATTCGTTACCGTCCGACACCTTAATCGAAATCTGCCACAGATGAAAAAATTACGTCCCCGGTATAATAAAGAGCTAACGAATTAGTCCTGGCTCTCTCCGAGTCCTTGATAATTCTATACGGAGAGAGAGTATTTCCATTAGATTTAGACACTGGAAAGATCATCTCGCGATCGTAGATATTGTACACAAGTGTGTACAATACTTGATATTAAATGAATATATCTTATTGTTAGATCGTAACTGTATATTCTAATGGAAATTTCAACTTGGATTGATTATTTTCTTTTTTCCAATAAGTTACGTACGTCAAAGTGGTGCATGGTACGCGCGTGATTCGAAAAATCGGAGATCGCGTTTAACGACGATTTTCTCGATACTTTTTGTCGAAAATATTTCATTAGAATTAAAGGTGACAAAATAAAATGATATTTTTAATCGTTATCGTAAATTTTCATCGTGAAAAAAATACATTCTTCGATTTGGATCGTTAGAAAAATTCAATTTATATTCGTTGAAATGATTTTTTCGAAAAGAAAGCGACGCGAAAAACGTAGCGGAAGAATGAATGGAAAAATCGGGTCTCGTTGAGCGATGACTTTATCGTCGAATTCGTTTTATCTTTTCGTTAATACAGCGTATGCGTGACATAATGTTACACGTATATGCCTATCTACAAAAGTATATCGTAAACGTTTGGAAATGCGTAAGTTCGCGATGAAGATCCGTCGAGTGATACGTTTACCTTTTCGTTATTACGGCTTATTTGCATTTTCCATTTCGTTCTCGCACCTGGCAGATAGGTGGTGGTATGGTCATATATATGAGAAACGGAGAAAGAAAAAAACAGAATGAGAGAGAGAGAGAGAGAGAGCAGACGAGTGACTAAGGTGCAAGATGGGCAGGCGGGACTCCACGAGGAAATCAACGAAACAGATCTTTCGTAGTACTCATCTCAAAAAAAAATAAAAAAGACGAAGAAGAAGGAGAAGAAGAAGAAGAAAAAATAAAAAGAAATATTCAAAAGACTACGAGAAGGACGACACCGAGAAATATCTTAAATCGATTTACGAGCAAAATCGCAACGGAACAATCGCAACCGAATATAATAATAATAATAATAATAATAATAATATAAACGTGGTAGTAAGTAATGATTAATTTAAACCGATTATCTATATAGAAAGAGGAGTTCATTTTTCACGCGGAACAAGATTCGTTATCGCGAATCGGGGTGGTCGTCTAAAAATTTCAAATTAGTATTCTTAAGAATCGTGTTGTATTTAATGTTCGAGTATATAGATAGTGGGATCATTATTGGACATGTTTGCTCTAATTATCTTTGATTCGAGTCGTCTTTTATGTGGTTACAAACTGATAGGTATTTATCTACCTGTATATACATCGTGTCGTAATATGAAATGAATGAACGAACGAACGAACGAACGAACGAACGAATGAATGAAAGAGAGTAGATGAGTCGTTTAACCGAGCACGTGCGCGTTCGCGAGCCTTGACAAATGATGTCTTCCCTGAGAGTGTCGAGAAACGATGCGCAGAAAGAATGATGATATGTGTTACACGGTAGCCAAGCGAAGCAAACCAAACCAAACCGAGCCAAGCCAATCCAATCGAGTTGATCTTCGATAGTCGATGGAGAAAGCTTTATTAAGGCGTCGTTTCTTCTTTGCTAAAGTAAAACGATCTGTCGATTTGCTTTGCGGTGAGAAAGAGAAATATAATCTAAAGAGACCGAGAGGGAGAGAAAGTGTAAGAGTTTCGATTGACGTGCAATGGATCGCACCTCGTTAAAACCCTTTACGAAGAAATTAATGATGCGACGAACACACGCGCAACGTGTTATTTATTATTAATACGTTAATGCGTTTCGCGCTTTTCTATCGCGACGATCTAATGCACTCATTGTTAGATTATATTCTCTCTCTCTCTTTCTATCTCACTTGTTCTTACGTGTTTTATTCTATGTCGTTCCCTTTTTTCTTAGTGGTTCTTTTTGCCACGCGAAGAAGATATCTTGAAATGCAAATTTGGTCGACCCGAAGGATACTATTTATTTTTTTTTCTTTCTCCCTTCTTCTTCTTCTTCTTCTTGTTCTTATTTTGTTTTCTTTTACCAACTAGGTCCAGGTTCGGAATTTCATTCTACCGGGGCGCTCGCTCGAAGATCCTTACTTTTTTGTAGTTCGAAGTAGTTCGATTTCCGGTTGCTCCTTTTAAAGTGTTTTGGAATGTATCTACGTCCGGTTGTGTCTCGCGGTCAAAGAAACAAGAAGAAAAAGCTTGCAAATCGCACGTTCTTTTATCTCATTTGACGTGACAGTCAAGTGGCTTCCTTTCGGATACCGAAAAGGTAGAAACGATCACGGCAGCTGCCGAGTTCGATAGCCGGTTAGCGGGGAAACGTTGCCGGCACCTTCTTCTTCTTCTTCTTCTTCTTCTTTCTATAAAATGACGAGTTTGTTCGAAGAAAAGACAGAAATACACGTACGCGCACACGCACACGCGTGCACGCCAGACGCTAACCCGTTTTTTCTTTTTTTTTTTTCGAAATTTTTCCGTTCCGTGTTTAAGCGATACCACAGAAATGCGAATATTCCTTGAAACGTATGCGTATGCGAACGCGAATATACATAGAAATAAAGAGAAAGATATAGAAAAGGAAGATCGTGATATTACGACGATCGATATCGGGAGAAAAAGGGACAGGTCTCCTTTACCGTTAACATCGCAGATCCGATTTGCCTTTAATCGGTTCGACACCAAGCTGCGCTACCGGATACCGGACACGCGATAAACATCAAGCTCATTAATGTCATTATTAAAAATGCGTGGCAATTAGAGCGGCCCCGAATATCGACTTATATGGACTCGACAAGCTGATACTCGGCCAATCCATTTAGTAGTAGTAAGTAGATACAAGCATACTCGTTTTTACTTATTTGTAAACGAATCGTCGTAGTTTTTCGCCTTTCTTTTATTCCGCGTTGGGTTCGTTAAATAATACGTTCGCAACGAGGACAAATTTATGCGAATATTTTCATCATTATATTATCGTTCTCGATTCGACGAATCTCACGGAGAAAATCAATGAACTATTTTGCGCGAAAGAAAATGACCAGCTGCTTATTCTTCTTCTTCTTCTTGTTCTTCGTTACGATTTGATATCTTTTATGGCGTTTCTTTTTACGCGTACACGCGGCGGTATTTATAAAGTAACCAAAAGATCGGAGATCGGTGATGGTACATACGTAAATGCATACATACGTGCATGCATGCACGCATGCATAAATAAATACGTTCGAGTATGTTGCTATGCATATTTATAGGTGTGTAATGCAAGGTTATCGTGTGAGAAAAGTTTTTACAAGAGTCGTAGACACTTTGGTGGTAAAAATACGAGGGTAAGAATCGTACGGAATCATCGAGTAACTCCCAAATATAATCGATTGTCGCGATTAAACGCGTCGCTTAACAAACTCCTTTACAAAGTATTTTCCTTTCACCTGTCTTGACGGGTATGCAAAATTGTTATTTGCGTTTGATCTATTAGATCGAAACGAAATTCATTTGTCGTTGGAAATTTTTACATTTATCAAGTAGAAGATAGTCGGGTTTTTATTATTAATCTCTCTCTCTCTCTCTCTCTCTCTCTTTTTTTAGCCTTTCATACTTTTCTCCGTCTATTATTACGTAACCATTTATCTTTCTAACATTTTAATATAACATCTAAACCTATTTACAATCAAACTTAAGTTACCATTATTTATGATAGTTCATTTACATGGATCCATTTAGATAAACCGTTCATTCTTTCTTTCCTTTCCTTTCCTTTCCTTTCCTTTTTCTTTCTTTCTTTCGTTCGGGTTGATTTATTCAATCAGATATTCTAAGGATTTATAAGGAGAATTTATAGTTACAACTACGATCATCGGTTTATCGAAAGATCGATAAAGATATACCACGCCAAATGAATTATAAAATCGAATGGATCTCTCGTCTAATCATTCGTCGGGTAACCTTGACCCGGATAAAAACGAGTGTCGTCGATTCGAGATCGACGATGAAAGTTTCTTATTTTTTTTCTTTTTCTTTTTTTTTTTTGTTCTTGTATTCAATGCCGATGGAAAAAAAAGAAGAAATAAAAGAAGGGAAAAAGTAATCCTCCGATGCTCGTTACACGGGTACATCTTGCACAGGGGGCGCGCGTCTTGGCATTGCACGATGATGAACTCCGATAAGAATGGCGCAGGGCGTAAGGCTGTTATTAGCTGAAAATATGACGAACACCAACGGACATCAAGCAGCACTTTTATGGGAGACAGGGAATCATAATTGCGAGAGTTTAGCCGTAATGTCGGCAATCATTTTAATTAAGAATAACCCCCATCTTCCCCTCGTATATCTAACCCCTTCCATCGCCATCACCACCATCATGGGCTTGCTGGTAATACGTCACTGGATGAACGATCGCGAAAAAGCTAGTGTGTCTGTGCGAGCTGACGATCTTTGTACTAACGAATGCGTTCTCCTATAATTGCCCTATTTAGAATAACAAACGTATCTTATCTCGCAAAAATACGATTAATTTAATAAAAAAAAGAAAAGAAAATTCGCTTGGCCTATTTAGAATAACAAACGTATCTTATCTCGCAAAAAACGATTAATTTAATAAAAAAAAAAGACAATTCGCGTAATTTTGATTGATTTCATATTTAATATGTATTTTTTTGTTCTCGTGTTCGCATTTTTATTATATCTTTTATTTACTTTTTTTAATTCTAATATTTATTCGACTAGGAAGGGATCGCATACGAGTACCGTTGTTGCACACGCGCTCGCGAAAAAAATCAAACAATATATCTAACTTATAAATATAAAATATAAGATAAGCGCGATTTACGTAAGAATTCCGCAAGATTTGCTTTTTTCCTTTTTACATTACTCGAGTGTTCTCGCAAATGATCTTGGCAACATTTTCTACGATACCACCTAATTATGTTTCCTGGATTCGTTCATATTTTCTTTCTTTCTTGCTTTCTTTCTTTCTTTCCTTCTTTTTGTGGCACGAATCCAGTAGATAAGAACTAAAGGTAGAATCTACATCGAAGATATATATAAAATATAAAATATATATGATTATATATATATATATATATACGTTTTACGTAGCGGTTATTCGTTAATGTGGTACGAATCAATAGCCAACAACAGCAAGACGGATAGCGATCTCTTCTCGAGCATACGCTCACCGACCACGAAGAGCTCTGAATATTTTTATATGAAAATCTAAGGTGGAACATAGTTAGAGAAGCAGAGCCCAAGAGAGCGAGTAAATTTTTTCTTCTCACGCACTTCGAGCTACGTAACTACGAGTAGGTATAATACGGTAGAACGTTTCTCTCTCTCTCCCTCTCTCTCTCTCTCTCTTTCTATATTTCTCTCTTTCTCTGTTCGAACGGGTGGCTTTGTTGTTTTTATTTGAGCGTTCTACATGCAATTACCTACGGTTCTTCGGCTGGGTGCGGCACCCGTACATCCGCGCGTGCGCGATCTACAAAGCCGCAAGAGTAGTAGTAGTAGTAGTAGTAGTAGTAGTCGGGACTCCTTTTTTTTACAAGAATTCCAACTAGAATTCCAACTAGAATTCGAACTAGCCACGACACGCGACCTCCGTTGACACATCCGAAAGGGAAAACTCAAAAATCTAGCAACCCCTTTCGCCCGATCTTCCCACTTTCATCCCTACCCCCCTCTCTCTCTCTCTCTCTCACTCGCACCATTATTATATTTTGTTTTACTTATCACGGATATTTTCTCAATTAGAATTATAATATCGCGCGCGATGAAAAATACAAAATCGTAGCGATGAGTTTTCTAACAGACACCCAACTCAGTGGCAAATAATCCGTGCGCATAAATTGCCTATTTATTCGCGTATACATGAATATAAATTAGGTTCTATCGGTCTCTCTCTCTCTCTCTTTCTTACCGATGTTTAAGTATCCGAAGCGTATCCAACGTATCTCGACGAAGATGCGAATTAGACTGTAATAACGACTCATTATTATCGGCACGGACGATTATGGTTGTTGTTGTTAGCAATGAATTACGTTACGCCTTTCGGCGTGAAATTTCCACGAACGCGCGAATCGGCGCCCGGAGGTAAGCTTCGTCGTCTGGAAAAATATTTCGCCTCCTCTTGTGTTTCTCTCGGGGGTATTAAATTCCACGCTCTCCAGTAGATTCACGCATGAACCCTTCTCTCTCTCTCTCTCTCTTCCTCTCTTCGTTGACGCTAATAAAAATCTCACGACCAAACGACACTCGAAATATCATCTTCTTCTTCTTCTCCACCTTCTCCACCTTTTCTTTTTATCTTTTTTCTTCTCTTCTTTTCTCTTCTCTTCTCTTCTCTTCGTATATTATATTTTTTTTCTTTACCTTTTTTACCGTTCCACCATTCTTTCGAATATCGGTTCATAATTCTCGGGATAATTCACGGGAAGAAAGAATAAATAGATTTTAAAATAAAAAAGATAGACTAAAAGAAAAAACTATTAGCAACATTAGCGAAAATTGAAGATAGGGTCGGGGAGAGGAGAGGAGAGAAGGGGGTGCGAGTAGAAAGGAAGAGAGGGTATAGGTAGGTGCAATCTGCAGCTGCTGTAACTCCGGCTGTAACTTAAGACAGTATCATCGTGATATAAATATGCTCGAGATGGTATCGTCGTAACATACTGTCTCCGACGACCTTCTAATTCCTCACCAGGTATATAGTATACTAGTACCAAGTTAAACCCTGCTATATTAGCCGAGAATTAACGAGCATGGTAATCAGCACTCGCTTCATAGCGTTCGGCGCGTTACATGGAGCGTTACACGGTCCAAGATGGATCACGCAGATTTACGTGTTCTACCTATATACCATACCATCTAGCCGTTACACCTATCCTCCTCTGTAACCTCTCGGTGAACGACGACGACGACGACGACGACGATTTCTAAGGATCCGGAAGAAAGAAAAAAACCCTGCAAAAAAAAAGAAGAAAATTATTACGTTGCCATTTCTATGCGAATTTAGCACGAGACCCCATAAGAGATACCGAGGGTCATTCGAATAACTTTCACAATTCTTAAATTATAGAAAGTTGTTTTAGTAAACGTTTGTGAAAAATATTATCTCGAAGAATTATAATATTTTTGTATTTTTTTCCCGTTTAGAAACGATTAAACGATATTATTTTGAGAATAGCAGTATTTGTGATATATAGTATAATACTTTCTTATATATATAATATTAATAATCCGTATAAACTAGGTCGAAGGAAATTCCTAAAGAATTTCAAGATATTTGGAAATCTACACGGTTGGTTAACTTTAGGTACCTATATGTGTGTGTGTGTGTGTGTGTGTGTATATATAGTTCGCACATAAATCAAGTCGCACGATGGGTTAATTGTCACGATACGAGTTTGAGTCTCGATATTATCGGGAAGGCCAGATTACGGCGTGGAACTACGGGCCAGGCAATCTATTTCGAGTCAATCTAGTAGCGAGACAGGAGATCATTACCGATTTCAAGTTAGCCGAGTTTGGCGGGGGCGGGGGAGGCAAACACGGAGAACCGTCACCTGAATCGAGAGATACGCACCTCCCGGGAATAATTATCAGCGTGGCCGCGATTACGTTAGCGATCGTATCTCCAAAAGCAAAAGAAACAAATGAAGAAAGAAAGAAAGAAAGAAAATAAGTTCGATCGAGTGACAACGAGTTCAAGAGCAAATCGAAGGAAGGAATCTTAGGAAGTACAAAGTCGTAGCGTTGGTCTTACAATTAGATGAAGAATCTTGATATCGTCTCATTATCGTTAGGTCTAAGCTTATGCTGATCGATCTACGCACGACAACGTATCGCGTAGAACGTCTACCACCGAGGCCTATGGTATTCTCGCTTAAAGGCCATGGCCTGCTAGAAGACCATAGCGAAGCAACTCCCCGAGCAGAGACTAGCTAGCTTGCTCGTTGCTTGCTTGGTGCTTGCTTGCTTGCTTGCTTGCTTGGTGCTTGCTTGCTTGCGGGTAGGTAACGCACGCATCACGCCAACACGCCACGCCACGCCATGCCACGCCACGCTATGCCTGCCATGCCACGATCAGCTGGAAACCCGGAAGGTTTCTTGGCACTCCTGACCTACTGAACAAGACACCTTTGCATGTGCTCGCTCGTTTAACCTCACACCCCGAGCATTCGTCGACGAGTGAACCGAGTGAACCCGGCAGGGACACGTACCTTGACGTATGATAGATGCACGCTGGACTACGCCTACTTTCAAATCTATCCGGAAAATCCTTCCTATCTTACCACGTGTATCTTTCATACTCGAGTACTTGAATGATTCCTAAGGCGAGAATGAAATTTACTCTGCTATCAAAGGTCTTTGCGACATTTCTGCATGACTAATGCGCGTGTGTGTGTGTGTATGTGGTATTAGCGTAAAGATATCTGTAGAAATAAAATAAGGGGCCTCGCGCGAGATCGTAAATGTATTCACGAGGAAGATCTTTTTTTTTTTCTCTTTTTTCCGACGAATTATATACAATGCGAGATAAACGTCATACATGTTAAAACGCAAATCGGTGTCCTTTTTGTTAACGACGAGGAAAGAACGGGAACCCAGGGCCCCATGTAGACAAGCTCGGGAAGAAATAAAAGTACGAGGTTAACCTCTGATCGTGGAACTAATTCAAAGTACGCGTATCGTAAAATGCTCCGTGTGAAGTCACCGGTTGATCGATGGCGTTATTAGTCAGCGGATCCGTCAGACTTCACAAAGGGTTCTCTCTCTCTCTCTCTCTCTCTCTCTTTTCTCACCTTTAGATAAACGGACGATCCCTGATGAGCGATTAAATGCCTGCTCTCTCGCGTCTCGCCGTGAAAAATAGATCGTTCTCTTGTCCTTGATGGAACAAACAAAATGGATACAAAAATGATATGGAAAGTTTTAATCGGTAAAAGCGTAATGTAAAAGTCAAGTTCGCGAAACTATATATAAAGGATCGTGAGATGATTCAGTTACGGTGTCGTTTATTTCGTCGAATTACCGCGATCGGTTACCAATCGTAATAAAGCTCGTAGTGTAGTAGGAAACGCAAACATATCGCTTTCGAGGAACGTCGAACGAACGTCGTCGTCGAAGGAGGGTTGCCGTAGCGGGCAACCTCGGCGGGCGGGGAGCATCGAAAGGGAGCGCGAATGGTAGGGGGAATGGTAGGGGGTACAAGTGGCACAACATGGTGGTGAAACGGGGAAAGCGAATGACTGGTGTCGGTTACACGAGCTGGCACTACAGCTCGTTCTTTCCTACTCCGGCATCGAGGTACCTACCCTTGCGGTTACAACCCCCTTTTTTTCATTGACTCCACGGAACTCTTAGTATTTATGTTCCTATACCTTTCTCTTTTAAACGTATCGGGAGAGAGATACTATTTTAACGACTTTGTCGCGATAATCGTTCGCGATCGTTCCTACCTGGAAAGAAAGCGTATGCAAACATTCGTGAGAAATCTTTCGGCGTTTCGATTAATTAGTTCGTCGAATACGAGGAAGAATTTTTTTCGCGAGAATTACCGTCACAGAGAAGGCTATTTTCGAAGCAACATTTTCCGAGCTTCGCGGCCACTAGGAAATATAACTATAAAAAGGAAAAAAAATGAGAAAAAAAGAGTAATTCCAGCGGTAGTGGCAGCTAGAACAAAGGCCTGGGAATTAATTAGTAGGCGCGTACACGGTGAGCCCCCTAGAGGGAGCAGCATATGGCGCGATCACATCATCTCATCATCGCCATACCACCTGGCTCTCCCTTTTACATTCACCTTTGCTTTCTCCACTATTCCCGCGGCTTTGAAAACGCAACAAGGTCGTCCAAATGGAGCGAGCGAGGGCCGACAACAACGACGAGTCGACCAAAATTATTGTCAAACCTTTTTCATGATTTTCTTGGAAAATCAATTTGTAAAGTCGATGCTTAAATTCATTCGTGATTAACGTTTCTTTGCCGGTATCACGAAGTACATAAAGAAAACGTATCGCATCGATTAGGTGGTTCGCGGTGTACATACCTGAACGTCCTAGCAAATTACCAGATATCAACTTGAATTATGATGATCGTTGATACGCGGAAAACGCAACGCATCCTCGGCGATATTCCGAGGGACTACCAACCGAGCCGTTTCATCTCCTTTCCTCGCGTATCATCTCAAGAATCGTTCCTCGGTTGTCGTTATTTAAAGAGTCTCTCTCTCTCCTCTCTCTCTTCCTCGAACGGATAAAAAGCACGAGACGAATGTATCAAATGAGTCTACGATCATGGCGAACGTGTATATATATATATATATACGTCTGTTTGGAGAGGAAGCAAAAGCGTAAGCCTTTACTGTGACTAACGTTCTTGGGAATTCTTCTTTTAAGATTGAAATCGTCTCGGTACAGATCTACGCGCAACAAATGTTTATCTAACTTTTGCTCGAATATATTCCAAATCTTATTGGAAGTTCAATCCGAAGAAGAAGTAAGACAAGAAGATATTAATAGAAAAAGAAAAAAAAGAATAAAACTAGATAATCCTATTAGAGAGACCGACTTTGGAATCTTACGGATGGACGAAGATTCGCGATGCGATCGATCGGTCCGGGCCCCGACGTCTGGACGTCGATCGATTCGTTGCTTTCCCACGAACTGGGATACGAGTGAAGCAAGCTAACAGAAAGAGAGAGAGAGAGAGATTAGCAAAGAAAGAAAGAAAGAAGGTTGCGCAAGGAGAGGGTTTTGTAGGATGCAGAAGAAGAAGAAGAGGAGAAAGAAGAGGAGGAGGAGGTGGAGGAGGAGGGTAAGGTAAAGTCGGGCCTTTGCAGAGGCAACCGAGGAACCAGACGAATTCCAGAAAATCTGCTTCTTCGAGTGAGAGAAGGCGAAATAAAAGAACGCGTGTCTCGAGTGTCGGCCGACGACCAGAGAGTCGTCTTCGTCTTCGTCGCGGACCAGGAACAGCAAGCAAGCAAGCGAGCAAGAAACCAAGTGTGGCTCCATGCATAAGTATATGTATAACTGTGCCGGATCGGTCGTCTCTCTCGTATTGGAGGAACGGACAGGTACTCGAAGAAGATTTTGACCGACCGCCGAGCGTAACTCGGCAGCCGCCTTCGGCGGCTCACCTTTCATGCTCCGACCACGAGCCGCTCCCCGAAAAACCGAGCGAGACCCGTTGTACGAGCCCTTTTCTGCTGGGCTCCTTCGTCCTTAGACCACGACGACCTTTTTTTTTCCTCTCTCCTTTTTTTTTTCTTTTCTCTCCCTTTTTAAAATCGCTACCGAAGCGACGCGTAGCTCACGTAAGACGCGAAGGTATAACCCTTCTTGCTCTCGTTTACCAAAAGATATATAGGTATCATATATACTTTTATATATATAAAAGAGAAACGTGTCGTTGGTAATGGCGTCCACCGTTAACCGTTAACGAGAAAGCCAAAAGGTGTGCGTATATATATACATATATATATACAGATCTTTTAAAAAGAGAATTCGCGCATGGGGAATTGTTAAGAGAACGGCCGGTGGCTCCTCTTTTCGGCATCGCCATCGAGTTAATGTCGGCGATATTTCACGCGTAGGATCCGCCGAATAGGCGTGTAAAATGATTTGCTGTAAATCTATCGCGGCGTAGCTCTGGCCGGCCACCAGAACCCGCCCTCGTAACGCGCACCTGGCGTATCTCACAGTATCTCCGGTACTCGGAGGTACTTTAAGGAGAGAGAGAGAGAGCGAGAGGTGGGGAGGGGGTGGCAAGGGGAGAAATTATGTTCTCTCGTTTATATTTGAAAGGGCACACAGCTGCTGCACTCCGCGTGTGCTACCCCACGTGGCGCCTATTTTCCACTGTAGCGTGCCGAAATCGTCTCTACTACTATTACTTCCTACTCGAGACACACTCGCTAACGTGGAAAAACCCATTGAAAGGTGAAAGAAACCGAGATATAGGATTCTGTTTTACTGGCGAAGAGAATTCTCTTTTGTTGTTGTTCTACCCATCTCTTTTTATCTTTTAGGAGTCGTTTCGATGGGAGACGATCAAGAAAGAGGAAATAACTCTTAGGTAAGATCGCTACAGGTCGTTTCACGGCGATTTTCTCGGCTCGATTCCAAAAAGAAATCTCTCTCCCTCTCCCTCTCTCTCTCTCTCTCTCTCCTCTGTTAGGAAAGAGCCAAAGAGTCGGACGCGTCCCGCTGGGCGAGCTCTCGCTTTTACCTAGAGGCCTTCATTAAACTGACACTGATGGCGAATCGCCGCTACGAATCACGTAATCTCACCGAGGAGGATGCTCCTCTCGAGCCTCCTTTCATTTGGCAGATCGAGGGCCTTCGCTCTCTTTCGCATTTCTCTTCTTCATCTTCATTCCTTCTCCCTACGGTTTGCCGGACCGATACTACCACTACCACTTCTCTCCTTCTTTTCGTTTCACTCGCAAAGGTGCAACCTTTAATAAAGGGTTTCTGCTGCAAAGTTCACTCTCTCTCTCTCTCCTTTTTCTTTTTTATTTTTCTTTCTTCTTTTTCCCTTTTCTTTCCTTTCCTTTCCTTTCCTACTCCCATCTCGGTCGTCTCATTCGAAGGACTAGGACGGAAGAACATCCGCTCGTTTCCTCGGCGCCACGAAGAAAACTTTACCGAGCCTATTCCTTTTTCTTCTCTTCCCTCGAGGACCTAATGACGAAGGTAATGGATGAACACGCTCGGACGAACGAACGAACGAACGAACGAACGAGCGGACGGGTGGACGGACGGACAGGCGGACGGACGGATGGACGGACAGACGGATGGAATGGACGGACAGACGGTTCAGCTCGAATCGACGGACGGTTGGTGCCTCATGGCTATCCTTTCCAACTCCTCACGATAGTCCGCTCGGTGGTTTAATATATTTTTAGGGTAGGAGGAGGAGGAGGAGGAGGAGTTACTACAGTTGGTTAGAAACGTTCATTCGCTTTTCTTTCGATACCAATTCGATATCACCTGGCGTTATTTCTCTCCCTCTCTCTCTCCCCCCCCCCCACTGGATTCTCTGATGTCAATGTTCATTGATAATAAAAAACGTTCGGTGGTTGATTATGAAAAAGGGTCAGCAGCTGGTCAGCTCGTTGCAACGATCTTTTTATTATACGCTATGACTATCCATTTAATATAATAGAATCTGTTAAGATGAGTCATTCTAATCCAAACGTTTCGAGTTTGAGCCGTGATTAGCATACTCGGTCGACATCATTCAACTAGCTTGTTTCTTTTGTTACACCTACGCGATGGTGGTTGCTTGCACGTCGTGTATGCACGCGTACGTATTTACGTATACTACTTATTGTAAAAAAGTCATGAGATTCCAAAGCGACGGTTAGGAACTATTGCGACGCCTTAAGAACGCACGCGAAATGCGTCACGGCATTAGAATGTTAATTGCTATAGTCTAAGATCGCGGAAGGAAGAACGACCAGTTGTCGTGTAGTCGCAAAGGATTCAACTTAAAGATCCGAAAATCGAAGAAATTTTTCTTACCCGGTGCCACGAGACGATCGATTACTTCTAATATTTTTATTTGATCGGAGAGATGTCAAAAGTATTAGAAATTGATACTAATCATTTATAACAAAAATATATATATATTCGTTGTGTAGGACAGATTAAGTAGCGTTAAAGATAAAGAAATTCTTAACTTTCGTTGAGGTCGGTTTAAATGAAAACGAGAGTAGACGACCCGGTTCGAGTTGAGTCGAGTGGAGTCGAGTCAAATAGGGGGAACAAACTAACGAAGGTTGATCGGTGTGCGAGTAAAGAAGAAAAAAATAGGGGGGGGGGAGCAGAGTTGGCAGGAAGGAGAACACGTGCTTTCTTCCTATGCTAATCGCATACCTCCGATTGGGGGAGAATAAACAAAGCAATTATCTTTATGAACAAAGATACGTACCAGAGATCTCGTATTTTATTGTCAATCCTTTTACGGATCATTGAGAGAAGAAAAAAAAGGAGAAAAGAAATATTATCTAGAAACGTAAAAGATTAGGTTAGTCTCTCTCTCTCTCTCTCTTTCTTTTTCTTTGCAAAGAGTTACACGGCGAATGAACCGAGCAAATTCGATGGCGGTGCGGTGCATCACTGGTGACGGCACGCCAATCAACATTAGCAGAAATGTATTCATGCCACGAAATCATTTAATGCGCCTAATGAAATGCGCTGGTAATTACAGAGTGTGCCGGGAGTCATTCATATTGCATGAGTGTTCCGAGTGGCCACCGTGAGCCAATGCATGCTAGGTCCTTTTTCTCTCCCTCTCTCTCTCTCTCTCTCTCTCTTTCTCGACTATGCGCTGTCGTTACATTGAAACACATGTTGCGAATTTCTAATGACGTTGCCGAGACGTACTCGCCGTCTCTTTCTATCTTATTCGTTCCCCTGGAAACGTAGAAAAATGTACGCTGCCGTAAACGGGACACAAGTGCGAACACGATCGGATCATTAATTATTATGGCTTTGCTAGAGATATATTGCGATACTTGGATCTATCCCCTCCCCCGCCCCCTTCCCCCTTCCCCCTTCCCCCACCGGAATGATCGATCGATCCATAAGAGAGAAGAAAATATCTTATCTCATTAATTTCTATGTCTTCTTACCTATTATTTCTAATGTTTACCAACGTCAAGCCAATATGATTTATCTCGACAAATAAATAATAGAAAATGGTTATTAACGAGGGAGTATTAAAAGGCATCAAATTACAATAGAACAGAGATTTTCGTTTTATTATTCGACATTTATTATCCGTTTTGTCACGTGTTATTCGCCATTCAGGAGGATAAACGTTTACCCTGGTTCGAAAGGGTTAAAGGACAAAGTTAATTTATATATCTATATATATATGTGTGTTGTGCGTATTGTAGAAATCGATTGATCCCTCGTAAAGCCATAAAGAACCCCCATACCACGCGATAAATATCTCCCGTCGATTCGCTAGAACACCAGGATTTATAGATCTCAACCTGCCGTAGTAGTAGGAATACGATAGAAGGAAAGACACCACGGTCAAAAATGGATCCGACCGCTGTCATTAAGACTATATTTCTCGTGAATCACCCTTTTTCGAGACAGCGCACGGTGACACGTGGCTACGCGTGTATGTTATATTTCAACGATTTCTCCTTCGTTTTTCTAACCCTGATCGATCGTATAAACGACAAAAAATAAGACGCGCGACAAGCATACACATTTTTCTTATTTACCGATATTATTAAGCATTCATTTTTATCTATCGAATCTTACAATGAAATTTCATAAAAAAATCGATGCGAATTTAATTAGGGATAAAAAAAAAATGTATATTTCAAATTTATAAAATCCATTATTCGAAATGATAAAAATAAATGATCATAGATTATCGTGGAAACAAACGCGATATACCCCTACGCATATTTATTCGTTAAAATAACGTTAAACCGTATAATATATCGATTGTCGAAGCCTATTTGAGAAGTTTATGATTAGAGAACAATTGACTGGCGGAGTTAACCTCAAGCAAGAGGACTGGGCTGAAGTTTCTTGGTGGCAGACTTTATCGATCTCTCGTGGCCTCAAACTACCACCGTGGTACCTTCTTCCTTCTATGTACATCGGCAATAAACCTAGTAGCGTGTCCGTTGCACTCTCCTTCTTGCCTTTGATGCCTAGTGAATCTATCTACGATTCGACCTAACTACCGAGATCGTTTATCCCTCTTTTAGAAAACGATACACTTTAATCGTTAATCGGCTCGTTATCTTCATTTTTACTTTTTTTTTTTTATTGTCATTTATTCTTTAACCATAAAAATACAATAGTGAAACAAAATTATTGGCACTGGCACACATACACAAATTTTGTTTCAATTTTTACTTATTATTTTTTATTTTTATTATTGTACAACTTGTATTCTCGATACAATTGATCAAACGAATTTTAAGTTTTATGTTTTTTTACTAGGAGGATGTATAAACGCCGAGAAACTATTCGTCCAACTATCCGCCATAAATTTCAAATTTATACACACACACACACACACATGTATTTGCCAAGAGCATGCGACGTTACGATTCACGATGGTATTACTTGAAAATCGTCAACGATACGATCCTACGGAATGAAATCGAGATTATCGAGAATTCCAGGAAAAAGCTACGATAAGAGCTCGATAAATTCCTCGACAGTTAAATGAGCAATTATTAAAATGTTGAACTATAGACATAGAAGGATCTTTGTTAATGGACGGTATGCGACATTTCAACTATTTTCCCTTGTAAGAGCGTAGACAATTTCATTAGATTAGAACGAAATATAAAAATCATTCCTCGTTTATGAACGAACGCAATATCGTAAAAAATACATCAATTCAAATATCGAAATCATTCTAATCGTAAAATATAAATGTTAAAGATTTTGATAATACAGGTCGTAGGTTGAAAAATGATTTGACAAATTTATGATACCCTAACCGAAGAATTTGTCATCTAATCCTACATCGGTGATTCTAATTACGAATAAAAAAAATAGAAATATATATATATTCGTTGGTATAAATTTGCGTCGAATACCACACCATAGGAATGTCTCGGGGATAATAATTTACGTGATACATTTTCTCGGTAAAAAGTCTCGTGACTATTAAAATAGTTATTTTCTCTAATTCCTCGGGAGAATTCGTCTCGCGGTTTAGCATTTTTATATCGTGGCGTGCAGTTTTATATCGTAACTGGAAGGAGAGTCTTCGAACGAGTAGGAGTAAAAGAGACGGAGGAGGAGACCTTAAGGGAACATTCTTTCAGCTACTTTCTGGAAATTCCTCGTTTATTCCGGTTAGATATATTCTCAGTGGGTGCTTTCTTTTCTCGAGCTAATTAATGTGCCTGAAACGGTTAAGATAAGCAAAAGTTGGGCTAAGCCTGGTTGGAGAGAAACGTCCAAGAAAATCGATACATCGGGAGGAGGTACGATTACGCGAGTGACTCAGGCGGTTTCCGGTCGACGCCATGATGGATTTAAGCACTTCCGCTTGGTGGCGCGTGCGCCGCCCTGTCTTATGTGAAATTACCGAGGTTATATTCTCCCTCTTTCTTTCCTTCTATTTCGTTCTCTCGAGAAGAAAACAAAAGAAAAGAAAAGAAAAGAAAAGGAAGAAAAAAGAAAAAATCAAAGTATTGTACAACATTCGAATAAAAAATATTAGATAAATCATTTTGGATAGATAAAGATTCGATCGTTCGATCGTACTCGGGGGAGGAAAGAAAATGTCGTTTAAGGGAACGTTCGTCAAGTTGGAGAAAGTATGGCGACAAGAAATCTCGCGATCGCGACGTAGATGGCTTCCACAACAGGGTGGTCCGAAATGGAGGAACGCGATGTTACCTTACACCTCCGGTATCCGAGTGGCACGGATATATACACGGCACCAATACGCATCAACTCTCCCGGACGCCGTCGTAAATACTTACCCAAAGACATAGGGGCTCGTTATTATGATGCTAATGAGCCGCGGTCCCAGTGGAATTCAACAAACGATGCGTTTCTCGATGCGTTTTTCTTGATGCGTCTTTGCACCCGACCAACGTTTTCGATGATACCAACCAACGAGGACGACGATTCGTTATCATTTATATTTTTCATTATTTCGTAAGAATAATAATTCGTAAAGTCGACGTAAAACGATAAGTTTCCATCCTCGCGTATTCGAGTATTGTTCGTTTGATCTATTTAACGCGGACCACAGGATCGTACGTACCTTCGAACGTCGGATTTCACGCTTTGAAGAGATTTGCGAATTAACCATCCTCGCCATGTTATTTACGAACGAAACCGAACACCGTCCAAGCGTATTCGACATCGGATACCATAAGTAGATTAGCCGTGGCTATATGTCTATAGTACGATCTCGGTCGAACGGTTTTCGATCTTCCTACCTAGAGAGTTCCTACGAAACCGCGATCGGTTCCGAAGATCCAACGAAAGATTCAACGACAATTTCTCGATCGTTAACGGTGTAAACGAACGACGATGCGTATGGTTTTTTTATCCTACGTTTTTTACTACACGCGCGGCGTTAAAATGAAAAGGTGCAGGTTGGAACACGCGCTCAATTTTGGTCGTTTTAATTAACGAAATTTGGAATTTTCGACGATATCGCTCGAAGTCGCGAGCTTCCGCCCGTTAGGTTGATGCCTAATTACCGACTGATTTCATTCCAAGATATCGCCACGAGTTACCCAATACCAAGACTAGAATTATTTTCAAGTTTAGCCCGTTAAAGGGATAAGTTAAAGAACGACGACGACGACGACGACGACGACAAATCATTCCTGATCTGATTATAAAATATATTTCGATAGTTTTATATCCATTTTCTTGCCAAGATAAATATAACGCGTTAACATTTTATATCGAAATGAATCATTTTTATTCGTTAAGAGGGAAGTAAATAAAAATATAAAATTATTATATATATGTGTGTAAAAGTAGTATAAGACGAAACGAGCAGACATTGAAGTGTCGGACGATGCATATCAACGGTAGAGAACTCACGAGTCAGGAGTTCCATTCCAGTGCCTTCGAATCGAGAAGTGGCTTAATAAAGCTATGCTATACTTTATATCCCGTCGTAAATAATAATTACCGGCTGAGTTGTACAAATTCTACTCTCTTATTATGGTACGATAGGCGAGAACTCGGGATGATAAGATTAATCGTTATCTGGAAAAAGGATATTCGATGAATATAACGATCGGCGATGATGATAACGATTGTTATGGGGGTATCGCTAAAATCTTGTATATTTTTATGAGCAAAGGATTCTTCTATTAACACTTAACGATACATTTATCCATTAGAAATTATTTCGTATTTTACAATTACTTTATATTATCAAAGTTTCGTATCATTTTCGTTTAATATGGATGATATTTGATAAATAAAACATTCGTAGATTCGTTATAATGTTAGATGAAAAGAAAAAATATACGATCGGTGACGTAGATATTACATTTGCTTTATTAATAATACGAGAAAAAAAGAATGGCAGAATCTTGAAGTAGAAATGAAGAAACGAAAAGTAAGAAAAAAAGGCAGAGATTACCCTCGTACTCTTAGCCGGTTGATTTGAATTCGGAGGCCTTCGAGGTACATACATAAGCATATACACACACACACACACACACATATACATTCTTTGCGAGGGAGCACGCAAGCAGCTTTAAAACGTCGGCCCAGGGAGAAATCCTCTGAAAGAAAGTCAAAAACTTTTCTGCTACGATACGAATAAAATTACTAATTTAATTTCGGCGTACCGCGATTAAATAAAAAACTTCGTTTGCGCGCATCTTACCCCCTCTGAGACTTCTTCAACTCTAAGGAAGATTTTTATTTCCTTAATCGTACGAAAAATATCTACGTTATACATATAGAGATTTACATTTATACGTATACACGCACGCACGCACACACGCGCGCGTAGCTAATGGAAAGACGAAGGACGAGACAAACGATCGCGCTAATCTATTTCCACCTTCTGTATTTTGTCAAGCTCGTTTGCGAAGGCCCCGAAACGTAGCCGAAGCAGCACGGTTCCTTGAAAAATTATGGCGATTCATTCTAGTTAGATGCGCGACGAATACTACCACACGCATCTACTTTTATACGTATGCGTATATATATACATAGAACGAAGCCGTTTTCAGAATGAAGCAGAGAAAGAAAGAGAGAGAGAGAGGGAGAGAGAGAGTGAGAGAGAAACTTACGATCTTCGGATTCCCGCAGGCTCGGTTCAGGTCCATGAAACTTCAATGATCCATGACTCCCCTTATCGTACCAAATACTTTAATGATTTTATATACAATCAATGAAGTTTATTTCATCGTATTTGTTTTATCTCGAAAATACTACCCACACGTATACTTTAACTTACGTCACATAAGCGTTGACTTGGAAAAATATTCGGATGATTTATAAAATTGCTAACATTAATTCTAGGATTTATTTTTTAGCCCTGTGCAAATATATTTATATTATTAAATAAATTTCTTGTAAATACTTATATAATAATTTGTTGATTTAGGATAGTATCGTAATTACCCCGACACATATATATTTGGGAGAATATAATTTGCAATAATGTTGAGATATTTCACGCAGGAGAAGAGAGTACGGGTATCGAAACTTTTGATCGGTAGTGTAGATCGGTGATCGGTATCTTCTCGAATTTCATCTTTTTATCCATCCACCCGTTCCGAGATTATTTTCTTTTTTTCTTCCTCCAAGATAATAGGTTAAATGAAAGAAGACACCCGAGATTATTAACGGATCGTGCTACCGTGTAAACGAAAAGTCACGCGAACGTCCCAAGAGTAACGTATCTCTCATTGCTTCTTCTTCAAACTAGTGTTTTTAATACATATATATATATGTGGTGTGTGTGTGTGTGTATACACTTATATAGAAAGAAAAACGTGGTTGTTAGTAGTATGCGTCGTTGTTGTCAGGAACGACCCTCTTTCGACGTATGTTACTTTAGGTTCTATACGATCACCGACAATATGTTCGCATAGGACTGGATTGGAGAACTCGTCCTACTCATCACATGATTGTGCTCTCTCTCTCTCTCTCTCTCTATCTTTTTCTTTCTCTGGCCATCATGTTGCTCTTGATTTTATCTAATTTAATTAGCGGATGAGCAGTAAGCAATGACCGTAACCCCACCAAATACGACTGACCGAACGAACGATCAAATGGACGAACTGCCAACGACCATAATTGCATATAATACATATTATATCTTATATCGAAACGAAATTGCATTATAGAAACATTTCCAAAAATAGGAACGACTCGGTTTTCTCCTTTTTGCATACGATTGAAATAAGTTAAAAAAAAAAGCATAAAAAGAAAAAAAAACAAACAAAAAATGAAAAGAAGAAGAAGAAACCTTCAGGGACGAAGGGAAACAAGCAAAATACATTAATCCTTTGGTTTACTCGAGCGACGGCGAATCGAGTGTTGACCCGAGACTTCGAGTGTTGACACATTGCTTCCGTCTAGTAAGATCCGTGAAAAAGAATCAGAAAAAGAAAGTAACACAACCGCCGGTGTTATTTCAGACGACGCGTAAATTTTTAATATCTTTCCCCCCCTGCCCTCCCCGCGCGCGTAAAAATGCCCGCCGCGCGTTAAGTGCGTTCCTTATGGAATAATATAAGGAAAAAAAACAAAAAATAATAAATAAAATTATTGGCAAGGATATGAAGATTAATCTTGAAAATTTAACGTCGTTCCTTTTTAACGACCGGATCGGTGTCCCTCTCTCTCTCTCTCTCTTTCTTTCTCTCTTCTTCTTCTTCGTCCTCTTCCCCCGTTGCCCCTTCTCGCTGGTTAAAACTTGTCAAGACCAAAAATTTAATTCGGTTATGAAACTCATTAGGTAATGCAGAAAACCTACACGAGGCCGGCTCAGCGGTGATAAATGACGATGTCGTGTTTGTGGGCAGTATATGCTCTGCTTGCTCGCTCGACAGCTGGCTCTTTGATATAAGATATAGCGTGTATAGCTGCTTAGCTCTTTAGATAGCCCTACCGCGGTATGCATTAATACGATTGTCCTACCTACGGCTGTACGCGCTAATTATTACGTGATTTGCCCTTGCGAAGGGCACCGAGAACAGACTTCTTCTTATTCTTATTCTTATTCTTATTCTTATTCGAGCGAAGAAAGGAAAACCGTACTTTTGTATTTCTTCGATTGATTTAGAATTTATTATAAAACTCCCCGTCACACACGCACACAAGAGTGTATTTTACTTTTATTATTAAAAGAAAATATTTTAATCATATATCCCGTGCATACATATGTATAGAGTTAGGGTTATTTAATTTATGGAACTTTTTTAAATGTATATGTAAATTACTCGGGAATACATATTTTACCTATACACGGTATAGAAAGAGAGATATCTATATTAAATAGACGTACTAGTTATATACTTAATACATATTTATAAGAAATATATGTGAACTAGTATTCATTTGTAAAGAAATATATTTGTAAGTATATATATATATATATATATATATACTACTTAGGTATACATATTTATAAGAAAAATATTAAACGCTTTTCCGCGTGTGTGTGTGTGTGTGTGTGTGACGGTCAATCTCGAATTCGTGGATATAGATTGTAAAACGAACAAAAAAAAGGAAAGAAAAATGAAAATATACTAGGAAATCGGTGCTTCCATGCAAATGATAAATGTATCATCGAACGATGAGATCTAGTTCAGCGAGACAGTTGAATGACATTGGGCGTCGATCATATGTAAAGATCGAGTTGTCTGGGTAAGGGAAAGAGGGGGGAGGGGGTGTGCGCATATATATATATAAAACAAAAATAAATTTTTACATACGTATGGTTTATTAGAGTTGTTCCTGCCTAAGGATAACAGAGAGTCTAGCGACAGAGGGTCCGTTTCGTTGCGTAATGAGAGATTTTATCGTGGTTACAGGGATAGGGCGGGGCTACCGCACTCATGCATTATCACCCCACTGCCCACTTCTGTCTGACGGATTACTTTATACGGTCACCGTGCATATACATACGCGTTGTGGAATCGAGCACTAAAGAGCGCTTGCAAAACTACTCTCTTCCTCGATGCGAGCCGAGGGTCCGCCTCGATAAAAAGTCCCGGTGTCTGACTGCCGCGATATCTGATCGGAGAATGGAATTTGCTGTGAAAAAAGGGAAAAATAATGAAAACAAAGAGAGAGAGAGAGGGGGGGAGGGTGGAAAAGAGAAGGGAGGAATAGATAGATCTCTTATTTCGTTCATTTTAAGGATAAATATTTTTCCAATAACTTAACGGTAATATATCATTATTTTTGTTTTGAAAAAAGTAAACGTCGCACGCGGCAGATGTGTGAGAAGATTTCTTCGGAAATCGTTGGCATGTTCTTTGACACAGAAACGACTTTAGTCGGGAGCGAGTAATTTTTGGTCGACCTCGCGGGGTCATCGAATAAAATGCAACGAGAGAGAGAGAGAGAGAGAGTTCCATCGGTTTTTAACGTTGCAATCTCGCGTTATTTTCTCCGTAGCAACGCGCAGCCATAGAAAACGTTTCCACGATTGAAGTGCAAGCAGGTATGCAGAAATGTCTGGTAATTGGTATATGCAGTTTATAAATTACAATATAACAATCGCCGATAGAGTTTTGCGTGTGAGCGTGTACGGTTTTACGGTAGGATACAGTTTTGCTTAGGTTTTCGCGTCCGTAGTAGGATCGTTCATTACTCGGGGGGCTAATAATCTCTCTCTTGGCCGCTATTATCATGCGGGCACGGCCAGACCGCGAATTAACTCGACGTCGAACAATCGCGTTTCCTCCAATTTGCTGTCCGCCGTATGCCAACCGAAGGTTATACAGGGGGACGCGTTCGCATTGTACCAACTAGTACGAGAGTCCTTCCATTCGGTTACAACGAGTAAAAACCTCTCGTTGCCAACCTTTTTCTTCCGTCTGACGTTCTGATTTATTCGCGTTATGGATGTAACTTCTACCTACTGGTATGAAAATGAAAGATCAAAAGGTACCAACGTTAACATTTACAAGCTTACATAAAAAACAAAGTAGCAACTTATTATCCTAATGCGTTCAAATAGAGTCTCACAGTTTTATCGAACATTTTTTTCCAATATAAAGTATTCATAATTTATGAAATGATTATCTCTCGAACATCGGGCAAACATTGGGTGACAAAGGTAATTTTCTTTCGGTTAGTTTTAGGAGTACTAATACGTTTCTCCAAGAGAATCGATTGTCTTAAACAGTAAAGGGTAATTTGTAAGAAACAAGTGTATTAGCGGAGCTAATCTGCATGTTCCATGCTTGATCTTTAATATTCAACTTATAGACGTTTATGTATAATACATTTAAGAACGTGTATGTGTGTGTGTGTGTGTGTGTACTATTAGACTAAGCCTTATTGGTGTAAGTAAGGTAGCTTTTAGCTTTTGTTAGTCAGTCAGAAGAGGAAGGAACGAACTGACTCAGCAAGAAACCTTTAGGTAAACCTTTAGTGCAAAGTCTCCGAGCACTTTGCGATTTGCATGCAGCGACGAGATTCCGAACGACGGACGCCGCACCGCGCCGCGCCGTGTCATTCGATGTTGGAAACTCACCACCCGAGTATTAAAACGCCCCTTGACGATAAGCGGCTAACAAGTAGGCCGCCGGTGCACCCAAAAATATCTTTTCTTAGTTCGAGTCGCATGAATAAAGTAAGCTTCCCTGAGCTTTCACGAGTTTTCTTTACCTTTATTCGTGCTTCTACCAATCGATCCAAAGTTTTTGACAGATTTCGATCTGGTAATCGAAATAAAAATAAAAAATAAAGCAACTCATTCCAATTTCCTTCTTATTAATCGAAAAAAGATACGTTTGTAGGCACGTTAGTTAAATATTATCAGAGTTTCGTAACGCAACGGACGCGTGCCGATATTAACCATTAGCGTATAGAAAAGTAAACGTCGAGATGTCAGAATTGTCACAGTTGTCCAATAGAAAAGTTAATGAGAAAAAAAGAATGAACTCGTACTCCCGTCACCGTATTTATCATCGAGGATACCTTCTTAATAGATATCGTACAGAGGGAGAGAACGTTTCCATTAATCATCCATCGATTATGCGGTCAAAAGATAATCACTTACTTAACCATTCACTTAGAACAGGGACCCGTCACGATGGGTTCGACTCTAACACAATCGATACCGTCGTCGACTGCGTAAAGAAACACGAGTCATCATCGGCAGGGAAGGAAAACAATAAAAAGAAAGCACCGTTCGGACCGTAATGCTACTTTAAACCAAAAGGATGATCGGCGTTTATCCTAGAAAATAAATTGCCAAGTAATTGGAGTATTTCTGAGAGAGAGATTTTTAAATCTATTTAACGCAATCGATAGATACTCGAGAATGTAAAGGAAAAAAAAATGAAAGAAGAAGAAAAATAAAAATCGCGTTCTCTCGTCAGGATTGAACATTCGGAAGAATGGAAAAAACGAGTCAACGGAAATGACTAATGTCAACGTAATGTCTACGAATGATATCGTCGGTTACCTCCGTACTCCGTTTTACCTATCCAGGTACACCAAGGATCTATTTTTTGAAGCGTAAAATAAATTGCTTAGAAGTATCCCGCACGTAAGTCTCATCGTTTTCGTGGAAGAACGATGCACGCAAATAAAAGCAAAGAGAGAGAGAAGGGATACGTCAATCGCATGACAATGCATCGAGCAGAACAACGATAACAACAACAACAAATCTTACTTACAATTAAATAAGTGACTCCGGTCATCCGACTATTGGCTACTTTCCATATCCTATCGCGCCATCCTATTTTTCTTTTGTTTTCCTAACTTTTCAGGTTTCTTTCCGTTTTTCTTGCGAAACGAGACTTCCTTTTAGATTCTACGTTGGTTTTCTAAAGTAAAGGATCTCCGTCGTCAGGAAACATTAGGCACGGTCGTTTAGTACTCGAGGGTGATTAAAAATCGAATCCTCCGGAAAAGCGTTGAACGTCGGAAGCGAAAACAGTAAGAGATACCGCAACAAAGACCCTTCCTTAGTATCCTGCGATCGAATCCTGTAACCCGTGTCGCAGGAAATTTCGGTTATCCCTAACGACAATTCCGATCCTAGTTTAGGCCTCCTCCCTAATGGCTTCTGACCATTCGAGATATTGCACGGAATCATTTACGAGTGCTCGAAAACCTATGCGAACGACCGATCGACTTAAATTCCGTCCCACGACTCGCTGCCATTTCCCCTGCGTACGATAACGATATTTCATTCGTCTCTCGCGAGTAATATTACTCGAAAAATTCGCTTTCTCGACGTTTAATCGCGCGCGAAGATGACAAATATGCGGAAAATCGCGTCGAATGCGAAACCTATTAATTATACTCGTTTACGTTAACCGAAAATAACCATCTATCAAAAGGTTATCTTTTCGTCGTCGAGATAATATTATATAAAAGGTGTAACGTATCCCTTCGAAGATCCCTTTTCGACGACGAGGAATCTTATTCGGAGCATCTCTCTTTTTTCCCTTCTCCCTCCAGAAAGATTTCGTCGACGATCATCGTCGTACCCGTTGTCACGGTTATCCGTTCTCTTATCCGGCTCGGAAAGCTTCTCCTTGTTCTTCTTGTTCTTCTTCGGGAGGGGTCCAAAAGGATCGCGTGGCGCACGCGTGCTGTTTCCTTGCGTGTCGCTCTTTACGAACCGAGTCGCGTATCCTTCTTCTACGCATCCGATGCCGTTCGATAAAGTTTCGCTCGCACACGAGCCTAAACAACGATTAGGTATACGAAACTTTGTCGACGCTATTTAATATTTAAATAAATCAATTTCCGTTCTCTAAAACGTAATACGAATAAATTTAGAAATAATTTCTATAATAGCTATCCTCTTTTTTTTGCGTATCGAAAAAAAAGAAGTAAAGAATTTGTCGGCGGATCGTTGGCAGATTAACGGAACGCGTTAGCGATTTTTATTCGACGTCGATAGGAAAGAGGGCAAGTCGAGCGTCGTGTATACACACGACGTGACAGGAAGTGAGCGACACTTCCTCTTAAGCCCTATAATACTCCGTCGATCTGTTACAGTTCCATACACCTGCCGCCTACCTCCTGCTTTAATATGCGCGCCATAATTAGAACATACGAGAGCACGGTAGTACTAAATAATAAACCGGCCGTATTAAAGTCGCGGCCCGTTTTTTTCGACGATAAACGTGACGGTGGACGAGCAAGCGCGGCACTTAACGAACAACAAAAACGAATCTTTTCTTAAAATGTTGCGCGTTAACTTTTTTACGAATCATTCGATTTACCTCTCTTGCCGAAACGCGCCTCCCCGATCCTTTACCCCTCCTTCGATCTTTTTCTCCGAGAATATACTTTATTTATTATATATTAATGGGATTAATAAAAAAAAAAAAAAAGGATATATCGCGTCATCCACTGACAATGTTGAGGATATAAAAACGTTAACGGGGTAGGGGGGGGACGCGGGTTCGAATATAGAGTTTTAAGAAGAGTGCGCGAACGAACGAACGAGAGTCCCTTTTTATAGGGTGGCCATCGTAAATCGTATCTCAAGTTCTCGAGTTACGATAAGAAACGGTTTGCCGGCCCTTTTTTATATTGCCAGCTAAAGAAATCATAAAACTGATTGCGATTGCTCCGATCGTTCCGATGATTATTTTTTTTTCTTTTTGCGACACGGCAAGAGAAAAGAATTCGACCAACAAAGTTTTCGCTTGCCTTTTTCATTCGCGAATTCAACTTTCCTAACGTCCTCTTGATTTTCTTACAATTTACGTCGCGCGTGTTCGTAGAAACACGCATATCTAACTTGATTTGTTTGATTCAGACAGGATTCCTTCTAATCCGTTCGTGTCTCTTCTTCCTTTACAGTGGTGATGCACAAGGATAAAGAAGAAAATTCGCATCATGATTCGCATTACCGTGCACGTGAGTTGGCTGCCCTAGCTGCGTACGATCATCATCACCTTGACGGTGAAATGTTCCTACAGGTGAGTGTGCTCTCGCTTCTTCCATTCGAGACTCTTATCACCGTTTCAATACTTAACATTTATGATCTCATTTCGGCGAGGTAAGAAATTTGAAAACCAGAGAGAGAGAAAGGCGCATACTAATTACGAAAGGGTGAACGCGCGCGCGCACTCCTGTCTGCTACTTATGACGCGTAAAATGCACCTGTCTTTTTCGCCAGTATCGATCAAGACGTCTCGATTCGATCGTCAAGATTAGAAAGAAGAAAATATAAGTCGATATTCTTGGTTATCGAAATGTATCGAATACGACTGGTAATATTCCACGGTACTAAGCTTACATATTTCAAACGAAACGCACAATAAATTCGTTTAAGGTATTACTCGTTTGTTATAAAAATCGTAAACACGAGTTAATAGAAACCTTAGCTCCGACAGTTTAAGATCTAACAAATTGAAATGGAATAAACATGAACGGGATTATCTATCTTTTCCCACCTTAATTACGTAAGACCTATCTATCGATCGTTGTATCAGGTCGACTGAACGAACGAACGAACGAACGAACGAATGAATGAAAATAAATGGTTGTGGGAAGAGACTCTGTGGAAAGATGAATGGTCGGTCTGACTGAGTACGCGTGTTACCGAATGATTTCGTGATTGAAAGCGTTCGTCGTGAAAACGATACGCGTTAACCCTTTTTTTTCCTTACCTTTCGAACTTTCTTTCTCTCGGATAACGTAAGAAAAGTAATAGCAAAGTAGTTGTATCGCGCTCGTTAATTCGCAAAGATCGAGCCGAAATTAAATCATTGCGAACGAGGTGGGGGTTGGGGGCGGATGACGAGGAAGAGGAGGAGGAGGAGGAGGAGGAGGAGGCGGGAGGAAGGAATGGCACGGAAAGGGGGCGGGGGGAGGGAGAGAAGGAGCAAGATATCCGGCTGATGAACCGGCTATGAAACCGAGGCGTACGAGGTGTCTATTCCTCCAAAGTATGGAAGGGTATATACACGGATTAATGGAGGCGTATCATGCGAGGCTATTACGTTCCCTTTCCTGCGTTTTAGTCTCATGTGCGCGCGCGAGAGAAAGAGAAGGCATACAATATACTCGCATGAACTCGTACGGAGGCACGCGTACCTTTCATGCGAGTCCTCCTGCATTACGATCGAACGATCCTGCCAGCATCTATAACGGCGCGTTATTAATTGTCTGCTCGTTAATTACGTTACGTAGCTCGTGCCCGGAGCTAATTCCGAAACGGGCCTCCGACGAGACCGCTAAACGATACTCCACCATTTTATGAACTATCTATTTGAAATACTTAAGTGATAGGTTCGAGTTCAAAATCATTCCGAAGATTTTGTTTGATATCCTTGACGAACGACGGACGACTCCCCCCCTCTCTCTCTCTCTCTCTGTGTGTGTAGGTAGTAAAAGATTATGTACTTTGAGGAAGGGGTTTCTTTTATAATTGGGGTGGAATATAAAGATCGGATCGGTAAAGCGTAGTAATTTCGTGGATGGGGAGGAGAGGGGGGGGCATCGCGGTGGCTGGCGGTCGTCTTGTCATAAACCGGATTTACTGTCGGCCTTTGTGAGCTTTACGAGGATCGGTAAAAGTGTGTATATATTGCGAGAAAAAGGGGAAACGAGTCGTCGAACGAATGGGGGAAAAGAAGAGAGGGAGATTGAAATTGCGTGGGAGGAAGAAGAGACGACGACCAGCCGAGCCAGCTTTGGATGGAGCTCACGAATCATTTGAACGTGTTATTGATATATGAATATATAGTATGTATCTACGTAGGTAGGTAGGTTAGGTGGTAGGCTGGTATTGGTTGCTTCTAAAGGTAGGGATATCGAGAAGACGAGAAGAAGAAAAAACAAACAAATGGGAGACGATTTTTTTGAGCGTGTGTGGGTCGAGAGAAGTTGGACGAGCGAAAGGAAACGAATGAGAGTGTGTGTGTGTCTAGATTATTCGAAGTAATGAACGCTAAACGCGAATCGTTGGACTGATCGTCGTTGAATTTTTGACGAGGACGATATAACGAATAGTCAGTCGTTCATCTTTGCTCGTAACGTAAACGACGAAATCCTTGTAGGTTAATGAAATACAGATATTCCCTTCGAAATCTGGAATAAATGCTTTAGTTAATAACCGGTATACATATAAAAGACTGCAATTTTTTCCTTTTTTTTGTGAGCCAAGAATGTATCACGATAAAAACGGGCTTATTTCTCGTTGGGCACGAGGCGTCGCGTGTTTCTTGCAGTTAGTTTTCCTTTCTGTCGACTAACGAACACGCACCGAAGGAAGAGAGGAGGTGCTAAGAAAGCGACACGATTCGAAGACACATAATATACGGAAATATATGTGTGTGTGTGTACGCGTATTATACTAATATAATATAACATCGAGTTGTGCGATGAAAAAAGTTCAGAGTCAAGATTTCGAGTAATAAGGGGAAAAATGTGTCGGGAAAAAAGTTTCGCGGTCCTTACCGTATCTCTTTTGTGCGAACATACGTTGAATTAATCTAAAATAATAAGAGCGACTTTTGCGAATAATGCTTATTTTAAACCTTTTATATAGAAGTTTGTAAGCGTATCACGTTCTAAATCCTACATCGATATTCCGCGGAACGGTAAAAAGCTCGGAACGTCCGACGCGAATGCAAACGCAATTTACCATCCATCCTCTAATCCGTGGTATATGAATTAAAAGTAGTCAAGTTCTCTCCTATTATGCATTTATGCAAAAACGTAGGCGAGTTTATCGTTTCCGTGAAATCGCCGTAATATCGATCGATCCGGGCAATACGCCATTTGAGAATACTTTTCGCGAGAGTAACGCATTGTCGGATGAGCGTTAATTTAGCCTTTGAAAAATGCATTCCGATCGATCACTCGATGAAATATTAATGCGCGTCGAAGGAAAAAATTCACAATAGACGGGGACCTGCTTTACCGTTCGGGCGCGCGGTAAAATCGTTCGTTCTCCGTGTGTGCGTCTGTCCGTCCGTCCGTCCGTCCGTCCGTCCGTCCGTCCGTCTGTCTGTCCTTTTGCCCCCCTTCCCTTTTTCAACTTCGGTAGGAATCACGCCTCTCAGTGACGTATATCGCCGCGAGAGCAGCCATTTTGGTCTCATATTTTTTATTTAATAGCCAGCAGCAGCAGCAGCAGCAACAGCAGCAGCAGGCTATCGTGTATCGCATTAATACACAGGAGCTGCAGGTTGGTAGCGGTAAAAGAGGGTCGTGGTCAGGAATGACCCCCGCAACCGGTAACCCGTAATCACAACCGAGCTATTTTTCTCCCCGGCACATCTACACACAGTGTTCTACGTCCAACGAATTTTTCGATTGCTATTGGTAATAGACGCGCGAATAAAGATCTCTCCCCCCGTACTAAAAGATAAATTCATAGTCGATATTTTTACTCGTCGAATTAATAAAAATCAAGGGAGGAAAAAAATAAATTGTATATTAATCGTTGTCTTATTATTTATATATATATAGGATAGGAATGAAAGAAAATGTATTTAATCTAAGTAAATACGAGATAAAAGAGTAAATTTGAATTGTTGCGTGAAACGAAACGAACTACTAACGATGACGAGGTACCTGTGCGCCCCTACGTGAGCTAGGCAATTTAGATTCGCGTTTAGGTCGCATAAGCGATCTCTCTAACACCGACCTAAGTGAATTTGGTGTAGAACTTGTAAGACGGGGGGAAGTAAGGAGCCAAGCAACGAACGAACGAACGAACGAACGAACGAATGGACGGACAGACGGACGGACGGACGGACGAACGGACGGCCAACTCGATCACCACGCTATAAGGCTCTTACTTGTTGCTGATGGTTGCATGTCTACTCTGCCCTGATTGCTCCCTATGTGAGGAAAGATAGGTAAGTTCGTTTTCGAGAAGACTTAGAGAGAAGGGGTGAAGAGAACAAACGGGAAACATCTTCTCCTCCCTCTCCGCACCCCACCCCGCCCCCAATGGCTAAACCCTGCTGAAAACTTTTCTCGTCTAATCGTTGCGTTCTCTAATTCGATTATATCCAGAATCTACATACGCGTATTTATATATATATGTTTAAGTATATTAGATATTAGGTCGGTGCACAAATAATATCACGGTTACGATTAGTTCCATATTTGGCAGGGATTTTTATTTAAGAAGAAAAAAAAAAGAAATAAAAAAAGCAATTTCGCGTAAGATATTATCGTACGAGTTTAAATTGGCAAAACCCGCATAAAAATTGTTTGAAATCTAAACCAGCGGGATTTTGCTCGGAGAGACAATTAACTGTTATAATGATTTAAGAACCATTATAGAAGTTAACTCGATAAAAACGATCGGGGAGAGATTGCAGAAGAACTCGATGTTGATCGTTTAACAGTTAACTCGACATTTAAAAAGGGTACAATTATTTGTGTAGACCAATTTAATAGATAGGATAGGGAGTCATAGAAGGTAAAGAAAATAGTAGAAAAATCCTGTCGAAATAATTCCCTCGGTACGTTAATCGTGGAACGAAGCCGAGGTCGAACGAGTCGTTCCGAGTCATTAAATCTATTGAAAGTTTCTGAAATCGATAGGAGGAGGAGAGTTAAAGGCAGAAGAGAGAGGGGTCGTCTAGGGAGACAGCTTCGTACGGTGGTGGTAGAGATTTTTAAAAGACCTTTCGATACTTTCACTGCCTCCGGACTAAAGGAAGGAAGTGTCCTAGACAATTGGCTTAAACTAAACTCGGTTTAAAGCGTTTAAATTGTCTATGTTGAGGCGAAATAGCGAAATCCAAAGAGCAACGGAGAAGGACAGAGAGAGAGAGAGAGAAGTCAATTGGCAGTGAGTCAGTGAGTGAGTCAAAGGTAAGCTTAGGTTGGGTGGGATGATATGAGGGAGGTTAGGTTGCCGGTCGACGGGGCTCGCCTTGGTCTGGCACCGCTAGTCCTTCCCGCGTATTGATCGCGTGCTCCTTTCCTCCCTTAGATACCACACCGACCCTCTCTTAGCCAACTCCTTCCTGCGGAATATCTTACTTCGATACACCCTTTTCGCATCGACACCCGCTGCTACTCTCTCTCTCTCTCTCTCTCTCTCTCTCTCGCTCCCTCTTTCTTTCCTAATTGCCAATGTTGCGAGAAAATTTGCAACAGTTCGCAAAAAATGAAAGGAACTATTTTACGTAGTGGATTCGTTAGTTGCCTAGTAGGTCGATTAGAAATGTCAGGGTCGTGCGATAAGAAAGTTCCAACGGGATAGCGTAGACTCTCGAGCTCGTCGATATGAATTTAACGCGAATCGATATTCCTTCGGTCTGTTTATCTTTAGGGTGATGGGGCGGGAGGGCGGGGGGGGAGGGGGATTTATTATTCGTATCTTTGCAAAGTTAATACTACTGGTCGCGCTCGCACGAGCAACGGAAGAAAACGGAAAAAGAAAGATTTCGTGCGTGAAGTATTATCGGCGAGCAGCTAATACGAGAGAGTCAAGGTGAGGATGAAGGGGTATTAGGAGTGTTCACGCTTGGGCGGAACACGCCAAGTACTCGCGAGTGGCACGCGACTGATTCTCAACCGAGCTCACGCGATAAATACCAATCTTTGTTTTCTTTAAACAGACGCTTATACTTCCGCGAGTACTATCCCCGTTTCTTCTTCTTCTTCTTCTTCTTACACGACGGTTATTATATAGGTCTTCTAATATTTATTTTCACAGAATATAAGGGAAATCGTAACGGTAAACTTAGATATATTTTTTCATCGTAAATTTGTAGAGATGAAAAATATTAAGCGAGGCAAATCCAACAGATCGATTGGTAATTGGATTAACTCGCAATTATACTTCCATCTATACTAAGAAAGGTTCCCGGGAGACGATGCGCCTGTTATACGAAATGGCCATGTCGGCCATTTCTGTGATACGGTAAGGTTAAGCTATAATAAGAGGGGAGAACACTGCCGAGAAAATCCTATTAGAGAGGCACTATCCTACTATAGCAAGCGATGCTCGAAACTCGAAGCTCACCCTAGCCGCACATCGCTATTGACGCTACGCAGTAAGCCCACCCTCCGAATAAGCCAATCAAAACGCAGCATCCGCGCATGCGATCGCTCCGGTGGGTACCATTTTCTATTCAATGTTTTTCCGTCTATTATTATTCCAACGAATACGAGAACTATTTTATTAGTTCGAATTGTCTCTCTCTCTCTCTCTCTTGTATCCAGAATGCATTTATTTTCATAGATACTAAGAAATTATTGTAAGGTTGGAATATACGTAAAGGTCGATAAATTTTCAACGATTCGATGATGAACTATGTGCCAGTCTCTTAGGAATTCGCGTAAGATTTGCATGCTACGAAATTCGATGGAATTCGTTTCCCTTTCCATTCTTTGTCGTTTTTTCTTCTTTTTTTCTCTTATAAAATGGTATTCGGTAGGAAGGATATCGAACGCTCGCCATATTTCAGAACAATAAGGTCTAACTGGCGTGCCTGGTACGGGCCAGGAACCCGACGAAATAAAACAAAACAATCCACGTTTAACTCGAAACGACGGTGCGGCCGAGGGTTAAATGGTTTTCTCAGCTAGTAGTATAATCCTATACCGAATACCCGTTAGAAACTGGAACGGATATTTTGGGCTTCGATGCGAACGTTCGAGTTCGCAAGCTCGTTTGGTATTTGTCGGTATCGGGTCTACCGATAAATGGGAAAACTTTCCGCAACGTTTTAACTCCGTTACGCCACAAAACACGGTGGCGTTCGTTTCTGCGTTTCCTCCATTTCCTCTCTCTCTCTCTGCCTATTTATTTTTATTTTATTTCTATTTAATTTCTATTTAATTTCTTTTTATCTTTGCCCTTTTTACTTTCCTAATTAGATTTCAATCTAAAACAAAGAAGTGTTTGTATCTGTGTTCCAGGCACTGAACGGTTTTCTGCTGATATTAACCTGCGACGGGGAGGTTTTCTTCGCTACCCACAGCATAGAAAGTTACCTTGGCTTTCATCAGGTAAGCATTTAGTAAACGTATTGCAATATTTATCACGATTAACGTTGTCCGATTGGAATGAGCTAAGGGAAAAGGGAAAACTTACTAACCCATACCACCCCGTTAGTGATACGTGTCAAGAGGTAGAAAACCTATAGGGAGAAAAAAAGAAATCTAAGGGTTTTACCCTTATTATTATTGTCGGTTTACTGTTGATTCGTCTACTGCTACACCCTAGCACTCGCTTGCTCGCTCGCTCGTTCGCTCGACAGTCACGCCAGCCTTGTCAAGTTTGCCGTACGTGTCACGTTTGCCCAAGCATCATCCCTTTCTCAAACGCGACGTATCCTTACTTTTCCCTCGACAGCGTGCACACATTTTTCAATGCTAATAACGTCCTGCAAACAGAATCGTCAAACGAGCCAACAGAACCGAACGCGTTGCCGATTCGTTTACTTTAGAAAACGATCTGCCACGAGAACAAAAATACAATTATTTCGGATTTTTCTTTTGCGATAAAAAGCAAATTTCATTATAGAGAAACATTGATACTTTGTTTTATTATAAAAAAAAAAAATGAATCTTCGTCGTAATCGTAATTGTCTTTTCAATTAGGGACGGAATTTAATGAAACGTTTAATCATTTAAAAGCAAAACCTAATCACCGCAATGGGTTTAATCTTTTACGACTAATTTCGAGATTTAGATCTTTGAACGATGTCACCTTGCTCTATCGTAGAACCAAGATTACTTTTATCGTGACTCGTTACACCTGAAAGCTTTGTGCACACATCGCAGGGAAAACGCTTCCGATCGGCAAAGGCACCAACCCGTTCGTAGTCCTTAAGAATCATTTTTCAAGCCGACGAGCGCTCACTCGGGCGAAAAACTTGATTGACGTTTTCTAATAACTCCCTTGTTCGATAAAAAGAAAGAAAGAGAGAGAAAGAAAATAATAATAGAAGGAAAATGATACGAAGTAAAGAAAAAAATTGGCAACCGAGGTGGAATACAAAGTGTCAATTTTAAATAAGCCCGCATAAAAACGAGACGACAGCGCAAAAAGATCGACGATTTGAAAAGGGGGCCACGAATATTAGCCGATCGAGCGGACATCATTTTCAATTTTTTTCGCATAAATCTAGAAAGAGAAGAAGAGTGTAAGGGGATCGTAAATGAAAAGCAGACGCAACTCGGACGACTATGCAAATTTCTTTTCAAATATCTCGCGTAAAAATCGAACGAGGGAAGATGGAAAAAAGAAGAAGAAAAAAAGAAGAAAAAGAAAAGGGGAAAAAATTCTCAACTATAAAGTGTGTCGTCATTTTCAAGTAGCCCGCATAAAAGCAGAATGAAAGAAAGAAAGAAAGAAAGAAAGAAAGAAAGAAAGAAGGAAAGAAAGGAAGGAAGGAAAGAAAAAAGAAAAGAGAAATTTAAACACACAGACATCCGCCTATAAAATTTCTTAGCGCGATCGCGTGGTGGATTCTTCCTCCCTTGAATATAGTATAACACACGCGAACGCTTTGTGCACACATTGTAAAGGAGAACTACGATGGACGATGATTTCCCTACTCGATGACCGTGTATCCGAGTGCATAATCGCAGGGCGTTTCGGGACGACGCGATTACACGGCCCTATAACTCCGTAGAAAAGTGCGAGAGTAAGCGTATTCCGTATATATCTAAATTATATTCATAAATTCATCAACAGAGAAACGGGATATTTATATGAACAAATGCGCTACCTCGAAGAACCCCGTATTCGGGTTCGTACAAATTTTACCAAAATTCATTAATTCTTGAACGCCCAACAACGATTCGTAACAAGTTTGTAAATGTTTACGACATTTTTATTCGTAGGATCTCGAAGTCAATTAATTTGTCGAGAAAACTTACGAACGCAGGACGACGTTTTACATTTCGCATTATCGATCTAAGATAATTAATTAATAACATTCTCTCGACGACGACGACACGCGGACGAAAGCGAATAAAAAAGAAAAGCTGTATTCGAAGAGAAACCGAATAAAGAAAAAGAAGTATAAAATAAAATAAAATAAAATAAATGTAAGAGAAAATAGTCGTTTTTAGTTGGATATCTCACGCGATAAATGTGCGAGGAAAGAAAGAAAGAAAGAAAGAAAGAAAACAAACGTACGAGCGAGCAAAGTCGAGGAAAAAGGGCACGGATTGAAACTCGCAAGGTTCTTCGAGTCCTCGGCGGGTTGGTTAATTGGGCTGATAGAGTTGATTCGATGCTCAACGAGCCTTTATACCCCGTGACCTGTGCCGGATAAAAGTAATAACTTAAACAAAAGGTCAAAGGGTGCTTATCGGTTAACGGAGCCGGAATATGGAAGGGCGAAAGAGGGTGCTTCGAGAGAAATATGAGAAGAAGATGGTAAAGATAGAGAAAAAGTAGAGGGAGAATTGACGAACGTAATAAGGGAAACGAGGAATCCTTGAAGTAACAAGGACGAATGGTTTTAGGGTTGTTTGGAAAAAAAAAACTACAAAAAAGAAAATATTCAAACGATCCAACGAATCTCGTAACGCGCAAGAAAGAAACTTACTTAATTTTCGTTTGTTTTGTTTGCTTTATATATCTTACGTATTTGAGTAGTATACGCGTTCGCGTATATCGGATAATCGATGAGAGTGTGTTGGATAGAAAGGTATAGGTATAAATGATTATACGAAGGCGCTAAGGGCTCGTTCGCGCCCCATCTAAATTATGTGGCAACGTTTTGACAATTAATAGCTGCTAATGAAGACACAATCGGGCTGCCCCGGAGCACTCTCGCCTTTCACCCCTTTTCTCGTTCAACGAGTTCGAGAGACAAAGGGAGAGAGAGTAGAAGAATGAAACGCTGACGCGGCTTCATAATTCTCCGACATAATTGAGAGCTCAACGTTCGAGGCCGCGATATTCCACTTGGCGAATCTACTATGTACATATATTATTATACGTAAATATATACGTATACCAACACACCCTTGGCCCTTTCTTTATTCGTCGTCGTCGTCGTCGTCGTCGTCGTTGTCGTTGTCGTTGTGTGTGGGTACGCCACGCACACCTACACGGTAAATACGTGCAAATACACGAAACCACGCGTACGATGAGAGAGAACACCGATAGAAAGAGAAGCTCGATTATTAATGAGCGGCACGGATTAATTATTATTACCTGCCTGATTTGTTTCAATTTGTAGCGGGTCCTTTGATCGCGCCGAATCGGTTCCATCGGTTTTTTCACCCGGTGTCCAGCTTCGATTTATTTCTCGACAGCGTCTTTTCGGTACCCGGACGTATCTTGGTACGTTCCTCTGCTTATCCTTGGTACCTGCTGCTAGCTGACACTGAAATATCGCGATAACGATTTTCAAATTGCGAACGGCAGAAAGAAAAAGAAAGAAGGAAAGAAAGATAGCGTCTCGCGCTAAGCTTCGGAAAACAGTGTTTACAGATTTGAAGGGAAACCGTGCCGAGAAAGGATCCCGACGAGTTTCGATTATTAAACGGGGTCCAGGAGTTCGCGGAACGCTAAGAAAATTTTCCAACTTCGATTCGTTTTCCTCGGATAAGAAGAAAGCAAAGAGATTCTTTGAAAAGGATACCGTTGTTGCTCGCAAGGGGCAAAGACGAACGTGGTGGTGGTGGTGGAAGAAGGGAGGGTGGAAGCAGTAGAAAAAGGAAATAGGCGAGGCGAGGTGAAGTAAGGCAAGAGGAAGAGTATAAGGCGAGGCTTTTGCCTCGGCATTCTTCGTTGGAATGTAAATCAAGTCTGCCGAGGGAGCGAGACTGCTCCGATGCCGGCGGGGGTGCGCTAGCGTCTCCACTAAATAATTACAAGCTCTTAATTAACGACGAGGGTCGATCGTAAAGCCATCCATGACTCGGCCGCTCCGTCCCGCGGATACATGTTTCGAGATTATTTAAACGAGCAATGGTAACAAACGTTACGGACCTTACCGGCAAACCGCCCGCCGCCTTGCCTTCGGTAACTGACCTCAACTCGCGCGAGCCAACCAAGCTACGAGCATAAAACCAAATGAAACAAACAAAAATCTAAGATGAGAGTAGTAACTCGGAGACGACGATCGATGCCCAAAGGTATCGGACCGAGATACGCTACCAAATTATACCGGCTTACACAAAATTCAACTATTTTAATACTTCAATTAACAAACTCTCGTTAACGTATCTTACAAAACTTCAACTGAAACTGAACGAACGAATAAATCTTCGACGAATAATACACTTCTATGTATAGGTATATATAATGTTATATAATTGAATGAACAAAATTTGTTGGAAATAAAGGGGGAGAGTAATTTGCATAGGCATTCGCTAATCACGCCCAATTATTACGTAGAACGAGAATAAACCTGTAGAAACTTCTCTATCGTTCGACAATTAAAATATAATTTACGATTAAGTTCGCTTAATAAAAGCTGCCGTGGTTTAATCCGAGTGCCATTATAGCCGAATACGTGACGGCGAGCCATTATACTGGAACTTATGATTGTAGGTTGACTAAAGTCTTAGAAAAGACTCGGTAGCCGAGCTTACGACTCGATGAAGTAAAGCTTAATTTTGAGTAGGAACACACATACACACACGCGTGATACAGAGATAACGTAATATCAAATTACTTTGACCGTTTCCAATGTTAACTCAAAGTAAACCTTTTTGCAATCCTCGATTAATCCGATTTCAAGTAGACGAGAGAAAAAGTTGGAATCACTTTCTTCCATCGATTAGCAGAGAAATCATGTATAATCGTTGATTAAAATTAGAGCAAAGGGAGTATCGTTTTTCCCCTTCTACCCGTGGATCGCATCCGCGCGATCGCAGCAGGGTTGCGACTAGACGGTTAACCGCGGGAAACGGGACGTTCGAATTCATTGGATCCCATGGAGAAGAACTTCATGGGACTCCTTTCTCAAGGCGGCGACTACTCTCTCCCTTACCTGCTGTTTCGTTCGTACGAACGAACGAACGAACGAACGAACGAACGATTTTGCGATACCTCTTGCTATATATTTATCGAGACGGTGAGAGTTTTACGAGACTTGAGTCGGTCTCTTGTTTCGGTTTCCGTTTCAGCTTGAGAGAGCTCCGATAGTGCCGCCACAAATGCCAACAGCCGATGATAAATCGATCAAAAGAAAAGAAAAGGAAAGAAAAACGCATTCGACAAAATGACGACAACGACAGATAAAAAAATGATATACCGCGAGAGACCTCGGGATTGGTGAAAGTTCGATACGCTTCTCCTCGACATTTTCACTTTGGAAAATGCAGTCTTACGGTTACGCGAAATGTGTGTGTGTGTGTGTGTGTGTGTATGTACGTGCATCTAACTATATGTAGGATAGTATATGGTATAGGATACACAGTAAGATCGGGTACGTTCGCGCATAATGGCAGGGATGGTGCGCGGGTAACATGGAAGTCGTGAGATCCTCGCGACGCTGATACCCCGAGATTCGTCCGGGCACGAAATGTACACGCGCGTGTACGCGCGTATATAGAGAGGTACACGGGAAAAGATAGAAAGAAAGAAAGAGAAGGTGTCGGTGCATCGAGCAGCGCAGCAACGACGTTCTTCGGTTAGAAACGTTAACGCGAGGCTAACGCTGTGATCTCTCTCCCTCTCTCTCTCACGTCGTCTCTAGCGCGTGATTTATTATATTATTCGCAGCGAGCAGAGCCTGTCCTGACAGCCATGACCAGGTAATGGTCGAACGAGCCGAGTCCGATCTATTCTCGAGTAGTACCAAGCTTTATTTCAGTTCAGCAACGTTCAGGGATGCGTGTGCTGGCATCGGCACACCGATTATCGGATTAAAAGTCACGCGGTTACACCTATGCTCGAGGTATCCTTCTTCCCTCTCTCTCTCTCTCTCTTGGTACCGTACGGCACCGGATTGATTAGCTCTTTTTCTCTCGTTTTACACCGTCACCACCATCTTAGATCTCTCTCTCTTTTTCTTTCTGGAACCAGAAGCCTCTAGGAGAGAAAGAGAGAGAGAGAGACGATGAGCATGACCGTTTCTAAAAGGTAAAACTATGCACCGCCGCTGTCGTGCGGAGACTCATCATTCGAGGCCGAGCTAGTCTGGATTAATTATGCGCGATAAAGTGCGTCGAACACGTGTAGGTACATGGCCAGTATATGCGCTTGTGTCGCTGCACGCCGTCACGACCGATCTGATATTTCCTGAAATAATGCCACTCCACACCGTACCGTTCGCATTCGAAACGTTTTATTTTACGGAGCGGAAAGAGAAACGAGAGAAAAGATTTCTCTTAATGCCATCGCTTCACGAGTCATCCTCCCCCTCCTCCTCCTCCTCCTCCTCTTTTTACCTTTCATCCTATCATTCGCATACCTCCTTACTTCTTCTTATTTCTTTTTCCAACTAAAATAAATTCTAATGTCTTCTAGTAGATTATTATTCTTCTTCTTCTTGCTCTGTAGGACTTATTGCAAGGAAATCAACTTATCCCGCTTGTTTCTACTTACGTCCGAAAGTAAAAGGATCGATATGGCTAGACTTATAGCGAAAGATACCAACACGAACGTCTGACAACACACTCACCGAGTACAAGTGGAACGAAAAATCTTCTACGAAATGTATTATTTTAACTTACCAACGATGCATTATTATTTCTATATACGTCGGAGGATTCGCGGTTAACCCAGCAGGATTCTTCGTAAAAATCAATATCGTAATGGGAAATTGTAAAAAAATAATTTTCCTAGCAGAGCATGGTTTCGATCCACGGACCTCTGGGTTATGGGCCCAGCACGCTTCCACTGCGCCACTCTGCTTCTGTGTTATGTTATCTTCTAAATCTTCCTGAAATTTGTGTTTATAATCTAATATATATTTCCTAGATTATATATATTAATAAGAATTATTAAAGAAATGAGAAACGAAGTCGCACACGAAAGTATACGATAACGTGTAATCATCGAACCGCCCAGTACTTGCTACTCCTATCACGATCAAAGATATCTTTAATCTTCTTTTTTAGTTTTTACATAAACAAATATTTAACCGTTTATTTAATGCGATAGGTTCAACTTATATTTACAATCTTACGATGCTTGAGTTGAATATTTGCGCAAGCAACATTAGTACTCGTGATATATACTTCCCTCGCGATGATGCATCTTAAAAAAAAAAAACGAAAAATGAATCATACCGAGTTAGTTTGTAATAATATAATTCAACGTGGTGACTTGCGAGTGAAATATTAAAGCCATTGTTTTATTTCTTGGAAAGGATGCGAAATTTTAGTAATTAAAAAAAAAAGAAAAAAATATATATCTTAGCAGAGCGTGGTTTCGATCCACGGACCTCTGGGTTATGGGCCCAGCACGCTTCCACTGCGCCACTCTGCTGTTGGAAGAAACCCCTAAAAATGTCCATGTACAGCAGAATGTATGTGTTATCTCGTATACATACGTAATTAATAATTGTATAATGGAGTAAGCTACTTTAATCTGCATCGTAATTACCAGTACCTACGCGCATTTACATATATGTAATAATAATATTCAATTATTTCATCTGAAAATAAAATAAAAATAAAACTTAACGTTTCTCTTAAATATAAAATATTTAATATAAACATATAATTAATGAACATTAATCTGATTTTTGTTTGTTTCAGTCGGACATCGTTCATCAGAGCGTTTACGAGTTGGTGCATAGCGAAGATAGAGAAGAATTACAAAGACAATTAATGTGGAATTCATTTTTACCTGCTGAAAATGCAAGCCTCCCTCTTCACGATGCGCTATCACCTCAACATAGTCATCTTCTCGAACGCAGTTTTACCGTCCGCTTCCGTTGTCTTTTGGACAATACGTCGGGATTTTTGGTAAGTCCATCTTCTTTAATTTCCTAAAAATAAAAAGAAAGAAAAACGAATTGAAAATATACAAAATGACGACGAGGTTGAACCTTTTAATAGAGCGGAGTTTTCCATAAAGTATATACAATCAAGATATTTATTCGTATTATGCTAATCGTTGAAATTTCTTTTTTTTATATCTAACTAAAGTTATATCAAATCAATATGGAATGAATTATATAAAGAAATATATGTCAGGATAAAGAGCGTTGGGTTGCCACGATGATATCAAGATATGCTAAGTTCGCCTAGAGTACTTTTAATATATATGGAAAATTTTGTCGAGTAACTATAGTCGCCTTTACTTTTTAGCGAGTATTAAACGTTGGCTTGGACTATAGTTTAAGCTTTAATAAGAAAAACTTCGAGCTCGTAAAAGTGATAGTTCTTTTTCCAAATGAATTTCTAGGATCGCAAAAAAAGAAGGAATCGTAAACCTTAATGTATCTCGAGCCCTTATCTTATCGTACTTGGAAATATATTTTTCTTACGAAAAAAAAAAAAAAAAAAAAAAGAATAAAAAGAAAAGAAAAAAAACAGAAAAAACGAAATTAAAGTCGAGAATAAATTTCTAGAAAATAACCGCTTACAATTAGAGCTCGAGTGCAAAACGAATTGTACGACAAAAATTTACGCGCGTTGATTTACCATGAAGATATCAAAAAGTTGCATAAAGAATTTTGTAGGCTTGGAGGAGCATGGTCCAGCCCTTGAGTCAAGGGATGGGTTTAAACTGGTCCAAATGATTGTGCTTATTCGCGCGAATTTCTGAGATTACAAGATGGAATCCTATCTACCTGAAAACGACAAAAATGAAACGAGTAAGTCAAGGAAAGGAGTTGAGGGTAGGGGGAGGAGGATAGGGAGGATTACACCGAGCGCATTGCGGTTGCACTCAGGACGTTTCTCCACGCTGACAAAAGCAAAGTTGCCGGCATACAAAACAGTAATTAATAATTTCACTGTCATAAAGGGAGGCCCGGGGAGAAAAGGGTGGAGGCGGGGAGTGAGAAGGCGACCTCCGTTTTGTGGTCATCCGTTTGCCTTCGTCGTTTCCCCGTCGACCCAAGTAATTGCCTTTTTTCTTCTACGCTTACCTACCCCTCTACCTCTTTCTTTCCTCATGTAGGTATATTACGTTGTACATCTCTTACCATTCTGTTCTCCTTCGTTTTTCCGCGAGAAAGAAATTGCGCGTTGCTACCTTCGACAACGAGCCGCCGAACCCATTTTCGAACTTGGTATATATATATTGTTTTGTTTTTTTTCAATAACGAATCTTTGCTCTCTCTATCTCTCTCTCTCTCTCTTCATTTATCGATTTTGGCAATGAAAAAATTTGCGTCCTTGATTTTATAAGCTTAGAGATAAATATTGAAATACGGATAATTTATAATGACATTTATTTTATTAATAAAATAAAGCAGAGAGATCAGAAGCACTTAGGTTACTTGGTCGTTGTTGGATTCGTCGTGTTATCTGTGTCTCGTTTTGCGTGTAGTATACGGTCAAGTAAATAAGTATGAAATAAATCAAATATGAAGAGCAAAACCCGAGTAACCTCGGATATGGCGATGTGTAGGGAACCGTGGAAGCGGTAAAACACTAATTATCTTAGGACAAACACACGACAGATGTAGAGAGGTATATTCTTCTGTCGAAGGTAAGCTAAGGGACAAAGACGTGTATACGGCAACTACATATATAGTTATAAAAGGACAGGAACGATTTAGCTTTAAGTCGCGGCCCGAAAGAGGGCCGCGCAAACGCCTTCGCAAAAACAGGACCGCTTTGACGTTTATGAAAATGAAACTGTAATCGTAAAAGGTTCACGGCGTAAAAGGTTTAGCAATGAGTCCGGCCCTCACCCTTGGCGGCGGTATCTCTCGACCCAACGAGGATACTCCATTCGCGAGTGAAGTTTTTAGCAAAAGAACAAAAAAAAAAAAGAGAACGAGGAAAAACATTTGCATGAAATTATTGCAGCCATTCATTCATTCATTCACTCAACCGGGAAACGTGGTTTTCTAATATTATTCGCTTTCATTTAAACTAGGATCTTTGATTATGTTAATTGTTCGTGCTAAAGATATTTGATAAATGTTTCCTTTCAGCGCTTGGATATCAGGGGACGAGTTAAGGTACTCCACGGACAAAATAAAAAAACCGAACAACCGCCGTTGGCTTTGTTTGCCTTGTGTATACCATTCGGGCCGCCCTCGCTTTTGGAAGTACCACAGAAGGAAGTCATGTTTAAGAGCAAACACAAATTAGACCTCGGCTTGGTATCGATGGATCAACGAGGGAAAATGCTTTTAGGATATACGGACGTTGAACTCGCCAATCTGGGTGGTTACGATCTCGTTCATTACGATGATTTGGCCTACGTAGCTAGTGCGCACCAAGAATGTAAGTAAAAACATGTTTTATTTTTGCCCTATTTACATTTATATAATAAACATTTGGCGAACACAGTTTCTCTCGTTAATTCTCGATTTAAACTAAGTATTATATGATTGCAGTATTAAAAACGGCAGCATCCGGTATGATAGCGTACAGATTCCAAACGAAAGACGGTGGATGGCAATGGTTGCAGACGAGTTCCAGGCTGGTATATAAAAATTCCAAGCCGGATTTTATAATAAGTACTCATCGTCCGTTGATGTTAGTATACTATTGAAATTTGATAAATAACGAATGGAATGATTTTAGTCGAAAACGCTACAAGATTTTCTTTATCTTCCATCGCAGGGAAGAGGAAGGTAGAGATCTGTTGGGAAAACGAACCATGGACTTCAAAGTGAGCTACTTGGACGCCGGTTTAACCAACAGTTACTTTTCCGATAGTGATAGTTTGACGGGTTCCGTGATGACACCTACGCTTCCGACCCAATCAACGCCGCAAAGGGTGAACAGAAGATACAAAACTCAATTGCGCGACTTTTTATCGACGTGTCGGAGTAAAAGGACCAAACTCTCCACGCAATCCTCGGTATCACCCCCAGCTACTCCCACGATGGCATCGGTGGATTATCTCACGGCCGATAGTAGTGCCGCTGCCGCAGTGGCTGCAGCTTACAGCAACCTGAACACGATGTATCCTACACCTTACGCTCCCACTGCCGTAGCTGCGAGCGCCGATCCATCCTTGACTACTTACATCGGTCATACGAGTAATTACCATCAAACGCTCTACCCAGCCACTGCGTTGGATAACAGGTACTTAAAAGTCTACTTACAAAACCTAACATCGACTCGTCTTTCATAATAACGCGTTAGTTCTCACGATAGTTTTTGTCATAATTAGGTACCTTACAGCGGCTACGGAGAATCTCTTTCAATACAGGCCACTAGGATCGTACTACCCGGAATATCACACAAGTACGCCGTACAATGGGTTCATCGACGTATCCCTACCAACTTACGAAACTCATCAACTAACTAGCAAAACGGAGGAGAAGCTGTATTGTCAGCAACTCGGTAGCGCCGAGTCACCGAAATACAACTACGTCGAAGCGAGCAGACATCCGAGTAGCGTGAGTGGTTCCCCTTACGCGGCCAGCCCAGTCGCCAGTGCGTCGACGATGCACGTTACGACGGCAGACATCAACGTCGCTCGCGCCGGAAGCAGGCACTCGCTCGAAGGCGGTGCCTCTTCGAGTAACTCGGCCGGAAGTTCACCGGTTACCGGAACGACCAACGGAGTCCTTACTCCCAAAATGGAAGACGTTAAGCCGGAAGTCTACGGAAACGAGGCGCCCCGGCAAACGGTTCTCATGTGGGGAGCTCCTCCTTCTCGTACGCCACCGAGGAACAATGGTAGCTACAGCCCTCCGACTCCTCATTCGACGCATTCTTCTACACACTCGACAAACGTTCCGGTCACCAATGCCGGCGATCCTTTGAAGTCTCTCGCGGAAATGAATTCTATGAACGGTGATTGCAAGTGGCGACAAACGTCTCCGAGTGATCAGCAACAAGCGGTCACGGCTTCCAGTCCTCCGAGAAACAAACAGCATCTCCCTCAACAACAGCAAACACCTCAACAACAACAGCAGCAGCAGCAACAACAACAACAGCAGCAGCAGCAACAGCAGCAACAGCAACAACACCAAACAACAGCAACAACAACACAGCAGCAGCAGCAGCAACAGCAACAGCAACAGCAACAGCAACAGCAACAGCAACAGCAACAGCAACAACAACAGCAACCGCAATCGCAGCAGCAACATCATCAACAACAACCGCAATCGCAGCAACATCAGGCACAATATCCTGTTGCCACGACCCAATATCAAGCAGCTGCCGCAGCAGCAGCAGCGGCGGCGGCGGCTACAGCGAGCAGCATAGGATACGCGCACTCTCATCCAGGCCATGGCCACGGGGAAGCGGGCTCCGAGGTATGGCAAGGAGTGCAACACCACCATCACTACCAGTACTATCCCTACCACCATCACCACCCCGCACCACCAAGGCACACGCCCCAGTGAGTGTCACCGCTACCTCACTACTTTTATTGTGACGTTCACTGTTCTTCTAAACGAATCTGATCTTTAGGTACTCCGTCATATCATCATACGATACGAGATCGCTTAAATAATAGTATAATACGGTGAAATAAGTCAAAATTCTCTCGTAACTATTTCGATTTCTTTCTATTTCTATTTCTCTCCCTCCCATTTTTTGCGCACTAAGTCGAATTGAAATAAAATGACTTCGTATCGTGTAGAATGTACAATACTCGAATCATAAAGTCATCGCATGGAAACTATAAAAAGGAGTAAACATACATCATAAGAAAATTTCATCTGAAATACGAATTTGATGATAAAGGAAGAAATATATTTATTGATCGAATATCAGGGTTAGGTCGTGATCGATATTATTAGTCCCACATTTCGATTGCACGTTAGTGATACGGTTAGGCATGACGAAGATATCGTAAGGTAACCAACGGGGACATACTTTTGGTTACAGCACACCGCCGTCAGGTGCGGGAGTGGGGAGTGCGGTGGGAATAGGCATGGGCATGGGCATGGGCATGGGCATGGGCATGGGCATGGGCATGTCCCTAGGCTCGGACAGCACCACCAACAACAGCAACGTATTATATCATCCTCCGCACCACCACCACCACCATCACGTAGTGGGCTCATCGACGGGGGCAACGGTGGGCTCAACTGTACCACAGATTCCAAACCGGACGCCGGGAGTCCTTTGTTGTCCATCTCTGAGGTGACCAACACCCTGCTCAACCAATAGCCCCATCACCGCCACAACGTCCCTTTATCTCGGTGATCATGGTAAAGATTTCATTATCAATTATTTTCCTTTTAATAAACATAATCGTTGCAATTAATATTCTGTTGAAAAAAAAACGCACACGGTTTACTCGTCAACTTTCAGGTATCTCAATGGAGATGTCCTCACCGAGACGGATTACAAATCACGTGACTGTATCATACAGATAATACCGATTAAACTATTAATTTGTAAGAATATTCATATGGTATTGTAATATATACTCATATTACGTGGTATAATATCTTTCATTATATTAATTTATCCGTAATATCGATCTATAAGTTATAAGGACAAGCATCTTCTTCTTCTTCTTCTTCTTCTTCTTCTTCTTCTTCACTATCTCTATGTATAATCGTCTATGTCGATTAATAATTAAAAAAAAAAAAGAAAACAGCGAAGGGGGGAACTAGTGCTATCGTGAAACTAATTCAAAACGTTTCACCTTCCTCTATATTCTTTCGTCGAATATCAATTTATAATAAGCGGAGTGATCTCTATCTAGGATATCAGGGTACTGGAAGAAAAAATTAAGTACTAACAATAAACGGCGTATTAGAAAAATATCTAGTTCCCTTTTAAAAGATTTATCGGAGCGTCCTAGGTAAACGGGAGATCGAGATGAGCGTGCTACTATTTTCAAAGAAATTAATCGATCGTTTACCGGTGCAAATAGACCATGCACGGTATATCATTCATTCGATAAAAAAAAAAAAAAAAAGCACAAAATTTATTCTACGAATGTGTATTATCCAACAACGAAACTAAACTAAACGCAACACACACTTACGAGATTTAATTTATGTTTTTTTTTTCGCCCTAACTTTATCCTGGATGATAATGGACGAACGCGCGTTAGAGTTTTATTAATATTTTTTTGTTTTCATTTTAGTTTACTATTACGATTACGTTACGATTTCTTTTTCTTTATTTTTCTTTTTGTTTTGTTTAAATTATTATTATTTGTTCGTTTGTTCGTTAATTAAGAAAAAAAGAAAAAAAAGAAATTGTTAATTCTGTGATACGTCTTAGGTAAATCTTCGAATGCAATATTCTTCAAAGGCATATTCGAACGAACGAAATATTTATGAATTGTGAGAAAAGAAAGGATAGAAGAATAAAATAAAATAAAATAAAATAATAATAATAATAATAATAATAATAATAATATTATTAATAATAATAATAATAAAGGAGATAAAGAGAAAAAGATTTGAATGGAAAAGATTAAAGATAGAAAGAAATAGAGAAAAAGCAAACCGTGCACAGACCGTGTAAGCGATGTCTTTCCTAAACAACACTTGGGGCGTATGTCGTAGTCACGCGTCGTACCATACACACATATGCATGCATGCATACGTACATACATAAATACATAGTATCTGTAAGGAGAATGTTAAAAAGAGGAACGATGTGAATTTTGAAAGACTTTAGATAAGTATGATTAAAGCTACGTGCGAGTGGCAAGTGCCTACGACTTACTCCAAAGATTATAAAAATAAAAAAATATTGTCGATGTTCCATGCGTACACGTAAGCGATTCTCTAAGTTCACCACCACCACCACCACCACCACCACACCACCACCACCACCACTACCACCGTGTTAAAAAGCTTGAATACTTCGAAACAAATAAACAAACAAATCTCCTGTTCTCTCTTCGTATTAGATAAAAGATAATTTCAAAAGACATGTTTTTCTCTTATCTCGCAATGAAATATCACTTTTCACATATCGTCACATTTTATACAATAAATAAATTATAAATAATGGTAAAAGGAATTTCGAAAATGATATTTTTTCAATAGAGAATTGAACACACATTTCCTACGCGAATCATGGCTTCCTTGCACATTTGGCTACTTTAAGGGACGATCAAATTTCTTGACCATTCGACCCATGGTCACCGTGAAGAGACGAAATACTGCTATGTTGTAGAAAGATAAAGGAACGATTATGTTGATAGACAAATTTTAAATGTTATAAAAAGAGGTCAATTTGTTTTGATTTTTCGTTGAAATTATTCAATTAACGATTCTTCTTGTTAAAATATCTTTCTAGAAAAATGCAAATACATTTCGTCGAAAACTATGATCCGAAATGAAACGTAGAGAAAAGAAAAAAAGAAAGGAAAAAGTTCAACATTCTTCCTGCCCACACGATCCCCCCCAAAAAAAAGATAATAAAACGTGAAATAATACACGTGAACTATTTAATTAAAGAAAATAAAACGTATTCTCATCCGGCCGATCCCCAGTCTTGCCAATATATTCTGTTAATAAGTTTGTAATTTTTGTACTTAATTAATTTATACATCGTTTATGTACATGTGTAACGCATATTTAGCAAAACTAAGCGAGCCTTCCATAACTTTAAAACTTTTCATCAAATATTCACACGTTTGCAAAGTCAAATGATTGCACGACATATTATTTATTACCAATGGAAATGTAAGAATTAATTATTTAATTAATTATTAAAATACTATTATCATTTTTTCTTTGACAATTATTTCAATATTAAAACTGCTGCGTTGTTCGTGTGTAGCACTGCAATATATTTACTCTCGATACAACGATGTTCCCTTATGATTATTCCCTAATGCAAATCCTAATTGACTTTGCAATAAAATGAATAAAATAGATTTAACTATTATACGGTCGGAGCGTTATTGTTAAAAGAAAAAAGAAAAAAGAATAGAAAAATCGTTAAATCGTTTAAGCTGAAAATAAAGGAAAGAAGAAAAAAGAGAAGAAAAACCTTCCTTTGGCATAATCATATTATCCGTGCTATTTACTTACATCTATATTTTCGTATTATATTATTTAAATGGCAAATTGAAATAATAACAAAACTCTCGATTATATATACATACTTCGTATTGTCATATTTGCTGCCAATTGTAAAAAAATCATACTTAATATTAAAAATCGAATTATAATATCAAAGAAGTATACTATTATCTAGTTTTTTTCGTTCTTTTTTCTTATTCTTTTTTTTATTTGATATAGCATAATAGTTCGCTTCGACCTCAATCCGAGTGCTTAAACGTTAAAAAGAAGTATAAAATCGCATTTCCAATCTCTCATAATAACATCTAACATAAAAATATTTGTTCTTTTCCTTGCAATACTTTAACAATTAAGAAAAATACTATTATTAGAAATAATCGAGTCTAGTCCATATATGATGCGAATTAGTAACACTGTGTTCAAACAGTGACAATGTACTCGCGTTTTTGATCAATAAATCCATAGACAATCTTCAATATTATATGTGCAAAATAATAATTAATCATTCTAACGTTCTAAGGACATATATTAGGAAAAAATGTATGTATCTGTACAATGAATAATATACTTTTTAGCGTGTTATACTTTTGTTTCATTTGAAAAAAAAAAAAGAGAAAGAAAAAAAAGAAATTAATAATTAATAATAAAACGTGATAAATATAAGTCAGTAAAATATCTCCGTAAGATGCGCGAATATTGTCACTGTTTGAACATAAATGTATATTTACTGTATATTTATTATTAAGGTATATACATATTTACGATCACGATTAGGGTAAGATACGATAGAAAATAAGATACAATTAGTTCTGCTCATATCAAACGGATCATACTACTATTTTTCAGTCGTTCTTAGAAGAAAATCTCAAGTTGGTCCTTTAAATAATGTCAACAATTTTATACATACGAAGCTTATTCTTAGTATAAAAAAGCCTATCCGCTTAACGGATACATACACACCTATGTATACCAATGAAACTCATTGTCATTCAAATAATGATATACATACACATATACGATATATATATATATATATATATATATATACATATATATATATACATGTGAATTTTTCACAACGATATGTATTTTCTCTTGCGATTCTTTATTAAACATCGAAACTGTCGATAAAAATAAAAACTTCCTTTGTCATCGATTGTAAAGTAGATTTTAAATATGTTTTTGACTGGAAATAATAATAATAATAATAACAATATAAAAAAGTTGACGAAAATTTTATTCTTATTCTCGCAATATTATCATTAATTATAATTTTTATTAGACATCATTTGATATGGCTATACGCGAACATATCTTTTATAAAATTGACTATTTTCCCAAATACTTTTCTTGTCTCGAGTATACAAAAATCTATTCTAAATTGATCAAATTTAAAACTCTTTAGTTACGACATGCTTTTCGCTATCGAATTTATACCGATCCTTATATGGGTTGCATCTAACGAAAGGATTAATATCAAGAATCAATCGTGTTTATAATAAATATAAAAAAAAGAAAGAACATACAAAAAAAAAAACGTGTTTCTTGATTTTTTCAAACTGTTACAAAAATATGTGAAACATGTAATTAGCGAATAAATAAAATACCTAGCCTTTCCGAGTTTTCAAATTCGATGAAATTCTTCAATTTATTCGAAATTGAACGAACAATCGGCGGCGGTATCCCTTTGGTGTGTGTGTGCACCCTTTTTAGGTAACATATTACTCTTATCGCTTTATTCTTTTACAATGAAAATGTTTGCTTTATACGTCATGAGAAAAAAAAAAGGATCATTATAAATTCTATCAAAGTACACTGATAACGTCATCATTGTATATCATGCCAAATCGAATCTTGATCACTTTTCATTACTCCATTCATTTAACTATAATATATTGTATTCTATAGAATCTAATTACTGTATTAATTCCGATTAAAATAAACACTTAAAGTAAAAACATCAAATTGTATCAAATGTTTATATGAAATAAATTATAACAGTCTCTAATAAAGAATCGTTAAGTGTACGTTTTAAATAAACGATCCTTTTGCTTCCTAAACGTGTATCGTTCATTTCAGAATCTTGAATTGTCGGATTAATTTTTTACGAAAAATTTATTATATTACAAAAATTCTATTCCAAAAGTTATTCTTTTTATTTATAATGTAATGTATGTTTAATATATACTTATAAGGAATGTTAATTGTAAAACCAACAAACTTATAAACATACATACAATTAATGTCATAAGTATATATTTAAATGAATATCTTATTTTTTAGTTAATTTCTATAAATTATTAAAATATATATGTATATGTATATAAAAATCATATCTCGCAATTTGTAACACAAAACTATTTGAATATTGCATACTAGAAACTATATTGCAAAAAATAGAAATATTCAAATACGAAAAATGGATTAACTTCATGCATTGAATTTTCACACATATTCCGCAAAAAGTTTGAGGAAAGTAATATAATTTCTAACGCATCGATAAAATGCTTCATTGTTTAGAAATAAATAACGAGATCAATGAAAAGAAAAACAAACGTTTCCTTTTATCGCTTAAAGGTTATTTATTATATTAAAATTTTCTTTTTCTTTTACGCGATTTGCTGGAGGTCATAGTTTTCAATTTTTGGGTACGTTCTATACTTCGTTTTAATTTAGCTTGTAATGAAAGACATGGCAGGCATGTATTACCCTTGGTTACTCTCAAAGTGCATAAATTATGTCTCCATTTGTTGTTATTTTTATAAGCGCATTCTAAATTAATATTTTTAGAGAAACTTACTTCAGGCCCACCGTAGCAAAGTTTTAAATTATCTATATATGATACAATCTGCATTAGATCTGTTATTGATTCTATCAGAGGGAAATCATCTATAATTTTGCAGTTTAATAAAAAAATGTCATATGCCATTTTTTCTTTCAAAACAATCTGAAAGAAAATATAAAATAAAATGATTTAAAAAAAATAAAAAAAGCAGAAAAACTTTTGTTACAATAGAATAAGATAACATAAACTTAATCCATACTTGTTTTGAGTAACAAGGTATATATTCAGAGATGCTATTGCAATAGAAAGAAATTTGGCTAATAACAATGGAACGTATTGGTTTATCAGTAAAATGTATTGACCATGATCGATTCGGAAGAGTTAATCTAAGTTGTTGTACATGAAGAAAATTGAAAAGATCGTCTTGAGCTTTTTCCCGTACATATTCGTTTTCATGACAAAAAATAATTTTCTTATTATCAAAGGGAACTATCGCTTTCTTATCAGAACATTTTTCTACTTTTTTCTGATCAGGAAGATTACTTAGTTGAGTAGTTGAGGAACTTTGATATTGTCCAGACGAAGAACCTAAATAAATCTAAAAGAAATACATATAATTCAATGTCTATGGAAAATAAATAAATAGTTTAATTTATATAAGACAAATATTATAGAAAATTTATGAATACTTACAGGAAACAAATTTGAAAGCTTATATTCTTCAAATTTCACATTTGTTTTTATTTTTTTTTGTAATTTGCTGAAAGTTCATTGTTCATTGTTGAAATTATGTTGCATTATTAAAAAATTAAAATATATATTCAAAGATAAGAAAAAATAATCCGAGTACAGACCTACGTTTCTTCTTCTTCTTAAACTTGGTCTTATTACTTCTAGTTTTCTTCTTAATGGAATAACCTATTTTTCTTGCTTTTAACATGATTTATAATATAGGTCACTAAATATTTATATTAAATTATGATACGCAACGTGTATGAATAATTTGGTAAATTATCTTAATAAAATATACAGATATAATAAAATGTATCAAAAACAAACGTTCACTTTATATTGAAAATCTTTAAACCAAATTTAGTTTCGTTAATCTTATTGTCAGACAACCAATCTATTTCGAAGAATTGTCAATATTATTGTAATTTGAAATATCAGTAAATTGTATTCAGTGTTTACCGATCGTTTTAACGAAATCCACAATAATTAATTAATAAGACAAACAATTCAATGTCAGCGGTCGAATATTTGATGAAAATATAAACGAAACATATATCTTCCTTTTGTCTGATGTTTACTTTAAATTAATTAATAACCTTTCGAATTGTGAACAAACTTAACTTTATTATTAACGAATTTCGTGCACAATCATAACGTTAACACCACCTAGTGATCAAAATCAGTATTAGAAGAAGAACTTAGTGTCATCTGTTATTCAAGAGAGGAACTAAACTTTACTTTACAGTTAAAATTATGTCATACCGATACGTCACCACTGCAAATAGAAGTTGGTATATAAGCGAAGGCCAAGAAGCTGCGCGTCATATTTTTTGTACGCAGTAGTGACGTACAGTTGAATATCTATCATTTTCTCTTAAATTATATTACTAATTTATATTACAATGGCTACAGAAGTTGCAACAAATCCGGTAAGTTAGTCTTGTATTATTTTATTACCATTTATGTATCTACTCTCAATAAAATACGAGTTATCCGGCATATTAATATTATCCGCATTGCTGTTACATTAAACTATATCGACGATAGTAATATATTACCGCACCTTTTATTAATAAACATGAGCTATCATGTAAACGAACTGTCTTAATAAATGAATTTCTTTTTGATTATATTTTTTTTCAGGAAATTCCTTATGTGGGAACGGTTGAAAATGGTTTAGAACCTGGAAAAATGGTAAGGATCCGGGGTAAAGTTCCTGAAAATGCTGTACGCTTTGCTGTCAATTATCAATTAGGGCCGATATTAAACCCAAGGGATGATATAGCCCTTCATATATCACCACGATTTTCTGAGGGTGTTATTACAAGAAACCATATCGAATCTATGACATGGGGAGCTAACGAGGATGAAGGTCCCTTGTGCATACGACCTGGTCAAGAATTTGAAATAATTATTTTATGCGATCATGCAAATTATAAAATTGCTATAAATGGCAGACACTTTGCAGAATTTGCGCATCGATTACCGTACGAAAAAGTAACGCATTTGGTGATCGATGGTGACGTTGAAGTATCAAGCATTATTTATGAACGTGTACCCATTGGATCAGCACGTTCTTCCCCACCTATGCCGTCAGTTCCAACTGCAGAATTTGGTCCTCCTCGTAAGAATTTATTAATATTTTTTTTTAAACATATTATTAAAGATAATTACCATATCAATGTTGTTGATTTAAACAGCACCAGGTGGCTTGTATCCAAGCTTAGACACTAAGTCAACTCCGGGATATGGTCCTCCACCTCCGGGTTATGGTCCACCACCTTCTCCTTATGGTCCTTCTACAGAAAATAATCAATCGGGTGAGAAAGAAAATTCATTCGGTGGTTTGTTCGGTAATATACCTTGGAGTGGATTAGCTGCTGCAGGTAGTATGGTTGCCATGGAATATGCCAATGTATGCATTCCAACTTTGAATAATTATTATTCTATTGAAAACGAAAAAAATGTAACATTGATTAAACATTACAGAGAAAGAAAGAAGAGGAACAAATGGGAAAAACAGACGCTCCTAATACAAAGAGTGAAAGTGGTTCAGCACTTTCAAGTACACTTACTGCTATAGCCACTAATATAGCAGCCAGCGCTATACAAAGGAACTTACATGCGCAACAAGGCTATCCTTCTCAAGGGCCTGGTGGCGATGTTCTTGGCTCTATTCTTGGAGCATTAGGTATTACATATTAAAAATGATTTCTGTGAACTAACGTTATTTTTTGAAGGAACAATTAATGACGTTACATATTCTTACAATTTGTTTTTTTTAAGGTGGAGCTGGAGCACAACGACCAGCATATCAACCACCACCACCACCACCAAGTAATACTGACCCATTAAGTGGAGCATTAGGATCTATTCTTGGTGGAGTTCTTGGAGGTGGTGGAGCTCAACAACCAGCATACCAACCATCTGGAGGCTATGGTGGATATTCAGCACCGTATGGAGGATCTCAACCTGCATCTGGTGGTTCGAGCTTTTTGTCTGGTATAGGTTCTGCCCTTGGTTCTTCATTATTTAGTTCTGCTATGGATGGATTAAGCAAACACGGAAAAGATGTGAGTAGAAAATTGAATATCATTACTATATATTTGACTACTTTTCATACTATTGATCTATTTGTCAAATTTTGTAATACAGAAATCCCATGAACAACCTCCGAGTTATGTACCATCAAATACACCAATGCCTTCCGCGTATATGAACAAGCCTCCTGAATCAGGGGGAAACAAAATGACGGCAGAAGAAATATCCAAAGGACTTGGTCTCGACGATTAAATACTCCGTTTTGTAGATGAGGTGAAAACAAGAGAAGTGCCTCTAGTTAAGAAAAATTATGCGATATTAATGTTTTTCTCTCTCTTTCTCTTTTTCAAAGATCTGAAGTATTAAGTTTTGCATTTTCTATACCTGCAATTAAACTTGCAGTTCTCTTGTGTGGCTTAAGAATAAATTATAAATATAGACGAAAAGTATATGTAGAAGTAAAGAAATACGCTTCTGGCCTATACAAAAATCATAGTTAAATAACAAAAGTATCAAAAATGCTTACTGCCAAATGTTTCATAATATGTTCGTTATTATGACTTACCAAATATCTCTTCTAACAGTTGATAAAAAGAAAATGTATAATTAACAAGATACGATAACAGGTTAACGGAAGCGATTAATATCACCTTCACGTTTTGATTCATGTCGTCTTGAATAACAAAGATCTTCCAATATGCGTGATGCGACTACGTATTAATGCTCTCCAGTAAAATTAGTGCAATAAGGGTTTTCTTTTAATATTACACATCACACTATATAACTTTCTTTCGTTATTCGCTAACTCTCTCTAACATAGATTACACTCAATAGCACAAATAAGTTTACCAAATATGTTGCTATTTTTACGACTTATATTTTTATATAGAATTGTGGTTTTTAAAATGAATATATATATTCTATTTTACATGTTATACGATTGTAATAAACGTTTATGCACGTTGCTATTTATTATAATTGTTTTCAAAAATAAATTAGAAAACATAAAAAAAAAGATTTAATAACACACATTTCTTATTCACTTACTCTGGATCAACAATTTCAGACGAAGTTGTTTCTAGAACCGTAGGAGTTTTATCCTAAAATATTCGAAATGAAAATATAAAATAATACGAACGAATTTCAGATATACAGATAATGTATATAAACTTACATCCGACATAGCTTTTAAAGCCTCCAATTGTTCTTTTTTCTTTCTTTGATAGAAACCCAACTTAATGAGAACTAGATGAATTAATATGAAAAATACGATTCCAAGAAATACTGATAAAACTATTATCCACACGGCTACGCGTTCATTTATTGGAGATCCTTCGAATTTGGTAATTATGATGGTACTATCTGGTTTATTTGTACTTCCTTGAATAACATTAGGTGGTTGAGTGATGTTCACCCTGCCTTTAGACTCAAATAATATTATATTTTTGTCTTTTAAAAAGGATGCTGAAATACAAAAATTCAAGTAAGAAATTATAAAGATTACAATCGAAATAATTTAGCTATCTGTTGTAAAATAATTATCAAACTTACATAAAATATTTGACACTTTAAAATCTAAAGTAATTATGAGCTGAGCAACGGATAAAGAACTTGTAAAAGGATTTAATTTACACTCTATTCTTTTACACACAATTTGTTGATTACTACAATTAATGAACAGTACTCTATTTTCAAGAGATGTATTTGTCGTTTTTTTGAAACTGTCTCCAGATGAAGTAATTATTGATGTATTATTGACGTCAAATTGACCATCACCAAGAGATTTAATATTTGTTTGAAAATCTTTACTATCATCCATGTCACTGATTTTCAAGTTAAGAAAATTACCATCCATTTGAGCAAAAGTTTGATTTATACTAATCAATTCTATATCATAATCAGTACTTTTCCAACGTGTTGGAATTTCTATCGTTAAGGCAGCTTCGTTAATTGGACTTTGTCCAAACTTTTGCACTTCGTAAATATGTTTAAATTGGACATTTTGTAAACTTTCTTCATCTTCCTGAGAGTATGAGTATACATTGTCTGGTGCTTTTCTAAAAAATAGATGATTTTATGATTATAAAAATATTCTGACAATGTAGTTTATGGATAAATATTATAATACTTACCCTGCTATAGCTATGTCAACGTCGATGTCAAAGTAAACAGTCATAGTATAATTTTTATTAATTTCATTAATTTCTTTGCTTTGAGTAGAAACATTTGCAAATAGTTCCAAACTCTTGACATCAAAACGAACCTTACTTGTATCCAATTCTAATACAATTGTTTTCTAAAGTAATTAATTATTTTGTATTATTATTAATTTACATAGTAATGTAATAAGAAGAGAGAGAACTTACGTTGTTTTTATTGTTAAAAGGATTTCCAATCTTGCAAATGACATGCAAAATATTTTCATTCGTCCGAGCTGATTCTAGGCATGCCGTAGGTACACTTGCTAATAACAAGGGATTTGGAATATAAATGTGTGCTTGTGTTTGATAAGCGGGCTCACCATTATTATGAACACTAATAATAAGTTTAAGGTCTGATGCTGATCCAATAATGTATGTATTATTAGATTTTAAATTAGTTTGAAGAGATATTCGTAAGTCTGAGTCACAAATATCATCAGAACCACATTCTAACATAAATGGTAACTGAATAACATCTTTAATTTTTGAATTCAGTTTGTTTATTACTGCTGGTGATCTATGAACAATGTTGCTTGACTTATTAAATTCTTGCGTATTATTATTTATATCTACTACCACAGATAATGTAATCGGATCGATCAGATTTTGAATATTGTCCTAGAATCATGGAATAATATATATGTTATTTAATTTATTCAAATATATAATCAAAATATTGAATAAGAAAAATTAATTACTTTAAGAGCAATTTTCAACGAATCACATTGACGTTTGGATATTTTTAACGCAGTTGGTAAAGTATATATAAAGTTGGTAAAATCTGTTGTTCCATTTTCCAAATACATCGCTCTTTCATATAACAGATCTATTTCCAAATAACGAGTAATATCTGTTAAAAATATATTTCCATTATAATGTTATATACGTGTATGAATATTTTCATATTATATTAAGTCATATATTCTGATAATATAAATCTACAAAACTTACTTAATTCCATAGGAGCGTGTACACCTTTATAACTAGTACAAATATTAATGGAAAAAGATTTGGAATCTTTAGACAATGATTTATCAGGATATACAAAATTTACTGCTATTGAAACAACAGGTATGGATGTTAAGAGAAAAACTTGCTCAGACAAATAAGCTCCTACTGCAATATCAAGATATTTATCGCCATTTATATCCAAAGGTTTCGATATTGATATACCAAAACCACGAACATTTGGTGAAAATTCCGAACCAACTATCTTTTGACTATATTTTAATTTTCCATTTTTATCACTGTTGTATAAATATATTGCACCGCTATTTCCTTCATATGGTGCCCCAATTATTATATCGTTGTATCCATCATAATCAATATCTCCTAAACATGTTATAGAAGAGCCAAATCTTCCTCCACTTACATCACCTTCAATTTCTAATTCTTTTATAAAATTATTCTACATTCATTTGTAAAAAAAAAAAAAAAACAAAGATATTAGATAATCAATCAGAATAATAAGAACATATAGAAATAACTAGAAATCATAAAAGTACATTTTCCCATGCAATAAAGATGTATACTCGACCCTCATCCATATCTCTAGTCCAAAGAGGTGCACCGACAATTAAATCATCTCTACCATCATTATTTAGATCACATGATGCCAAAGTAGCTCCAAAATATTCTCCATATTGATAACCGTTCAGGGTATTACTAATACTTATATCTTTTCCTGAATGTTTGGGAAAAGAATATACTATAACATATCCTTTCATATCATTACCTCTCGGCGAACCTGACGCAAACAATCGTTCTTTTTTGCTAAAATAAAATCCGGAAGTTGTTGAATATCCTGAAATATAATATTTTTATTCATATATATTATAATTTATTGAAATTTAATATGTTAATTCAATATCTGTATATGTTATACTATACCTAAGTAATCATAATAGTTCAATTTATTATTTGAAATAATAGTTTGTTTAAAACCAGAAGTTGATTCTGTAAAATACACCGCGGCACCTTTCCAATTAAATAAACCTGGGCCACCCAAAGCAACATTCCATTCTGATTTATCGAAGCTCATATCTGCCGAAAAACCAACTTGACCCATTCCAAAATAATATATTTGATAATTATTCAATTTAACAACATAATCGCCATTGATTGATATTCTCTCAGATTCTTTTTCAAATGATTTTAAGCTAGTGGCAGTGGTCCAATAACACATACCAGTCATAAACCAGTCTATATCAATTTCTTTTATCAATCGTGGAGCACAAACCTATCCAAGAGAAATAAATTATTTGGAAGAAAATATTCATAAAATAAATTTGATAACTAACCAGAACTTTAGAATTAATTCCATTATTCTCTGTCATAACAACTGCTCCGATCCATGAATTATTTCTATTCTCATAGTCTGTACTTTCAGATTTGTCAACGACCCATTCCTGACACATCTTATTAAGCAAACACATGTAAACGGTTCCTGGTTCTAATATAGATTCAAGATCACTACTATTTGCTCTTGGTGCACCAATAAGTACACCGAAAACATTTTTACCATTATTATACAGAGCAGTAGAATATCCAAAATAACTACTTCGTATACCTTTTAATCTTTGTGGAATAACAAATTCACTAACATTGGTAATATCCAAATTATAAGCTAACGTATTCGAAAGAAAGATTTTAAACAAAAAACTACAAAGCAACATTTGAAAATATTTAGAAAAAATAAATTTTGGATAAAAACGGTCTGAATAAATATATATTTATAAGTAGTTGGATAGAACTGCGGACTATTAAGATGCTTCATCATAAGTTATTCACCTAAAAGGAAATTGTTTTCCAGGAAACCACAATCACTTACTTATGAGTCATAATTAGATCAGATATACGTCAACCGATTAAAAAAGAAATATAAATAAAAGAACTTTAATATATGACATATGTTAATAATAAATTAAGGCATACGTTGAAGTAATGATTTTTATTTACTTGTAATTAGTTAATAAGGATGTATAAATGCAAGATTAAATTATGACGTATTTATAATCATTTTTTAAAGTTCCAACACATAAAAAGAAATGTATGTATGCACGTACGTATATATATATGTACATATGTATGTATCAATTTGTTATTTTATTAATTTCCATCACACTTATAAACCATATTATTAACAGTATACATTAGCTAGATTATAATATTATAGCTAATGTAGTATTGATTTAACTACAGTTCTTGGTGATGTTCCGATAGTTTAGATTAAATGGAATTTGAAAATCGATTTCTATAAACGTTTCTACTTTGCAATAAAAAGAACAAATTTTTCATGCCCGATTAGACTGTCGGTTTCTTTGTAAGTAGGACTGATATCAAAATAAAAAGCAACACAAAGTATTTGATTTTACTTTAAATTTCATTGTAATAATAATGTTGTAACAAATTCAAATATGAAGAGTACTAAATGTGTAGAGATATAGGAAATTTTAGTTTAATCATAACAGTGTTTTGTTGCATCAAAAAAGTATGATAAAATGCAGGAGATTCGCAAGAAATAATATAATATTGATAAAACCTAAAAAGAACAATAGAAAAACCGACAGTTCTTACGTATGATCAAACTTAGTATTATAAAAATATACTTCAAGGAATCACAGATTTATTATGTACAAAGGGAAAGGGATTAATAGCTTACAGGTAAGAGGACATTAATCGGAAGAATCTGTTGTAGTAGAAATCGGTTGGGATAAAGACGTAGATCGATTGCGGTAGCTTCTTTTTGCTACGTCTAGTTTTTTTCTGAAACACTCCCAACTTTTCACGTTCTGTTCGTGATCAGAGCTCTCAGCACCATTATGCCCTTTTTGTATTTCATTACTATTTTTTTCGATAGTAGATACTCCAGATGTAATACCACTGTCGGGAGTCGAAGGAACTTTACACAATTTCTTAATTGGTGTGGAGATTTCGTCCTCTTTAGTTTTTGTTGTACTACTACCATTTACACACTCTTTTTTAATACTTTCCCCTCCGCCATCATTATCGAGTTGTAATTGCTTGCTTTTACTTTTACTAGAATCACGCTTAATGTTATTTTTACATTTTCTATGTTTCTTTCTGCGAGTTTTTATGGAAGAATCTGAATCGGTTTTCAAATGTTCCTGTTCTTCAGAATGATCGTTATCCTCCTCTGAACTACTGCTGCTGTAACTTGAAAGAAGTTTAGAATCATTTTCTGATTCTGCATTGGTAGTATATTGTGATCTAGAAATGACTCCTGAACTGGTACTCGGTTGTGTCGCATCAACAGGTTGCTCATCACTATCAGAGTCACTATGAATTTTTAACACAGTACACTTTTTTCTTCTAACTCGGCTCCTTCTACGAGATATCCTATCGTGTTTTCTTTTTACACCTTTTAATTTTGATTTTGGCTTATATCTACACTTTAATAGCGAATCTTCCCCTTCACTGCCTGAAGCAGAAGGTTCAGGAACTATATTAGATGAATTATTTAATGTCGTAGCACATTCCAGCCCGGCGAGTCTCATAAGCTTTTCTCTACGATTTGCTATGAGTTGCGTAATTCTATTAGGTGATTCTAGCGGCCTTTCAGGAGCAACACCACCCCCGTACGAACTACGAGAACTTACTGCCGATCCTAGAACACTTAACATTATGTGACGGTCTGACGCGATAGAATCTGTATAAAAAAAAAAAAGAAAAACATTAAAAATTAACAAAAAAATGTAGCAAATGTTTTATTTTCTAATGCTAGGTTTAAATGAATATAAAAAATATTTGATATACCATCTGAATCTGTTGCACTATAGGTAAGTCCAGTCGTAGGATTATTTTCCGAATCGCTAGGAGTTGGCGATGCAGTTGGCATGTCTTCTGAACTCCATCCTTCAATTTCACGTTGTATTAAGGAATCAAAAAATGCCATCATTCTTGGATCTTCCTTAGTTGATTGATGACTATAATCATGAGTCATAAATTGGCCGCTACGTAATACTAAACCAATATATTCGTCGTGCGTAAATACTCGACGTTGCCTTTCTTGTTTTCCAGCATCAAGCTAAAAGAAATTAATTCGATTAATAAATCCGTTGTTTATAAATATAGAAAATAATTATTATACCTTTAAATACCTTTAGGCCACCTAAACTTTCGCTTCCCAAAGAAAATGGACTCCAGATCTTGATAATTTTCTCAACTCCGGATGATGCGAGTACGCAACTCGATTGATTGTAGCGAACTTGATTAACAATCGACCTGTGACCACGTAAAACCATATGAGCGGAATCTACCCACTTTACACCTTCGGATGGAATCTTCCACATATAAAGATTAAAGTCGTCTGAACCTAAAACGATGAAATTAATATATAATATATATTTTGACATTTTATAATTTTACAAATATATATTATGTTAAATACCCGAGAGAACATATTCTTCATTATCACCAGCAAAGCAACAAGTTTTCATCGTACAACTATTGTAATACCCTGGATGATCAAATTGACATAGGTAGGAAGAAGAGTCGACGGCATATAAGACTGGTGGTAGCCTTCTCCTCAATGCTAACAACTTATTCCCTTCTAAATTAAATCTTGCATTCATGCAACTTTGTGCTGGACTTTCATTTCCATAACGCAACATGGGGCTGCATTAACAATTTAATATTAAAATTGTATTTACTTAACATTAGATATCGTATATATTTCTTATCAAGTTTAGATTTAATACCTCAGCGGTGTTCTTATATCCCACATACTAACTCCTTCTTTAGCATTGGCAGTGGCTATCATTCTGGGTTCGACTGGATTGAACATAACAGAATGAAAGGGTGTCTTATATTGTGCTAGACAGAAAGTTTCCATGGCACCTGATACTCGAATATCGTAAATTAAAATTCTTCCATCATCGCAAGCACTTGCAAAAACATTATCGTTATGAGGATGAATGGATAAACCGTATACAGGCTTCCCGTGTAGGAAGAAATTGAGGACGTCGCAACTGTAATGTTTATGTAAAATATTTATCTGTACATATGTATCTTACATGAATATAATACAGTATAATAACTTATAGCAATTACATTAATAAGGTTCTAATTAAAGCTTAAAGAACTTTGGAACTACTTGCGTTTGCAAATCATGAACGATAACTTGATCATCGTTTCCCGCAGAAAATATCTTAGTTTTACTGTTGTCATATCCGAGACAAAATATATTGCTAACGTGTTGAGCTTTCATAACAGTAGGTTTTCCAATACCTTGTATCGCTTGTTCTACTTTCCATAATAAAACTCTTCTGTCATCTCCGCCTGTAATATAAAATTAAATCAATTATACTCTTACATTATTCTACATTTAAAAGACAAATTAAAAAGAGCTATAGAAAAATACGTATGACACGAGAAGTATCGAATGAATTTAAGGTAACAATTACGACTGAGATACGAAATCAAATGTTTTTATAAAATATATTTTTGTCCGACCCAAACTAAAAACATTTCGATCCTTCGTCGACCTCCGACATTTAAATTCGACGAATATATTGACGCAATGATTGAAAATATATACAGAAAAATATGTAAAGTCGAATGAGAAATCTTACCAGATACCAAAAGATCACCCTGACGTGAAAATTCGATGGCGTTGACACAACCATAATGAGATTGGAGATCTTTTCTAAATAAGCTGTCGGATTCACTAAATCTCGAATTGACGAGTCTTTTACAGTGGTCGATTTTGTCATCGATCTGTCGTGCGAAAATGTAGGAAAGAGGACTAGAATTGGAAGGACGAGCCATTTCTTCTCTGTGGTTATCGGCACGACGACACGTACACCGAAAGGGATAACACCACCGTCCTTCTTCACCACCTTTCTTCTCTTTCTTCCATCTATATAGCGACGATGTGTCTTCGTTATCCTTCTTACCAAAATATCACCCTTGTTTCAACTTTCCTTCCTTCCTTATCTCCTTTACCCCTCCCTTCTTGCGTAGGAAACTGTAACAGAATCGCAGTTCCAACGGAGAAAGAGAGAAAGAAAAAAAGTGGGGAGGCGAGGAGAGGGAGTGAGAGAGAAAGAGTGGGATAGACAGAGTAAAAGAGACACACACACACACAATATATTTATACAGCGAGAAAAAAAATGGAAAAACGGTTAATATATTGAAACGCTTCTTATTATTTTCCTTTTCAAAAAATAATTCTTGAAATTGTCAATTGTTTTTCTTTTTTAATGAGATAGATACATGCTGTTGTCGGCTCTGGTTAGCTTAATTCTTCTAACTTACGTATAAAACGTGTAGAAGTCCTAACAGTCACGCATCCAATGCCAACGCGCACGCAGTTACACGTTAAGTGAGATAGAGACACGCTCAGACTACCCGATTACGCTCTGTTGTCAATTCTTGAGAATTCGATGTCGATCAGCTGATCGCCGTAGATGTATCCCTCTTCGCGGTTAGTTCGAGTCGCGACTCGCTTCGAGTGTTTCGGTACCTTGCTTCGTGCTTCTGACCATTCTCGCATTTGTTTTTCTTTAATAACAGTCTTTTCATTAGACGTAAACACATTATTCTTGTCGATCCACATAAAGTCACTATTTTGTTCTTCTATCTTCTATTTATCTTATCGTTAGACTTCGTCTCTTTGTCTGAAAATCACTTTTGTTTGGCCGATAACCATTTAATTCGTAAACACGAAAATACGATTACTGAGCAACATGTATTCCAACACCACCTCGTTCATTTCTTGCGTACTTCTCACCGGCCCACCCGGTATTACCCGCGACTTTTTAAAAAATCTTATTTCTATTTTCAAAACTATCATTGCAATTGTTTTCGTATTTCACTCATTCCGTTCTTTTTTTTCTATTTTTGTAGGAATAGGAAAGACCACGGTTTGTATGAATATTGCTTCCATATTGGAAAAACAAAATCGTATGTTAAATGGATTTTATACGGAAGAAGTGCGAGGGGTAAATGGTAGTAGAATAGGATTTGATATTGTATTAATTAAGGATAAAGAGAAAAGGATACCTTTAGCACGCACCGAGTTAGTTTCTTGTTCTTTATCAATTATTTATATACTTTCTTTTATTAATACTTAACGTTTAAACAAAATTAGATTAAGTCAACAAGAATTTTCTAAACATCGCGTTGGAAATTATCATGTGTTTGTTGACAATTTTGAAAAATCCGTTCTGCCTGTTATAAAAACTGATACGGTAAGTATCAACGTATTTAATTAATTTTCTAATTTCTCTCTGCTAATTCATTTTTGTTCAACAGGATATATTATTGATCGACGAGATTGGAAAAATGGAAATGTGCAGTAAAAAATTTCACGACGAAATATCCAATATATTTTTTAATTCGCCGAATAAGAAGACTTTTATCATTGCTACCATACCGCCAAAGCATAAAATTCCACGTTTTCCAACGATATTTCAAAAGCTACATGAAGATAAAAGATTTAAGATTATAAACGTTAATCGTGCCAATCGAAATATTCTGCCAAATGAAATAGTTTCTATGCTGTTGTAAGTATATTGCTAAAATTTTTCGTATCTAAATGTTCGCTCAAAAGATAACACATATTTTATGTACATTATAAGCATTATTTATTATTTAACAAAACAAAATATTCGGTTAAATGAATTCTACCAATCACGATAAGTTTGCAAAAAAGTAGTCACAAATGATGTGACAAAAAGTGATTGGTTGGAATATTGTACTACATAGTCATGCCAAATCGCATATCTATTAAATTTTTTTTTTCTTTTATATATATATATATATGTAATATTCACTGTCTTATAAAAGAAACCACCATTATCCAGTAAAGAATAAATGCATAAAGTAACAAATAACAGAGAGTTCTGCCTTTGGAACTTGTCTTTTTTTGTATGCAAATATACTAACATAATCCTTTTTATTAGAAATCTTTTTCATAGACCATATTTTTCATTTGTGCGCAAATATGTTTAATCTTTAATGAATATGGTGGTTCCATCAAGGGTACAAAATAGAAATATTCCTTTCATGTATTATTTTGCTTTATAAGCAAAACACAAATTGCTGATGTATTAATGAGGCGTTGATCTTATCATAGACAAGAGAACTTGATAATTATGTTTGCGAATTGATTAAACAAGCAAACTTTCTTTCAGTTTTGTACCCGCCAATAATATGCATTCTTTGCATATACTATGATACAGAAAATTATCTAGCTCCTAAAAGAATACAATAATTATTGTTGTAGAGAAGCATAAGTTGTTTTTACCTTCTCTCTTTCGGTATCAAATATATCATACACACTTTGATTGGGCTACTCGTACTTAGTTATCATTATTTATTTATTTGTTTTTCAATAATATACATAAGGTGTTCCACTAGCACATGAATTTTATTAACGGGTTAGCATATATCATTGGTTTTACATTTGGATGAGGCTGGAAAACACATACAAAAATTAATTAATTTTGGTGTATAACAAAGAAAAGAAAAGAAAAAAATACATACCACTGCTTCGTATGAGGTGAAGCATGGTGTCATGTCTTTTCCATTAAGCGTGATAAAGGCACCTCTATTATCCATTGTGTCACTAAAAATTTATAACTAAAGTTAATGATATCAAACAATGGTACAGTCTTTGCATAACATAATTTCATTCGTTTTACCAATAATTTGGAGCAGAAAATACAGTAATACATTTTCCATCGTGTCCAATTTCAAAACCTTCATTTTTAACTTCATGACTTCTCACAATGTAATCAAGATTATTTAAGGCAAGAAAACTTTGTGTTACGTCAGGACCAAATTGTACACCTACACCTCTTTTACTAGCTGCCCTACCCATTTGTGGTTGCGGATCAGACCACAATAATTCACACATTACACCTTCCTCGGGTGGTTGTCTGTTCCTATCAATTTGTTTAATTTCTTCTAAAGTTACATTGTCTCTTGAAAACAATCCACCGTGCATTACCTTAAAAAACATATTCATGAAATATGCAATAGAAAAAAAGAGAAATATAATAAAATAATTATTAATGTAAACTTACGAGTACTCTTTTATTAAGACAATGCGCAAGAGGAAGCCAATTGTATACGTCTGTGAACACTTCTGCCATTGCAGGACAGTATTTGGTTCTAACTTCTCCATCAAATCCATACATTTGATTCATGGTTGCAGATTCGTGATTACCTAATAGATCGAATATAATATAATTCGATAATATCAGCTTATCGTAGAATAAAATATATACTACCTACCTCTAGACATAAAAAAATGATTTGGATATAATAATTTAAAACCAAATAAAGTGAATATGCATTCAACGGAAAAAGAACCTCTGTCTACGAAATCTCCATTAAATAACTACACATCATTAAGGAATATGCTTTGCTAGTAACAAATACAATTTCTAAGTATTGAATGTTATAACAAACAAGAGTATGATATAGAGCATACGATAGTATTGGTCTTAAAAGGATACATAGGGGTTAGTTTCCGATGGTAGTCCATTTAATTCAAATATGTTTAATAGATCATAATACTGTCCATGTATGTCACCGCAAATCGTAAATTTACTATCTTCTGGTATGGTAATATCTATTAAACTTGGTTGCGCCTTAAACAATGCTTTAACGTCTACTAAAATTTGATAGGCATATTTGATAAATAATTTCTTTTGGTTTTTATACCATTCTAACAAATCCTGCATAAATTTAAGCGTTACTTTGCCATCTTCTAAACTTGGCCCTTCTTCATCTTCTTTGGCACCTGAAATGTCCAATGTTAACTTAGCGCACGATAAAGGAAATTTTCACTGATACTTTTATTAGGAAGAAAATTGTTTAGAAAATGAATATTTACCCCTTATGTTTAAATCGATCAATAAAGCTAAACTCTCCTCATTTTCTTGTACGCAGATAGCTTCTTCAAAAGATTTAATTTTTAATGTCTTGTAACATTCTTTATATCTTACACAAGCATCTTTGTTATTTGGTCTTGCGTTACATACAGTTTTGTAATCCTTAAGAGCTAATTTATATTTACCCAGCGACATGTAAGCTGTCGCTCTACGATAATATCCTTTGAGATAATTAGGATCTAATTCAATAGCTTTGGATGCATCCTTTAGCGCGTATCCAAAACATTCTGTCTTTAAGTAAGCAAAACTCCTGTTGCCGTAATAAAGTGCTACATTAGGATTTATTTTGATGGCTTCTGTATATAATTCTATGGCTTTGTCGTAAGCTTGAACTGGAATATAAGTAAATGAAATGGATTTATTTATTTTAATATATTCAATAAAATAGCACGTAACTAATAGTTAAGTATTGAACGATATCAAATTGATACGATATTAGAAATCCAATGTAATATATGAAATATATTAACACAGTAAAATAGAAACTAAATAACAATATTATTTCTTTATAATTGAAGATAATTATCGTAGATTTAATACAATTCTAACGTTATTGACTTATCTTTGTAATATATTCAATGAATTTTCTAATCACGAAAATTAAGTCAGGTTAAAAAGAAACGTGACTCTAGTATGCACTACCAATGATTTTCATAAATAAATAAAAAACAATAACAAGGTCATTAAAAATTAACTAGACATTTCTAATTCAGATAAAATTAAAGAACGTACTTTTAAAAAATTCATTGGCTTCCTCCTTGATTTTGTCCGCTCTGACAATATCCTCGAGTACTGCCGGTTTTTCTATGTTATCGACATCACCTATTCCAAGCATTTTTCTTAATAATAAGTTGAAAAAATTACACAAAAATTGACTTAACAGTTATCGAAACTTTGGTAATAAATAATGCAATTAAAGAAAAGGTTGTTTTCCTAGGTAAATCTTATTAAAATGGCAGATTTTACGACGTGAATGCCCATTCGATTATTCAATGTAACGATTCGATAAATCGAAAATATTCGATAATCGAGAACTATCTCGATGGCCCTTTCGAAAAGTATCATCAATATGTCTTCCGATTAATTAAAGTCACGTTTCGAAGGAAACATATATATATATATATACACACACACACAGACATACGTAAGTTTATTTATTATTCAAGAATTTTGTATGCAAGTAAACGAGAAATGTAATTCGTGAATCATATCAATGAACAGTTTCGTTTTTATTAACAAAATCTGTTGTTATTTCTTGAATGCAACACGCAGCTTCTTTTTGAATAATTTAATGTGATATTTATGAGTAAAATCTATTACAAATGTCATTATATAATTTCAATGAAAGTATTATCGTTTTAATTTATATATTTATTCGAACTCGTGAAAGCTCAGAATTGTATAACTCAAATCGAAATATTTTATACGTAAATAATTTTTATATGGAAGTTTATAATAATTATAATATAAATTAAAATTAGATCTATAGATCAGAAAAAAAATATCTTTGATCTTTGTAATTACAAAAAACTCAATTATTATCATGTCGCATTCTGTTTTATCGACGATGTATCTAATGCAACGTTGCAGCTTCCAGAAGTTCATCGGCGATAATGGCGTCCCCATCGACGAATCTTTGTAAATGAACCTACAGTCGTTAACGAAAACTCGTATCGATTTATTCTAATTTAAAAAATCATTGATAAATTCTTCCCTCAGAAATCTATTCACGCATATTTATATTTCAAATTTATTTAATATAGTATTAATATATTTTTATATAAATGCATCAATAAAAATGCATTCTCCTTAATATCACGAATTAAATTGATGAGTTCAATTCTTTCACATTAAAATCAGTTTGATTAGGTATAATTCTTTAGTAATAATTCAAGAAATGTTTAATAATTAAAAAGAATGTAATATCTAAAGCAACGTTCACGTATTTTGCATGGGACATCTCCTAGAACGTTGAAAAGTGATGGTGATGTAAGTGGGGATGTTGGATGGACGATATATGGCCTATTCTTATCTACAACCAGCAGGCAAAATTCGCCTAGCGTTATTGGCCCTTTGTCGTCCCTATATTTCCATCAGTATATACCTTACATTCTTAATTCAATGATGATGATGATCCATCGACTATGTCATTAAATCTTAGTTTGTTTCTATATGATGTATATTTAAAAGAAAATTGATTAAATCGTAATTGGATAAAGAAATATGTAAGTATTTGGAAGAACACGTTTTCCGATAGTGGTAAACGATCAGTTTCTCGTTCAGTTATCCATGGTGTGAACTTTACTGAACTTATATAATGCATGCGTAAGAAGAATGGACCACCCATGTAGAGAGGGACTCTCGACTTGGTCTCGAGTGCACTCAAGGGTTGTGCGCACGGATGCAGCACTCCATCGGACGAAGTAGTCGGACGAGTTGCGTACCGGGTATAGAAAACGACATCGCAAGTAAAATAGATATTTTCTTCGACCGAAAGAATTTAAAGGAGTAGCCAGAAGCGTCTCTTCCTCATTTTCATTCCTGAGTTTTAAGTTCCCTCGTATTGATTTGAAAAATTACAAATATTTCAAATATCAATTATAATGCGGATAGAATAACGAACATGTTCCTAATACGGATACTATTGAAATTGACCTTAAGAGCACACACACACACACAAGTGTTACTTATATTTAAATAGATACATTTTATTATTCGATTAAATAATTTCATAAAATTTGCACGGCGTTGCCAATTGAAGACAAATCGTTATTATTGGATTCGAGCGGCGATAAGTTTTATACATTTGTGAATGATTTAACGTAACGTTGGTCTTATACTTTCGGAGCACCCTGTATGCGTGACAAACTTGTAGAAGGTGTACCGGAATGACGAGTTGCGTCGCTCTTCCCTCCTGAAGAGCAGCGGAGGTCGAAGATTTCAGGTCAGCTCGTCTCGAGAGCATAATGCATTGCAGCGCGGGAAAGAGTTGTGTAAACGAACTTTCATGAACTTCCGAAAGTCGCTGCTTTTTTTCTTTCTTTCTTTCTTTCTTTCTTTCTTTCGTTCGTTTTAATATCTTGCTTTTCATTTTTCGATGTCGACTCCGATGTCGACTTCACCTTCGCCCGGCGTCGAAGATATCTCTTTTTCTCCTCGTTTTACGACATAAAATAAGAAAGTTGAGAATTGACTTTTCCTAAGAAAGTTAAAATACAAAGGACGAACGAAGGAATTGTTCAGGTCGTTAGAATAATCGAAATTAAATCGCATGATCGCATCTTTGTTTATACGATTAGAAAGGGAGTTTCAAAGGAGAGGCTTCTATCTCCCTTTTCGTTGACTCGACGTTAAGGACGCACCGTCGAATACGTGGAATCAACAGCGCGTGTGGTCCAGGAAGGTGCTAATCACGAGACTTGCTACCGTGTTGCTCGTAACCGGCCCTTCAATTAGTACGCTTCTACCTTCCATCGAATCGTACAACATCCTCCTACCCACCGACTCGAAATCTCACGCTGCCAGAGTTTCGAGTTTCCAGTTTCACTAAGCTACGATTTCAATTTACGCATTTAACGTTTCAATTTCAACGATATACGATTGGCCCATTTTCCTATTATTCGGTTTACTTTTATTTCCCTATTTTTTTTTCTTCTCCCATTGTTTCCCAAAAGTAGGTCGATCCGGATGGGACATTTTGTAGCTTCAAATTCTCCAGTTAACGCGTTACACGCATTACGGATCACAGGACTTGGAACGAAACGTGCGACGAAGAAATTCATCGGACGAACGGTCGAACGAACGAACGAACGAACGAACGAACGAACGAATCTTCGATCGAATCGACCACAAAGCGTTCGAATTAGTCTACTTTTTGTTCCGCTTTCCCGATTGGACACCTGTCGCGTGTATGCGCAAGGGGCTGTTGATTCAGAGAAAGAGGGAGAGGGAGAGAGGAGGACGGAGGATGAGAAAGAGTGGAGGTGGAAGTAGGAGAAGAGTGGAGAGAGGGAACGGAGGAACACGTGGTTCTATTTGCAAAAACAAAGTTTGCGCGGGACAAACACGGGCAGACACTAGTCGGCCTAGCTGAGTTCCGGGTCAAAAGCGCAACAAAGACTCGATTGCATTCCGTTCCACCCACTCCGATTCTCGTTTCCTGCTTCGGAACCCGTCCTCGGCATTAACACGTCGGCGAAACACGACATTGGATGGCACATCTCTGATCCAAACGTTTGCATCGTTTCTTGTGTTCTTTTCCCGCTTGATTACACTCTCCCGTACTCGATGCCTTCTATTATTTTGAGATCTATTCTTCTATGTACGCGTGTTTATATGTACTCGCGTGTGCGATCGAATCTTCAAATTTTTCTTATAAACTTGTATTCGTTAAATCATTCGTTAAAGTTGCGTGGTAAGTTTGGAAACGATCGAGCGGAAGTAAGGAAGAAAATAAGAAGGAAGGAAGGAAGGAAGGAAGGAAGGAAGGAAGGTCGAGATCGTCGGAGGCGGCAGAGTTGCTGGTGGTTGACGGTGGTGGTGTATGCCGCGACAAATATTTGTCTGTCAACACGGAGAGGTTCGCGCTACTACCCCCTTCTCCGTAGCCAACCACCACAAACGACATGCATAGCCAAGAGGACGTTTTGATGGACGCTGCGTTGCTGGGAGATGCTGCTTCCTGCTGGGAAATCTGCCAGACGAATCATAAACGGCGAATGACAAAGTAACGATTAAAAAAAAAAAAAGACAAAATCAAATAGAATTTTGATCAAGACACTTTCCGAACATCCTTCCTCCGTTGGCATCAAAGAGAGATAACGCGTCTGTGCCTATCTTGTTTTTTCAGTTATACAAATATCTATACATATACATGTTACGGTCAATCAATAGAATGCATAGAAGATTTTGATCAATCTAAAATATATGCTTCAGTTGGTTGCGACGGAAGGAATCGGTTCGAGCAAAGACGAGTAGGATTTTTCGTCGATGAATTCGTTGAAATGGCCGGTTATTTATGCGGAGGGCTGAAAAGAATTTTGTTCAGAATTCGGTAGGCGAGAGATACGTTGCAAGGGTAGGGAAAGAAAAACATGTTGAAATTATACATTACCCAATCTTAATGGAAATTTTATACAATATATACATTAAACGTAAGATATATATCATATTTGCGTGTATCTCGTTTTCCTTTTTTTTTTTTTTCAGATGCAACGAAGAATAGATGTATAGTGGAAAGAGAAGAGGAAACTATGGAATAGATGTATAGTCCCCTCACTCGTACAACCCATTTCTCCACCCTCTAGTTCTCTCTCTCTCTCTCTTTCTCCTACTTTTCTACTCTCCCACTTGGTCTCGTTTACGATCATTCCACCCTTCGTTCTAGTGCGACTTTCTATCTTTCTCTTTTTCTCTCCTCCGCTTTTCTCCTTCGCCACCCTGAATATATTGACTGACTCTGACCATCGAAGCTCTAACGTTAAAGAATTCGCTATCGATGCTAATCTTGATAAAACGCCAAGGTCATTTATCCGAAGAGAAGATCGATCTTTCAATATCCGTCTCATCCAGCCTCTCTATCTGTCTTTCTCGTTAAGTATCACGTACTTCGATACTTTTCCAATCGCATTCATTACCGATTTTTCTAGACCGACACCGAAATCATATCAAACGTGGGAAGAATTTGATCGAACTCTTGGTTCTATTTACCATAGATTTCCCAGAACATGTAGGTATATATACATACGTTCTTCGGCGTCGACCACGAAAGGAAAACACGCGAGTCCTGTAACATGCAAATACGATATCGGAAAGCGATACGTGTTTCGATTACCTTCGGATTTACGCTCACCCGATACTAATAATACTCACTTGGAGAAGTCGCTTATTGACTGACACGAACAAAATGACGAATCTAGCGAATCTTCCTTCGAGTTACAGAGATTATTGAAATTGAAAAAGAAGATGTTAGGAGGAATCGCTGCGAACGTGGAACCGATGAGAAAATATACAAACGCAAAGATCTAATCGGTCCTTGGAAGTTTTCGCGACCCGACTGACGTCGTCGTCGTCGTCGTCGTCGTCGTCGTCGTCGTCTTTCTATTTGCAGGCTCGTTAAATCATCGTAGATGTGAATTTCGCGAGCGTGCGGTCCGTGTTCTCTCACACACACACACACCCTCTTTTCATCAGCAGCAGGCAGTAGGAGCAGTAGGAGCAGTAGCAGCAGCACCACCACCACCACCCAACGACCCCGCGCCTTTCGCTCGTGGCTTTTAATAAATGGAATAAAAACGAGATCAAATATTTAACCGAGGAAAATATTTGAGCGAGTGCCTATTATTACAGAGTAGTGGTGTAGCATAGATATCTGGCCGCAACGCCATGGTACCGGCGACGTCGCCGATCTTCCATGTAATAATAATTAACGATTGCCATTTCGTTTATGTCTGGCAAATATACCTAGTTGTTCGTTAAACTCCTATAGATATTCGTGTGTCGATTTAAATCGACATCCAGCGAGGGAACTTTCTTTGCACACTTTCTGCTTCCACGTTTTCCCGTTTAAACGTCCCCTCCCCCTCTCCCTTCTCTCTCTGTCTCTCTCTCGACTCGCTTGATTTCGCTTAATAAAAGTGTTTCAAATAATTATCACTCTTCCAAACGTATCCGTCGTGCGAACGGCTAATGTCTAGGTACATTAACTTTTCAATTGATCTTCGATCTACAATCGAAGTCCGAATTCGATTCGGGTTTTGTACGTTTGTAAAAAGTAAAGAACAAAGTTAAAGGATTTGTAGTTGGGTACCTATAACTCTTTCTCGTTTTATTCGAACAAATGATCGTTCGTTCTATTCTTTCGTGGGAACATTCGCGCAATGAATCAGTTATGTCTCTAACGTGTCACACCTACCTGAAATAAAAAACTGCCGAGGTATATCTTTTTTTAAGACTTACCTTACGTACATTTCTGCTGTATTTAATAGGTTCGCCGAACGTTATTCTATGTTGGTAATATGCAAGTAATACTCGACGCGTAATAATTACGCGTCATTGCCACGCGACTTTGTCCTGATATACGGTGCCTAATGAGGGTTAGCTTTCTCGTTTGACCCTCTTTTCCCTGAACCTGGTGGTCACGTGAACGGAAAGAGTACATCGAGGACATCGGCACACGTGTAAATAACTCGACGATCTTCCATGTAATAATAATTAATGATCACCTAATTGGACTAGCTAAAATGACTACTACTCAAAGGACTACTCGATCGTTATCGCAATAATCATCGGGAGAGTTTGATTATTTTTATTTTGAAAGCTTTGAAAAAGGGGACGTTAAACGTGATCGATACTCGTGGACTACTTGGGTTTAGGATCGAATATTTAGGGAAAAGAGAAGTACACGGTTATTCCACGTTCGCGTCGTTAGAGAAGCAAGAAGTCGTAGATTGCGTCGTTCCGACGGACCCGGCGCAACGTGCTCTATCTTCTCTCGGTCGACCTCGTGAAACCTTTATTGGCTCATAATTTTCTCTCCTCTAGACACCCACACACACACACGCGCACACAGACACCCCATACTCAAACGTGTATCACGGCACGCCGCGTGCAAACATCCAAGGGACGGGAATCTTTTGAGATCTCGACCTTAGCTATATCTAAAACTTATCATCCAGAGTTATTCTAGATAATTCTTCTCTCCAGGTGGTGGTCCCAAATAGTTAATCCCGAATATCTGCACAGAAAATCAATTATTTGCTTTTTTAATGTTTTTCTTCCTTCTTTGAAACGTAATAAATCAATTTCTTTTTTGGACGCGTAAAAAAAAAAGAAAAGATGCATTTAACAAATAAGCATAAGATGTAAAATATTCTTTTTATTCTAATGTAAGTAAAAAAGGTAAGATGTAAAAGATAAAAAGGGAACTATCCGAGATAAAGGAAAAGCGAAGAATTGTACGGTGTCTTTGAACCGGGTTCGAAATCGTTCTCGAAAGGGTAAAGTTAAGAGAGGGAGGAAGAAGACAGAAAAGGGGGCCGTACGAAGGAAGGAAGGAAGGAAGGAACGAACGAAGCCACCCTTTGAAGCAAACCAGTTAGAAGATGAATTCGAAGGCAGCTTCGAGTAAAAAGAGAGAGAAAGAGAGCTCGAGGGTGGTAAGGTAGACTAGAGGTGGGTGGATCGCGAGGGTGATGATGGGGTTGGGTACAAACACGGAGATGGTAAAAGTTTATTAATTAGCTGGCATTAAGAGCGTGGCTGTTCCTGTTCCTTGGAGTCGACGAAAGAGAAAAAGAAGAAGAAGATAGGAGGGAAAGGAAAGAGAGAGAGAGAGAGAGAGTTTTTCATCAAGAAAAGAAAAAAGGTAGGAGACGATGAAAGGCTTGGGAGTTTCTTAGATAAAAAGATGCAACCTTCGTTCTTTTACAATCCAAAATATAGTAAAGGATCGATAAAACTAACCAATGTCAGAACAGACGTCATCCAACCGATACGAATTTAGATAGAAAACAAAAAAAGAAGAAGAAGGTGTTGTCGATTATACAGCTCGATTCGTATGTGAGAAATATTAAATGACCATTTGTCCGGTGAATCAAGGGAAGCATACAAGAATCGGTTAGTCTCTCGTCATTCTTCGCTCGCAAACCGTTCTGTCTATTCATATTTAATTCATTCTGCTTGCTTGCCGGTGGTACGTCAAGGGGTAGTTACGAGCCTCGATAGAGAGAGAGAGAGAGAGAGAGAGAGAGAGGGTTGCCTCTACTCACAGAGACAAACGTGGGATATTACACTGCGTTGCCACGCGAATTCAATTTCGTCGTCGTCGACACAATTCTATCGGATCGCGGCCATTATTTCGTTTCAATCCTTCTATAAGATGTTTTTCGATAAATTCATTTAAGAAAATATATATCTTTCCGTTTAACAAAATGAAGAAAGATAAAAAATAAAAAGAAAATAAATGCGTTAGAGATAATCCTTTTTCATTTAGAACAGATATTCGTATTCTCTTTGTTACCGTAGGCAAGCATCTCCGGAAGGTAGAGAAACCGGTACGATAAAGCGATGTGGAGCAACGCAGCGCGTTTGTATGTACCTATATATATACAGACCTATACACAGATATAATATATATATTCCCATTTTCCGTATACATATATATATATATATATATCTATATAGATATAGTTTCTATACACCCCCGTTCAGCCGGTCGGAAGTCTCGACCAAGCCCAGAACAGGAAGGAGAGAGATTTGCAGGCCCCGTGGGCTTGTTTGACTTTACTTGCAGCTATGTAATTGAATATTATACCAGGCTGCTTCGTTGGAAGGGTTGAAAACTCTTACGAAGTGGGAGGGGTTTTGTCGGAGAATTCGAATGGTGGACGAGAGATAGCCCCAGAAAACTGGTAGGGGATGCTTGATGGAGTGATCCATAAGAGGAACCAGAAAATTAACTGAAAATCTCACGAAATCGCAAAGGACCCCTCGGCGGTAAGGGGTTGGCCCGCCGGAGGAATGTTTACCCTTTATTATACTCGCGCATCTTCTCTTCCAACGGATCTTCGTTGCTCCTCGTCCACCCTCTTCTTCGTCCTCCCTCTTTATTTCTCTTACGTTAGCGGATCGTGGAAAACCGCAGGGCATCTTTCTCCCTTTTCTCTTTTCTCCTTGAAAATCTTTCTTCTTCTTCTTCTTCTTTTTCTTCTTCTTCGGGGTTTAACATTTTCTCGGAAAATTCGATGAGAGTTGCGTTGTAAAATCCTTCTTCGGTTAGAGCGTTCATTGCACAAAATTCATTCGAAAAATGGATCGATCGTAATAATATATATTTTATTATATACATTATATACAATTAGAATACTCGTGTCGTTTATTCGAAAAAAGTAGGATAAAAAATGACTCGGAAATAAGGTACACGATCACTAAGAGATTATTCCTTTATGATTATATATTTAAAAGAGAGAAATAATTTCTCTATACGGCAATTTATTTTCCGATTACAATTTATTTATGAAATAAAAAAAAAAAAAAAAAAAAAGAAAGGTCTCGTATATTTCCATCCGACAGCAGTTTATATAGTTAGATTCGTCGATTCGACTTTGACCGAAGTACCGATGGCAACGGATTAAGGAGGACGTGCAAGGTTAGCCACGCACGTAGGTATCCACGCAACCATCTCTACTCCATTTCCACCTGAGCTTGTAAGGAGGGAACTAGAGAAGAGATAGAAGGAAATAGAGTAAGAGATGGAAAGAGTTGGAGCGAAGTGGAGGGGGTTGATAGCAAGAGGGGATGAAAGCGGACTCGCCGCAGGACGGTTGGTGTACAGTACCGCGTATAGTTCGCTGGTCGATGGTGCGGTCCGTAACGCCCAGCTACTGCGCAACCAATGCGCGAGTCCACCATGTTTAATGCTGCGAATTCGCTCACCCTCCGTCCTTCTCCTCCTCTCCTACCCCTCGCCGCCCTCCTCTTTCTCTTCTTCCTCCTCTCTCGTTCGTCTTTCTCCTTTCAACCGGTGAAACGGGCCGGGGGTTGCGTTCCAGCTTGGCGCCGTATGCTGGTACCGACCCTCGCGTTATACCCTAACCTTCGTCTGCTCGATATCGCCCTATCCACTCTCTCTCTCTCTCTCTCTCCCTCCATCTATCTATCCATCTATCTATCTTTCTCTATGCACGCCGCATAACGGACAACAAATTCCCATGTACATACGAATGGCTCTAAACCGCACCAGTCCCAGCTATCCTTCTTTCCTTTTTCCAATTTTCACCTCTTCGCTCCTCACCCCTACTACAACCGACTCCTCGTCGCGTTTATTTTCTTTCTTTTTTTTTTTTTTCTTCTTTCACGCTACGCGCCTTACTTGTAATATTCAAATATTTGCCGGATTCGATATAGAAGAAACGATCGTATTTTGAAATCGTTCGATGATCGATCCTGCTACGTTCGAGTTGGACGCGTCGCGAAGCAGCACGGTTGTCGGGTTTGCGATCTATGCTCGTTAGTCTCGTTGAATAATCTTTGGACAAAAGGCGCAGTAAGGAAGGCAAAAACGGGTCCTCATAAAATATCGATAGGTCGTTTGGAGCGCGCGCATCGACGTTATAATGCTGCATAATGGTTAGAGCGATGTATTTAGGGGTTGGCTAGGTCGTCGGGCCGTCGTCGGGCCGTCGTCGGGCCATCGCCGTGCCCGTAGAGAGGCGTCCGTAGCTCGCGATGGGTGGCAGGCCGCTCCCAGTGACGAAGGGGTGACGACGGCCTGACGGAGGGTGGCAAGCGGGGGTGGCAGGCGGGGGTCGCAGAGAGGGTGGCCCACAACGGGGAAGCACTAGTAACGAGTATTTGCAGGCCGGCTCGATGCATAGTTAATGATTTGTCAACCAAACTCCCCCTACTGGACCATGCCGAACCTGACTAGGCCATACATTATAACCGTTCACGTACCGGGTGACCACGTGACACGGGCTCACGGATATACGAGCGAAAGCTTAATACCCGCGTAACTCGTGCTTTGAGTTCCGATCAAAGTCTCGCGTTTGCTTTCGCATGTAGTAGTAGTAGTAGTAGTGTAGTAGTAGTCGTGTTTGCCTGTCCGTACTTTCCTAACGGCTAGGTCATCAAGCTTTTCGAAAACAGGGAAAAAAGGATCGATGCTTTGCATTTATCGAACTCTTTCCTTATATATACGTCATTTCTTTTTATAGTTTTAATCGATAAATATATATTATTATTATTATATACCGCAGTGTCGCGATCGTTTCGAAGCTGACGATTAGTTGACTATATTATTTTAGGGGGAATTTTTGTATTTCATAATAATGAAATTGAAGATCACTCGTCGTCGTTGTTTTACTAGTACCACCCGTTAGAAATAGCTCGCGTACGTCCTCTCGTTAGATATCACGCGTGTAGAAAGTAGGATGCAGGACGTCGTATCGAAGTAACGGTAATTCAACTAGGATATCCCTTAACCGACCTTATCCTCTTATCGTCGAACAGGAGAGATACTGCTTATAGTTTAATTTCCGATATGTATGCGGAAAAGCAACGTAAACAACATCGCGGACGTCGAATTATGACGTTAATTCGCCAACATGTCGTCGCGTATAGCGTTAAATATCCTGCCAAATATTGAATGAATTACCGTCGTCATCGTCGTGCCTCATCCTTTTCCACCCGGTAATATATTTATTTATGGAGAACGTGAATTTTATGAACATCGTTTGGCCTGCTGCTACGGATAGGAATATTAAGTGCTTCAAAAAATGAGAGGTAGAGAGATAGAGAGAGAAACAAAATACGCGTATAAAATCGTTTCATTTAAATTATCCGTCGGACGGTTTTTCGTGAAAAAAAAAGATAGAAAAAAAAAATAAATACGCGTATTTTATGAAATTCGCTCGGTCGAGTAAAATGTCGAAGAACGATGCAGAGATAATGGACTCGGTTGCGTAAACATTCGGCCCGATTACTGTATTAATCTTGCATCGATTCGCTCTATTAGGGCACGTCGCCGCAAAGTACGCACGTTATAAGAAAATAAAGGACGAAACCTAATAATAATCGGTTAGGTCGATCGAGGTCGGTTCGGGTCGCGTTCTTCGAAACCGTGTATGCGGTTTCCCTTTTTTCTTTTTTTTTTCGTGGTGTCCTCTTCTATTCTTGCACGATATTAGCGTGAGTGGACGGTGGTTTGGCCGAGCTTGCGTTGAAATAAATACTTTACAATACCGATGTAAATAAATCATACTCTTTCTTTTCTATTGTATACTATTGGGGAGAAAATAACGATAAAGAAAATTATTATATCTAAATAATAATACGAAAGAAGGAAAAAAAAAGAAAAAAAGAAAGAAAGAATAAAATCGAAAAACAAACGAATAAAGACTCGATATCGAGGAACATCGAACGGATACTACAAATGTACATAGCATTAATTAAATGTAACAAGAGCCGATAGAGTAGAGCGCAGTGGTTAGAAGCTGTAGACAATCTCCAAATATTTGCGAGGCCAAATATCTTGGCTAAACACCAGCGCAGTGACACAGCGCCTTCCGAACGTCTAACACGCTATAACTGCTTTCTGTAATGATAAATCCATACGCAAAGTGATGAATACTTCGAGTAATCAAACACTTTGCTGAGATTTTCTTGCCGGAACGACGCGTGACCGTCGATCTACCGCAAATTGTTGTTATTGATTCAATTGGTATATTTACAATATATTTCATCTTTTACTTTTTATACCTGCAGCAATCGACCATCAAACATTCCAAATCTTTTCTTTTGTGAAGCCTGCGAAATAAAATAATCTTATTTAGAAAAAAAAGAAGAAAAAATGTCAAGAGGCGTTTTTCTTTCGTGGTATTATAGCTCGTGCTTAAAAAGGTATAAGATCGAGGAAGGATTCTTGCGCGTTGTTTGGCTAATTCGAAAGATCTCCGAGAGAAGCTACCGAAGGGCCTTTTACCTCTGTCCGGTTCCCCGCTGTGCTAGTGGCGTGTTCCATGGTGTTGGATAATTGTTTGGCTCGCAGCATGGGGTGGGTTCGCCCCACCTGGCACCATAGCCCTCGTTCATTCTCAGGACTATAGAGGACCGTAACATGCCATGCCATAGAGAACGTGGTCCATAACTTTGACCGTAATTTGTCATGATTACCAGGAGATTACTGACGCGCTGACAACCTTTTGCTTACCGTTTACAAGCATGACTCCTCTATGCTCCGCCCTTTAAACAGCCTAACGTTAACGCGATTCTCCTGGGAGATCAAACTCCGTCTTTTGCCATTTCATCCTTTACCGGATGAGAAATCGAACATCCTGCTTGCCTTCCGATCGAAGACGCTACGTTGGAAAATAATCAAACGCAATTTAATTAACGAACAAACAAACAAAAAAGCACGAATTTCATAATAAACAAAGTATAATAATAATCTTCGATAAGAAAAATGTCTACGAGTAAACCGAGCGAGTATATTATTTATTAATCGATGATGCATCATCGGGTGCAATGAAATAAATAAATAAATAAATAAATAAATAAAAATAGTAAACGCGTGCAAAGTAGAAGAAGAAGAAGAAGAAAAAATAAACAAAGTCATTCCTTAGGCATGAGAACTGAAAGTTGGAGCGTGTTAGTTCGTTGAATTGAAGGAGTTTGAAATCGCGTCGACGCGAACGTCGACGAGTTTGCCACTTACGTCAAAGTTTTTGCGTTCCTTTCTCGTCGAGGAAAGAGGAAGAGGAAGAAGAAGGAAAAGAAAAAGAAGAAGAGCGTCGCGACGCTCGGCGTCGTTTGCCAAGCACACACCGCGATTTGATTCACTCTCTAGCTCGGCTGGGTTGGCTCCCTTGGCTCCTTCTCTCGCGTTTGTGCGTGTCTTTCCTCCTCGACGGTCTTTGCGAGAAAAAGAGAGAGAGAGAAAGGGAATGAGAGGGAGGGAGAGAGGGAAAGAGACCGTCGAGCTGACTGACTATGCGTGTACATGTGTACGCGTGCTCTTTGCTTGTGAGCACGATGTCAATATTATACGACAAACACACTTAAATAGGCTTAAAATACTAACATCTACCTCGTTCTACGCCGCTATGTGCCTTGCGTGTACTCCCCGCGCGTGTATGACTTTATAGAAGCGTGTTTAATTATATCTTTAGGCCGCACCGGTGGGTGATCCATTCGAATTATCCGATCGTTCGTGGTTACTCAAGCGATTACATTAGTTATGTAAAGTGTTGTAATCGGTAATAATATTTTGTTTACCGAAATCCCCTGTAATTGACGATGACATAACACATTGTCAATAAGAACGATTATTATCTAAATAAAAATACTAGATAATAATCGACGTTTCGTTTCATTTTTTTTTTCTTTTTCTTTCTTTCTTTCTTTCTTTCCTTCCTTCTTTACGAAGAGGAAAGAAATTTCAAGCGCGCTTGTTTCCATATTATTATTTTCGAGATGTATTTTTCTATTGGAATGAACGATTTATCCGAGGATCGTAATATCTTTCGAAAAAGCCGGCTAGAGTTGCTGGTTGAGAGAGAAAGAGAGACCGGATCTTTGCTCGAAAAAGAAAGGATAAAGAAGAGTAAGAAGAGAGACGAGTAAAAAGGGCTGGTACATCGTCGCAAGGGCAGAGTTGAATGCCGCGTTCCGCCAAAACTCCGAACGCAACATTGAACTTGTAAGAGCTAACGAGATCAATGTTGAAGTTCAGAACTGGTGACTGGATGTTTGCTGATTGGCTTAAATCAGCGTTAAGCCGATCCAATCCAATCCGTGCTTCGAGCCAGTCGGCCCCTTTCCTGTCCTTTAGATAGGGCTACAAACTTTAGGGTGAAACCTTCGAATTTCGCTTACGTATGTAGTTACCTGTGCATACGTGTAAGCCTGTATCGATACAAATCACTGTATCGAAGATCAAGTTTTTAATAAATCTTCGAAAAGGATGACAAAACCGAGATGGGAAATGGAATCGAATCCAACGACGTTACGCGCGAATTTTGCTCCCTGTCGACGAGAGGAAGGAGAAAGTACATAATGGAAAAGAGACACGCGTGTTTTTTTTTTTTTTTTTTTAACAAACTCTCTTAGACGTCCGGTTTGTACGTTTTTAAAGAGCATCATCGTTCATCACCGACGGAAATCGTAATGGTCAGATCCCGGACAAAAAGTCAAAACGTCCGGATGCGGCTTCCCATTGTCGATTGTACGCAGTTCAATCGCCGTAAAATTCTTGTTGTGCCTTTCTCCTAGGGATTCTTTTGACATATTTTTCAATAGATCTATCCAATATATCTCTCTCGGGTCAGACCTGGACTGAAGTTTTGGGAGAAGTTGCGAGAAGAATCGGATAAATATTTGATACACTCCTTTCGTTTATTTTCTTTTCTTAAATTATCAGTTATTTTTTGAAAAAAAAAAACAAAAAAAAAAAGAAAAAAGAAAAGAATAAATAAAGGGAGGAAAACAATTACCCTGGCTTTTGATAAATCGAACTGGACGATATCATCTACTATAAGTAAGAAGAAAAAAGAAAAGAAAAGATAAAGAAAAGAAAAGAAAATAAATACAAACACCTATAGAGTCTTTCCCAAGCAATTTGTCCAGGCTGTCCTGTTTTGAGATATCAACAACGACCACCGTTGTCCCGTTGAAAAGTGTCCCCAGGAAACGTCAGTATTCAAAGCATAACGCCCTTCCCAGTCCCGGCCAACCCCCGTAAACTCCTCGACAGCCCCTGAACGTGCAATTTCACTGGCAACGCTTACCAAACTAATGTCGAACGTATATCGTTGGGGCGTGGAATACGAAGGGATGACATGCACGTTTCCGAATGATATATCGCGCCTCACTCGAGCGCAGTAAACGTTAATAACGATGCATCGTCAACACCGAGAATCCGTCCAATTAAGGAATCTCGCAAATTTCGCCACCTGCCGTTTGAACGTTGCACGAGAGTACTCACTCTCGAGCGAGTGCCTGCTACGTCTATCCTCTAAACTAAAATCTCGCGAAAACTAAAAAGGACAAAAATAACAAAAGGAAGAAAAAGGCGAGAAATTTGCGAAGAAAAACGACGCGTGTCGTCGTTTAAGAAATTGAAGAGAGAGAGGGAGAGAGAGAGAGAGGAAGAAGTGCCAGTGGATAACTGAGTCGAGATGCGAGCACTAAAACAACATTTTAAACGGGCAAACATGCATAGAAAATGATAACAAAAGGCGTGACCGGAGCGGAACACATGTCCAAACATTAGGCACAATGTCGTACCGCTCAGAATTGTCTCCCCTCTTTCCTCGCGCGCTTACTCGCTCGCCGCCAGCACCACTACCAACGGTAAAATGTTTGCAATGCGTTACACGCTCATTCAGCTTGTGAAACGGTACGGTAAACGGTACCTAAACACCATGGAATGGCCAAGAAATGGCGCAGGAGAATGACCGGTGTCGTTCACTGCCGCCGACAGATATTCGGACGCATCTCGCTTAGGCCCTTTTCATTGGAAACGTCCAAACTTAGGAGGCAACGCATTCTATTCGCGTCAAAAGAAGACTGGATGGGAATGGAGGAAGAAAGGGGAGACAATTTAAGAAAGTTTAATATCCGATATATCTCGAAGACGAATGGATCGTTTGGTGGAAATAACTTTGGCGAGAGAATCGAACGAATAATAATATCGCGTGTACCATTTCGTCGATGAGGCTAAAACGAAAATCTACGTAGAAAGTTAAAAGGAAAGAGAGAAAAACGAACGAACGAGCGAACGAGCGATCCTTCCACCCTTCCAACTAACCCGTGCCGAAATTCTCTGCGGCGGGAAGTCGTTAGGCGTTTTCTGACGCGAGATAAAATTCCGGGAAGCACGTTGAAACGACTCTCTGCTCCGGGGCCTGGGTATTGTTTTAACGTGTTTGAGTCAAATATTGACGCAAGTTGGGCTCGCAAGCCGTCCTGGAACAGAACGGAACGGAACGGAACGGAATGGAACGAGATGAGACGGAACGACCCACATAACATCAACGAGAGAACAAGAGAGAAAGAGAGAAAGAGCCAGGCCCATCCTGCCCTCGTCGTAGTCCTCCTCATCGTCTCGTAATAACGAAGAAAGAGAGATAGAACATCTAGAGAAAGAAAAATAGTCTTTTCTTCGTAGTTTTCTCTTTCTAACACACCAGCAAGGCTGGTGCCGTCGAGTATCGTAATACATACTAGCCGTCCCACAGGAATTATCTACGATTTTATTTCAATGTCTACTGAGAGAGAGAAAGATCATTATGCGTAGTGATTATTTCAAATATACCTACTACTACGTTTCGTTTCAAAGCACAATATCCGAAAATAATCTCGGATCGTGAAAAGATAGGAAGAGGGAAAAAGAGGGAGGTAAAGAATCGTAGACGCGTAAACCGCTTTGGATCTCATAAAATCTCATAACCCCGGGCTGCTCGCTGGAGGCTCCCCCTCTCCCTCGCAGCGTTACCATTTCTCTGGCGATGGGCTTCGATTGGTAAAAGAAGAAGGGTCGAACCGTAGAGATGGTACCGTTTTCTCTCCCCTATGCTGAAATTTCAATGATGGCCGGGGGAGGTCAGAGGAGGTCAGGACCATGTTTGTTTTTCGGCTCACGCCTTTTGACGGAGGCCTTATGACGCGATTCGTACCAAGACGAGAATTCTCTTTCTCTCTTTGGAGTATCCAAAATAGATGCTTTACGGCGAACTTCAGAAGTTTCTACGCGTGCTATTCGACTATTTCTTTCATTCTTTCTTTTCTTCGCGCGCAACAACGATTTATCGTGTTCGAGAAGGACGCGGGTCGTAAAATAGAAAAGAAATAGGGAAAGAAAGAAAGAAAAGCGAGAGAGAGAAAGGGAGATAGGTTAGCGAGTGCAAAGGAAGAGAGGAGGGGGAGGCGAGGGTGGTCTCGAAAGAGAGGCGAAATAACAGGGCTCTCTCTCCTCGGCTCGCCCTTCAAAAGACTCGGAATATTGTCCTGCAGTGCAAACAGTCCCAGACACATTCTGCGTTCCACTTTAGCTCGAGGCTGCGCCAAGACGCCTAGCTTCGCTTTGCTTCTCGTCTCTCTCTCTCTCTCTCTGGCTCTCTCTCACGTCTCCTTACCTAACCTCGCCGCTCGCAGTGTTTGCCCGCAGGCAAATGTGTTTCCTTAGGCAGTCCGAAATGTTTGGACGAGTCTGTGCTTCGTGCCGCTCGCGCGAGTAGTGCGAGCCGATTCAAAGTGAAGTGGACCGAAGTTCGGTGGTGGCGGTCGGTTATCGAGAGCAAAGCGGGGATGCTTTCCTCGGTCGGAAAGTAAAACAAAAAAACAAAAGGAAAGGAAAAGAAAGGAGACCTGTTAACTTGTCGCGAGAGGCGCATTCGAATCGTTGTCGAGGGTTGATGCAACGAGAAAACGGGTATTTTGGAATAAGTTGAAAACGCAGAAGGTGTATTAATGGCTCGTTAGTTCGATCGAATTATATAAAGAATATCTTCTCTCTTCGACTCTCCTTCTTCTCTCGAGTAACTACTCTCTATCTCTCTCTCTCACTCTCTCTCTCTCTCTGTACTCCTATCAAAGCGCCTCGGGCCGTGTGCAGTAGACGTTGCAAGCTGGATGCACGTATACACGGCGCACACCTGCGACGAATAGATTAACCGTGTGTCGGCGCATTGTCCTAGGGACACATGTAGCCTCTAAGTAGGTTGTGTGTGTTAGATTCGCAAACATGTCTGCAGCGTTGTCAGACGGGCAGGAAATTACGTCCGCCTTTAGCCGCTCTCTATATTACACCACCCTCTGGCGCACACACGCCCGGCAATACGTAGCGGAGAGCTACAGGAGTTAGCTATATCTACCTCTATCATGCCCATGGAAACCTTCTCTCTCTCTCTCTCTCTCTCTCGCTCTCTCTCCCTTATATTCTCGCTAGAAATCGCACGAGCTTGCCTCGCTACGCCCTCTGCTACCTCCTACGTGCATACGTGCATACGTACATATGTATATCTATCCGTGTAGATATCTACGCGCATATATATACACACACTTATACATAGAGAGTAGAACGAAGAGAAGGAGGAGGAGGAGGAGGAGGAGGAGGAGGATGAGCTTTCGTACGAAGCTATCTACCCTGAGATACGTGTGTACACAAGCGTCGTATGTACATCGCGGTGTGCTACATAGCTAGGGCTAACAATAATGCGACTGCTTGCAAATGGGATAGATACCTATACCTGCCGACGTGACAACCTGCAAGATGGCACCCGTCGTTCGTACCGAGTTACACTACTAACTTATCTCCTACGCGATTACCGCCTAAACGATTGCGAAAGTTTTCATTATTTGACAGATTTCTCTGTAACTTGACTTTTTCTTCCAGATGATGGAAACGCGATGATGTCAGAGAGAGACAGCTCGTGCACGAAACGCAGGAGGTTCTCTTGTCCAAATACTGAGTCACTGCGACAACATGGGATCACTACCACCACCACCACCATCACCACCACCATCGTCATCGACGAGCCGGGCTTGAAAATCGACCAATTGCCCTCTATTGCTACGAAAAATCAAACGAACCGATTCTTCTTTCCCAAAGATTTCATTAATTTGTTCGCAACAAAAATATAACCCCCGATCGATGACGCGTCGAAAGTCAAAAGACGAGGAATTTGAAAGAAAGAAGGGAGAGAGGAAAGTTGGTTGCTCTCGAGTTTGCGAGGGAAGGGTAGGGAACGGGAACGCGACGGTATTAAATTAAATCGCGAGATACTCGAACCAAGGGGGAGAGAACTTGCTGAGAGAAATCGTTAGAGGGGCGAGAATTACTACGTTACAATAATATCGCAACTAATGCTATGCAAAGGAAGATTCGTGTTATCTTTCGACCGGTTGCCCGAGCTCCTCCGAGCGATCAACCGTGTTTTTAAACCTTAGACGAGGGATAATATCTTTCGTAAGCTTTTAAAAGGTACGGTAGATCTATCAAAAAAAAAAAAATAAGAACGTACATTTCGTAATGTACGCGTCACAGATCGATAACGCGGATTAATAGTCAAACACGGAAATATAACCAGTTACGCGTATCTTCGTTGTCGATTGTCAATTAAAAGCGAGAGGACGAAATAGGGATGGGTTCGCGAACGATCATTTATATTTTTTCCAGGGAACATGTAAATCTAGGCAATATCGCTATGTTGGCGCCAATGGTCCACGGTCGAGTGACTGGTGCTGATTGATGTTGCGATGTTTGGCTAGAGGGTTGTTTCTCTGCTCCGCAGCAGTCGGCCGCGGGGTGGTTTAGGGGGTGGCTTTTGGTAACGCGGACCCAATAAGCACCTCACCCACACGCGTGGGACGCGTATATCTCCCGTTCCTTCCACGCTTAGTCTTCCTGAAGGAGGTGGAGCCATTGTTTACCCGCGCTGCAGCCCGTCTGTTGCGAATACGGCCATCGTACTCTTCGTTATCCCTGGAGAGAAGCTAGCTTTAAACTGTCCCTAGTAACGTCCTCCCTCTCCCTCTTTTGTTGCTGTTACTTCCCCGAGAATATTAGATCGCGCGGTACTACCTTTTCCCTTTGAAAATATTACTCCTGAAAATTAATAAACTTTCGCGCTCGCGCTCTTTTAAAAATGCGCCTCCCGAACAACGAGCGAGCTTTGTTAAGCGTAAGTCCGTATCCACAGTGCGGTACAAAGTCCAATAAAGTGTAAATTGTGAAAATGTAAATCTGCCCCGTCCTCTCTCTCTCTCTCTCTCTCTCTCTCTTTGTGCCGAATTATGCGATCGACTATCGGAAAGAGTCGAAAGCACGAGCGGAAAGTATGAAGCAATTATTACATTTGCCGGTAAACAGGCTTGTTTATTCGATCTCCATCGCGTGTTCGGCCAACCAACCCGTATGCTTATGCACACGATTCGTTCCTGTAGCCCTTTTCGCTAATTTCTTTGATGTCCATTGTGTTTTGCGCGAACGATAAAATCGAGAGCCGTGTGTAATTCGGTAAAACGAAGGGACATATTTTCCAGTAGGCGTGACCTTTCTCCGTCCACCGACAAAGAACGGAAAAAAAAAAAAAAATAACCGAACGAAACAAAAAGAGTTACGGAGAGAGCGAGAGAGAGAGAGAGAGAATTTCTATCGACGAGAAAGAAAGATTCGTCGAGTTTCGCAATGATGCGAGTTGTTTTTTGTTTTTTCTTCTCGTTTGTTTGTTTAAAACAAAAGTTTTGTTTAAAAAAGTCACGTAAAAGCGGTGAACTACGTTCTACGCAATGTTATCGTCCTCATCTCTCTCTCTCTCTCTCTCGTTCTCTCTAACGCTCTCTCGTTGTTTCGAAAATGTATTAATTATACGAATGCAGACGTGCGCACGGTACGGGAATATTTTAATCTACTTAAAAAGCCATTCGTTTGAAAGTAATTATCGCGATGAAATGAAAATGTCAACGTCGCGCTCGCGCTCCCGCGTGTTTGTGTTTCACGATCGCGTCCTCCTGTTTACCTGCAAATCTAACTAATCTAAATGGTAATGCGACTGAATTACGATAAACACCGACGAATTTTCCTCCTTCCATCGGACTCTCGTCTACGTATATCGTCGTGTATATATATATACATACATATAAATAGATACGCATAAATAGATAAACGCGCGTATCGGTTGGAATTTTTGTGCATCGCGAGCCCGCATCGTTCGACGAAGACAAACGGAAAATCGTCGGGAAAATCACGCTCGTCGTTGGACCCAACGAATTTGACCGAATTATCGAATCCGACCGGGGAGATCAAATAAATATCGTAAAACCTCGTTTTTTACGTTCGTTCGTTTCTTTCATTCCTCTTTCGGAGGAAGATCTTCGAAGAAAGAATGAATAGAGGCCGCGATGAGAAAGAGAGAGATGGTGCGAACGTTATCGAGTAGGTCGCACCTTGGTCGAGGTGAAACGAGCTTCGACAAACGACGAAGGAGAACTCGTCCTCGTCGTTTTATTTTCACAAAGTCCCGAGAAACGACGTTCTTTCTCTCGTTCGAAGAACGCGGCGTGCATCCATCGGTCAGAGCCTGTACTAGACAGTCTCAATATTTGCAGAAACTCGACTGTGGCGTTGGAGAAGTACCTATTTACGAAATTTCCAAGTAAGCGTACTCTTTCCGCCAACGAGATGTCCTCTCTCTCCTCCTATCCAGAGAAAAGGTGCTTCGTTAACGCGCGCTTCGGTTACTTGCTTCCTGCGCTCGCAGGAATCCCGAGGGGAGGAGCTGGGGGGAGGGGGTGCAGGGGTTGCAGGAACGCGAGGGTGGAGCTGCGGGTGCAACGATCGACCGCGTGAAATCGAGCACCGGCACCGGCACCGGCACCGGCACCAGCACCACCGAGTCGCCTCCTTTCCTTCCCCCTGTCCCCTTTTCTTCCCTGCTATTATCCTACAGCCACACGGGCTAGCCTCTACATCGTCAACATGTTCGAGGCGAGCACGGCCTCTCTCTCTCTCTCTCTCTCTCTCGTTCGCATAAGCAAACTTCCAAAAGTATTCGAATTATTTTCTTCGTTAGAGAAAACGCACGTTTTGTAAACGATACACCAATCGAGGGTATTTTCGACTTATAACGCGCGAATTCAAGTTTAACGCGCGAACGACTATTCTCCGTGTGATACTGATAAATCGCAGATTATTTTTTTTTTTACGAATAACCCATAATGGACGAGGAATGTAATCGTGTAATATAGGAAAACGTTCGCGAAGCCGAATTCATATCGCGATATATGTTGGCAGCAAAAAAAAGGGAATTTTTCGAAAATTACTCCCTATTTTTTCGTTGATTTATTACTCCCCCGAAGATTACCTTGAAATAATCGTATAACGTGATATTAAAACTAACGTAACAATATAAAACGTTGTGTTTGAACAACGAAGAAAGTGGAGAAAAATAATAAAAAAGAAAAAAAAAGAATTGGTCCGCATAATATCGCTCTCTCTCTCTCTCTCTCTCTCTCTCCCTCTCTCTCTGGGCGTAGGTAATCACACGTTGGAACACGGTATAGTACGCGATTAAACCGAGCACCTACCCTTCTCTAACAACCCTCCTCCCACCCACCCCCACCCCCGTTTGACGTTTCTCCAGTACCGTTCGGAAATTGTCGACTGGCAACATGGCCGCCGCTAATTAGCGCCTAATTATTATTTATTGCATCGGACGCTGCTATATACGCTCGGCGTACGAGTTTGTGCCGACACACGGACGGGACACGCGCAAACCGAAAACGATATAGCGAGCCCATGGCCTCGGGCAAAAAGCCAATCGCGGTCCACGTTATACATAGGACACGTGCAACCCCCGAGAATCAATCTGGGTCGTCCTCGACTCGATCGAGGATCCCATGATCGAAAGGGATATTGTGATAGATTGATCTATTATTATTATTATTATTATTATTTTCTCTATCAAAGAAAAAAAATAGTCCGCGCGAATATACGAATGAATAAATAGGAATACTATTTACTTGATCGGCAAACGGTTTCGCGTTCTTACCGGGATACGGAAAGAAGAGAAAAAGAAAAGAAAGAAAAAAAAAAAGATATGTACATGTTTGACACGGGACACCTCGTCATTCTTTCGCGTGATTCGAGAAAAAGAAGCGTGTGAGAGGAAGAGGGACAGCGAGGGGGTGGGAAGGAGGCAGAGGAATCACCCCGCGAACCAACGAGTCCCTTTGGTGGGGGTTGAGTTGCGGCCGGATCGGTGGAGTTAAGTCGGGCCGGCTCGAGTCGAGCAGGGGTACCAACAGGGCGCTCGCAAATATTGGTATTTGGCAAAGACTATCCTTGATCCGTGTCTCTCTTTCTCTTTCTCTCCGCCTCCTTCTCTAGTTCTCCTACCCTTCCACTCTCTCTCTCTCTCTCTCTCACTCTTTCTTTCTTCCTTTCTTTCTTTCTTTCTTTCTTTTTGACATCGAGCATTCTCCGACGTCTCTCTTTCTTTTCTTCTCGCATCCCTCCCTTCATCCCTCCATCCCTTCCTCCCTCCTCCATTCTTTCCTTCTTATTGGTAATAACCCTAAGAAGAAGGTGATACCAATCGACTGCGTATATTTACAACGATAACGATGAAAGAGACTAATTCGAATCGCTAACAAAATGAAACGCTCTTTCGGCTTACTATTCCCCATTTTCTACGCGATAACGAAAGAAAAATAATGTAACGCGTGTTATTGTTCCGACCAAGCTACTCTGTCTTTTTCTCTATTTTTTTTGTTGGTCCTAGTCTTATATTACTTTTTTCAATTTTGATACGCGATGCAAATGATATGAAATTGTAACTATCGTTTATCGTTAAAAACGAACAAAGATAATATGAGATAAAATTGAACGTTATCTTCTTAAACTAAACTGGGTAATCTGAACTGTCTGTTAGTCGCATAATAAAAGATGACAAGTTTAGGGTAGATAGGAGCATAAAAGATGTTTGAAGTCCTATCCGGAGAACTTTGGTCAGAAAAAAGGAAATTTGAGAGACGGATAAAGTGGCGCGGTGTAGAAGAACAAACTAAAAAAAAAAAGGACTCTGGCAAAGGAAAAAGATAATCTCACGAAAAGAAGATAACGCGAAGATAACGGCGAGACCGGATATTTCACGTGGGCCCCGGATCTTTTACCTTTCTCACGAAATCTCTTTTTTTTTTTTCTATGAAATATTATTTCTTCATCGTTAAGGTAAATTCTTTGGAAAATATGGTTTTCTAATTAAACGTCAGCGTTGAAACCGATCCGTTATGGTTCCTGGATGGTCACGTAGTCGTTTGGCGTTAACGATAGAACCGATTAATAGCGGGAGAACTGTTAAAGCCAGAGTTCGATTCTACTAGAGACGAATAAACCGACTATAGTTGTCCTCCTATCCGTGTCACAATATATCACGCCTCGTGCCAATGAAACGAGCCTCCTTCGTAACAATAAAGCTCCTAATTGCTTCGAGCCGAGACGACGCTTTTCTAGTCTTTGTCGTTCGACCCTTACTACGACTACCTACCTCACCCTTCGACCCTTGTCCTCGTTCGCAACAACGCCTACATAATAATTTAAGCCCGCTAATTATCTTCTTTTACGATATAAAACTCTACAATCGCAAAATCCTACTTTCCCGTGGCCATTATTCCTAATCGATCGGCACATTAGGTTTCTACGAATTTATGGGAATTTTGTCAAAAGATCGAAAGACACTTCGGATTCGATCTAACGTCCGTTGACATTATTTTTCTACGCGTTTATCAACTTTGTGAAAAATCTTTTATTCGTATGATCCCTCTCGTTTAATAGTTTAATAGTTTAATAGTTTTTTTAGATGATATATATATGCGGAATGGTGGCCTCCGACACCCCGCACTTTTCGACTGACACGTTATTCGAAGATCATCCGATGGAAATTAGATAACGTTGCACTCGACTATCGTTCTTTTCGAACCGGAAATGAATGCAACGTACTGTCGTGACTTGACGCGTGTCGATTGGCGCGATGACGCAACCGACGTAAATATAAAATAAAAATTGGACGGAAGATAAAGAAAAAAGAAAAAAATAGGTATCTACGAAGTGGCCATCTTAAACGGAGTTCAGAAAAACACCTGCGGCACGCGCGTGCACGGATAATGCCCGTTGAAACCTATTTTTCGACAATAGTGTCGTTTTATATCGATAAAATATTCCTAAAGTTAGATCCAGCATCGAAACACGGAGACAATGGTTCCTTTTTTAAAACGGAAAACTTCTCGCGTGACTAACTCGTAAAGAAGACTCGTTTTCAATTCCGACTGATTGCTGGACAATAAGACGATCTATCGGATGGGATAGCTGCATTCCAAAAAAAAAAAAACGAAATAAAAGGTTTTCATTCTCGCGATTCAATTCCACGTTAGTTCCTCGTCAGGTTATGAGACAACTATTCACGAGACAGACTCGTTTCTACGAGTATTCATCATTCATTCCATTTTTCATTTCTTTTTCTTTTTTTCAAATGAACAATACGTAAATTCTGTAATACAACTAATGTATCGTTTTATAAGCAAAACTTGTATTCTTTACATATAGCATATCTCCAGCAGCGTTTCCAAACGTATCGTCGTTGAAAATCTATTTCATTTTTCTCGAATAAATAAATAAATCACTAATATCGCGAGTATATGCGTGTAATCGTAAAAAAAATTTACGAAAAAAATAGGGAAATTTTCAATTGTTACGTCGCGTCCCGACGTAAAGGGGTAAAAATATCCTCGTCGCTAATTGATCGGTTCTAAATCCGGAACATATGGTCATTATTGACGACTTTACAAGCTTACCTTAGTGGCCTTAAATAGGAAACCCCGCTGTGCAACCCTCAGCAGAAAAAGGTCTACGAGTTTTGTATTTGCCATTGCATAGGACGAGCTACTACTATTATTTCGTAACAAAAGAGAAAGAGGCCAATTTAGTCGTCGATGCCGACAATTTTCTCTCTTCCTTTTATAGTTACGGTTAACAAAACGTCAATGCTCTTTTACGAGCTCATTCCAGGAACAGGTAAACTTTACAAAATGCGTTACGGTTACTCTCGTTAATTGAGAATTAATGGTCTCTTCAAATTATACGGTATGCACCTAACAAATGCATAAAACCATAGGAGTCCCTTTTTTTAGTTTTTATACCCATTGTAAGATTTGATTTAGGAACGACGTTTTCATACTTTCCCTACAACACCATTATTATTTTACCATTGAAATGGTATAATTTATTTCAATCGCATCGATTGACAACTCGAGAATTGACAATTAATTATATATTTAAATAATTAATAGATTTTATTCGTAAATCGCGCCTACGACTCGAATTTTTGTAGATTACGATAAAGATCGTGGGATCGTAATATTAATCGGTGAAACCGGTGAACAGGTGCCGGATGTATCGAACTACCGATTGGCCATGCCGATTTTACGATGATTTGTACGGAGCTTTAAACTTGCTACCTCGTACCGAAGATGCTAAAAGAGAAAAAATGATGGGGGAGGGGGGACAAGAGTACGGAAAACGATAATCGTCGGTCAGAAGAAGATAGATTTTGAGAAAGGAAGAAGAGACCCAACTAACTGGCCGTGTCCAATCGAGAAACGAGACGGTAAATGTGGTCAATGAAAGCATTCGAAAAGTTTTCAATGTTCTTTACCCATTGATCCTTCTTCTACTTTGGATCAAGCTAGCGAGATTATGTGGATCCAGGATCGAGGAAAAATCGTCGCATCGTTTGAACCAACAGTTTCGCTCTAACAGGATTTCAATTTCGGGAGCGGAAGGCAGATTTCATGGGAAGAAAACTTCCTGAATTTTGGGACGGGGCTTTCACCTTTCCTTTTTTTCTCTCTCTTTTTTTTTTTTTTTAGACGGAAAGAAGAGACGATAAAGTGGTCTCGTAAAGCGTAATTTAAAAAAATATATTTCGTAGGAATATATCTGAAATACATTATGAGGAGGAATAAAAAAAAAAAAAAGAAAATGTCCTAGGGTACACGGTCTCTTATTTTACTTGCAATGAAATATAAAGTATCCCTCAGCCCAATCTTCAGAGACATTTGAAGTAAAGTCTATTTAACTACCGCTGTTCGTCTACAGGGTAAATTAAAGAAAACTCTATTTCGCTGTTAATTGACGTGAAAATTTACGCCGGGAAACGGTTTCCAACCTAACGTCCAATTGAAAGGAAAGAGAATAGAATTTCTTTTTATTCTTTCTTTTTTTCTCTCTCTCTCCCTCTCTCTCTCTCTGTTTCGTGTATATATCTCGTTAAATAAATGTTACAATGTGATCGGTGGAGAAAGAAAATGAGAATTTAACGATGCTTCACGAGCCTCGGTATCGTTTCCTTTCGCAGATCTCGTTTTTCCTGCGTCCATGGTTGCCGTGCCGGTAATTTTGGTTTAGGTACTATGACCCTTCCCTTGCGAGTTTGTCTTTTCCCGTTGGTCGAAACTTTGCGAAATTTAGCACTGCCCTTCTTCGTTCTTTGTCCTCCTCCTCCTTTTTTACGTTTGCTCCTCGATCGTTTCCGCTTAGAAATTTGATTTTTCCAAGATACATTAACGAGAAATCTTGGCTCGAATCTGTTCGAAGGAATCGTGACATTTTGTTATAGTAGTAGCGCAATAATAGTAGCACTATATCGAGACCGACATACTTATATTTGTTGAAACGTTTTTTAATGATTCCAAAATCGATACCACGCCTAAGTGCAACGGAGATTTGTTTTCTCAGAACTTTACCGGCAAATATATCATGTCTCTCGCTAATCCGTTGTAAGATTTCCTTCTCGGATAATCCATTGATCGAACGATCGTTTCTTAAGAGCTCGTAAACGAGACCAGATCTACGTACTGCCATTTTACCGAGTTTCTCGCATTCGTTGTTCTATTTCAGGTCAAGTTACTTTTACGCGAGTGATTCTGCCGGAAAATAACATCGTGCGTTAAAACGATACGCGAGAAGATCGTACAAAGCACTGTTCGTGTAATTTTTCAAAGCGAAAAAAAAATGGGGTTCCTCCGGACGTTAGTAGTACATGATGCGCATAACCAAATTGGAATGAAACATTAGTTTGCCAAAGGACGAGAACCAACTGATAACTTCGCGTCGTATATTTAATTCGATTGTTTATTCGAGCTACTTCTAATCGTTGATTATCGAATAATAATAATAATAAAGCTTAACTCGATCGAAAGCGCGTTAAACTTTAATCACCCGGTTGTTACGAAATTCTATAAAGATATTATGCGAATTCATATCCTCGGGCAATCCTAAATATCGCGAATGAATAAACTAAATCAGAATTACATAAATATTCGACAAGGTGTATTTAACGATCGAATAATTGACCGCATTGATTATTTTTATTAAAGGATTTAAACGGTTATTAACGGATGTTTGCTTCTTTTCAAACATGTATGTATGAAAATATATATATGTATGTATGTATGTATGAATGAACAAGGGATGTACGCGGATAGGTAAGAGAAAACGCGTATACGCTTGTATCGAAAATCCTGAGTTTCATCGGGAAAGAATCTTAACGCGAAGTAAATCTTCCTAGAGAAATATCGATGTTGATGCATGTTATTGGCTTAACGGCGCCGTTGTTATAACCGAAGTATATCCAGATAGGCGAGCCAACGCGTTTCTATACGGATAAGGGTTTGCCAGTGTTAGTGCGATATATCTACATCTATGCACGAATCGCTTACACGCACACACACAGACAGAGATACCGTTCGATAGTATCCAGCTCTTCGCTTCTAGCGTATCCCTAGCTTTCTGTTCCGGTACTTCGAACTGCTTCGTGTTTGCCAAGAGGGATACGGATGCTGGAGAGTTTAGGAGGCGGGATGGGTGGTTTTAGAAAGAGGGCCACGAGGACGAAGGGATGGAAAGAGAGAGAGAGAGTGGAGGGCGAAGGGTGGAGGGTATAGCGAGGAGGAGGTTGGTTGATGGCTAGAAAGAGGGAATCCGACTGGATGGCCAGCAAGACTCTGATTTCCGTCGGGAGTTTCGCCCTATCCAGAGCAGCCAGGCGAAGTCGCCTTTAATCATTCGATTGCCGACGCTTCGGAGCCTTCCTTGCCTTCCAACTCGATATTCGAGCGAGTCCTTTGTGCCTCTCTCTCTTCCTACTTTCTATTTGCTTTTAGCATTCGCACGCTAGCTAGCTGGACGTTGTTCAAAAACAAGACCGCGATTCCCTTTTTTTCCCTTTCTTTTACCCCAAGACAAAATTAATTAAAAAGGGATAAGGAGAAGAAGAAGAAGAAGAAGATACGAGAAAGAATGAAAAAGGGTGATGGTGGTGGTGGTGGTCAGGTTATGAATCGAGGCAAGGAACGATAAAATGAAAAGGGAGGACGGACATCAAAGAGCGAGAGGAAGGTCTTTGCACGAGATTGACCTCGAAATCCAGCTGGTACGTCTTTCCCTTTTCTTCATAAGCGGAGGGGTGGGCCTTTGGTTTCCCGGTGTTTCCTCGGTGCTTTTTCCAATTCAGCCATCCCTACCTAGTGGTCCTCGAAGTCGGGGCAAGTGGATTATTGACGGCACGAAACAATGGCTAAGCTTTGTTCCGCGCACTCCGGACGTAATATGTTCGATGCAGTAGGGCCGGTATGATGCCTGTCCGTCCATCAGTTTTGTGCATCGAGTGGCCCGGTAAGCCGAGCGAGTGCCTCCTCGAACGACCGAGTCAAGTACCGACCGGTACATCTGGCTGTCTGATCGGTGTTTATTAAAAATCATACGAAACTATACGGATCTACGGCGTCGTCTACGGGCAATTCCAAAATATTAGTCATAACTATTCGACTCTCGGTGTTAAACTCAATCGGTTATATATATATAAAAAAGAGAAGAAAAAAAGGAAAATTATTAATAATTCGAGATAAATTTATCCTCCCGGGATATATATATCTCTTTTCTCGCTATCCCTTTTTCGGAAGATCCTCAGCCGCGAAGTATTTTAATTTCTTACGAGATTGAGAGCGAGCACGCTAAGGAATTCTTTTCGGCCGAGCATTTTTGTCTTTCTTCAAAAGAAACCTCTGGCATTACTCCGGAGACGAGTCGAGAGAAAGAAACGAACTAAGGGAAGATGAGAGAGAGAGAGAGATACTTTTTCGATTAACGCTCTCGCCTATATCTTCAATCCCTTTTTCTTCGAATCCTTTTTCTTCCCGATATTTGGTTGAAATTCGAACGAGATATAAATAAATTGCGGAGCAACGACAAATTGCGGCATAGGGCGGTTCTCGAGAAATCCCAACGTCAATCGTAACGTCAATCGCACCGTTCGACCATGCCGAATTTCGTCATGGCGGTCGTGATCCAACGTGTAAACATCCCCATGGGCAATGGCTTCGATTTGGTATCCGGTGCGCCGCCGCACTACCACCAACGAGAACACCGTGCAGCAACCCTCGAGATTCGAAAGCGGTGCTCACAATCCCGGATAAATCATAACGGTACAAAACGCTCTCTACTTTTTTTTTTTACTTTCCTTTTTATTCCTAAAAGATAACAACGACAAAAAAACAATAACGCGAGACTATTTACTTTGACAAAGTTACGCCGATCATCATTTCGTAATAGATCAAAAATACGAATTATATATCCTCTTGGAAAGATCGTTTAGATTTCGTGAATTCGAAACGATTATAAGATATTATTACGGCTAACGTTGATACTCGATTGTCTAGATTGTTGAGAGGCAAGAAAAAAAGAATCTAAAGTCCCAAGAATCATCGGGGAATTTGGAATTAACGCGTTGAGCACCGGCGAATTCGTAACCTCCGGGGGAAGCTTTCGCTTGGAGAAAAAGAGAGAGAGAGAGAGAGAGAAAGGAGGGCTTTGACAGTAGCTGGTGGCTCCGAGGGATTCAATATAATCGCGCAATAAAATTCACTTACAAGCTATAGCTCCTCGTCCCCCTTTACTCCTCGGAGAGCCACCGCCTTCTCCCTGTGCTCCTCGAGCCTGCTTTTTCCACCCGCTTCTTCCTCCCGTTCCTCTCGACCCTCGCGACAGCACCAGCAGCAGCAGCAGAAGCAGCAGCCACCGGCAAAGACCGACTCTTCATCCTGCTGGAAACGTTGCGGGGAGGAAAGTATTAGCTGCGAGCTTTCGAGCGAAACTCCCATGCCGCTCATCCCTTCTCTTTCTCCTCCTCCTCCTCCTCCTCCACCTCCTCACCCTCTTAACTTCTCTTTTTCCCTTGCTCCCTCGTCTGCTGTGTTCGCATTGGGAGAACGAAAAGGATGGTACAAGAAGACGGAAACACAAGGTAAAATGAAATTGAATCGTAGCCTCTTCATCTTTCCTTGTTTCCATTTTCCACTCGCTTTTGTCTCAGCAACCTAGAGAGCAAGAGAAATGAAGAGAATGTAAAGTTGGAAGCTGAACACTACAGAGAGATAGATAGAGAGAGAGAGAGAGAGTTTTCAAGCAGGTACGTACTCGTACGCGTCCGTGCCCCGATCCTCTCGCATATTCTTCCATTAAATCGAACTACGGACCCACCACCACCACCACCACCACCACCACTCTCGGTTGGATAGTCTCGATAGTCTCGTCTCGGAAATACACGCTCGACGAAGAATACCTCGTGTTTGCATAGGTCCCGATGCACGCCCGATATATCCACTACCCCATCATCGTCATCATCCTCCTCCTGTACAATTGGAAGAGCGAAAGAGAAAAGGAGAGCTCGTAGTAGGGCCCTGTGTACACTCAGCTGCCTGCCACACCGTCGGCCGCCTGTTTTTCTCTTCTTCTCCTTCCGTGTGCACATCCAGCGCACACCCTTCTTCTCGGTGGACGATGCAACGCGGAACGCATTCCGCACGCGGCTCTGCTACCTTTCCCTCGAGAGCTAAGTTAAATACGTGATCGGACCGAAAAATGATGGGACTGATTTTATCGAAGCTGACGTTACTAAATCCCATGCATTCGTGCAATCCATTTAATCAATCTATCTTCCTTTTTTTTCTTTCTTTCTTTTCCTTTTATCGTTCCCCTCCCTTATTTTCCCTAACGAACCATTCTCGCATGCGTGAATCCTGTACTACAAGAAAATATATCCTTACGAAATATTTTCAAGCTTTATCGCGGTGATTATATTAGAAAAAAATTCGATATAAATGAAAGATAATGAAAGGTACGTTATAGTTTTGTTCCTCTCGGATTTTCCTTCGGAAGAACGAGGAATCTACGTCCCTCGAGTCGAATCTCTGGGACAGCGTGAACATTGAAAGAAGAGTTGGTTGGAGGAAAAGCGAGAACGAGTGACGCGCTTCGTCGAGCGGAAATTCGCGATATTGCCTGGAGCTCTCGTAGACGATACATAATTGCGGAAACTCTCCGAGATTTTCACCTCGAAATTCAGCGTTCGTATAAGAAGAGAAATAGAGAAGAACAAAAAGATTTCTACGTTGCTAGAGCGGTGTCCCGTTAGCCCCAGCTAGAATCGACTAAAGAGAAAATCACGATTCTTCGATGTTCTACGATATAAGTATTATATATTAACGCGATATGTATACATATATACATATATATGTAAATGTATATTAACGGTTGTGGCGGATTTATGGTAGCTGCAGGACTTTTACGAGAAGTATATAGCTCGGCAGTGGTCCTGTACGAGCGGAGCTAAGATGGAAATCCCGTGTGCTGGTTGGCTGCTGCAGGCCCCGCCTTTCATCCTTGCCCGGGACTATGTGTTACAACGTGCTGTTTAAGTAAGATAGGTAGACGCTTACGCCGAATCGTTGGACCCCATAATAGAAACTCGCGAGCTTTACCTGCCCGCCGGAGATGGATAATGCACAGATATAGTACGGCAATTTCATTTAAGCGTTAACAACGTATATCATCGTCCTTGTATCACGATCCGATACTTTTGATACCGTGGTGCCATGTAATCCAATTGTCCAAGTGCGTTTAATCGTCGCAGTGTCAAAGTCCGGCGTTTAACGTGACCGAAAGATCAAAAAGATAAATGATTCGTTTGAGAATCGAACGTATTCGAACGTTTTCGTCGCGTCCATGTAATAAATGAAATTTTCACGGTCTTACGTTGTCGTAACAAATGAGATGACGATGATGATGATGATGATGATGATGGAAGTGCGTCGTGGAACAAAATGTCCCATGTATTTACGTAGCACGTATAGAAATGCATAGATACACAGGTAGAGAAGTATGCGTACATCTCTAGCCAATCTCGTCCTCTCGCAACGCGTCTCTCGTTTCCTCTCTACGGAGAACACAATCAGACAGGACGACGTAGCTGTATTCCGGATTGTGAATGTTGACTCGGAGTATATTTGTCTAGCAATGGAGGAGCGTTGGGTAGACGAAGGTACGAGTAGTGCTAGTGCTAGTACCAGTGCCAGTGCTAGTGCTGGTCGGTTCAAATATTGTGTCGCTTCATTCAGCGTCGGCGACTATCATAGACGCATTATCCTATCGCCATAAAATAAAGTCATTAGAATGATATAAACGGAGAAAGAAGGAGAAACAGTGATCGAAACTAGGAATACGTTTCGAATAAACACGAAAATGTAAATAACGGTTGAACGTAACTACCCTTTTTCCCTTTTCATTTGTACCTGGCTAGGAAAGAGAGGAAAAAAAAGAAAGGTGCTTTATCGTTCTCGCGGACGACCTACAATTGGACTTCTCTCAGTCAGTCTTTAACGCCTGGATCCACGGGGATCTAATTATCAGTTTGGAAAGTTTCGAAATTAATAAAACTCGGAGTCTGGCCTTCTACTAGCTGGCGTGTTTTTTCTCTCTCTCTCTTCATTTCTTGTTATATTACTCTTGGAAGTAAAATCCGAGCTCTTTGGGGCTTGGAAAGACGAAAGAAGGAAGGAAGAAAGGAAGGAAGGAAGGAAGGAAGAGAAAGGTGCTATAGAGTAGACTTGGGTGGGTAAGAAGAGAGGGCGAAGAGGAGGCGGTTTCGAAAGTCTCGAGAAGATAACTCGGAGTTTCTCTCGGTAAAAGAGCGAAGGAAAGGCAGTCGGGAGAGCGTCGGCTAGATTCCGAATTTACCAGTCTAATGCGACTGAAACTCTACACTCGAACTCTTCTGGAAAAGTTTCCAGGCAAGCTCACCTTGCCTCAGACTTCCAAACTCTTGTTTCTCGTTTCACCTTAATCTCTAGTTTTATCTCTACTCCGCTCTTCCCTTCTTTTGCTATTTCCTCTTACGTCTTTCTTTGTGTGCTCGCGCGTGCATTCTACCTCGTCGTCAAATCTACTGTACGCTGTACATAATCCCTTAACGATTATGAGCATTCGCTTGTTTTCAAATACAACCTTCTCTCTACCTAGTATTTCATTAATTTTCTCCTTCTTCTTCTTCTTCTTCTTTCTCCTCTTCTTCTCGTATATAGGAGGAAACCTTAGCAACGTAGCACAGCTGTTTAAGTCGTTTTTCAATGTTTCATACGAAGAGAAGCTTTGGTACGATTGGGGACCGAAGTAACGCTTCTGTAGCAATGACGTTGAGAGTCCTCGAGCGAACCACCACGTGGGACGTCCAGCTCCTTCCGTTCTCGACGCACTTTGGGTCACGTAGTACAACACGCTCCTTCTTGTAGTAGGTTAATATGTTTAGATGTCGCGGTTGTACGGTAGGATGGGAACGACGTACCCATACTTCCAATTGTCTACGAGTATCGAGAGACTTATCGCGATGTCAGACGCAGATTCGTTATTATTTTCTTGTATTCTTTCAACCAACGCGATTTGAACACGTATTATTTTATTAATAATTTACAATTTCGATTCATTATCGCAATTGTATTATTTTAATATAGCAACGAGATAAACAAGATGTATCAAACAAGAGATCCCACTTAATCGAAATGTTCTCTTATATTGTTTCTTTTTTTTTTCCTTTCCAAATTTATCCTCCGTTACATCGAGCACACATCGAGTACTACTACTCGAGTGTCCTAGAAGTAATACGATGTCACGCCAAGCTGTGGTTTTACATCAAACCTCGAGTGGACCAGGGTGACGCGCTCTCTCTCTCTCCACGGAACCATTGTATTTAAGTAGATACTTCAAACGATAGTGCATCGATTCTCCCAACATTTTTACTTAATCATTGATAAGTATCGCGATATTGCGCGTCGTAGCATAAAATTAAATATCTCAATGAAAGTTCTTAAAAGGTTAGCCAGCCGCCGATCGCGACCGTGCTTAAAGCGGATAAAATCCACCAAAGTAGGATTCCTGTATAACATTAGGTATATCTTGCGGTTTTCTACGAGTGTCCTGTTAAGACGATCGAACGTAAAACCGCAAAGTAGAACCGCTTAATGATTTTACGTTTCCGGTCAAACGAATGCTAATACGCGAGACCACAGAAGAGCCCGCTGACCCTACCTAGAAAATCCTACCAAATCTTTCGCGCATTATTACACGCGTAAAAGGATTCAAATGGAATTGAAAAAATGAAACGTAAGCGTGAAATTGGAATAGGTGCGCGAACGGAGATTAACGAAATTATTCATCTTGTTTGAGATGTACTAGCAGGATCAAAATAGATAACAACCGAGAGAGAGAGAGAGACAGAGAGAGAAAGAGAACGCAGAAGGAAATTGGTCTGCAAATCGTTATTCAAATCCCTCGGTAAATTCGGGACAAACCGAGCAATATGTAGCGTTTAGCCAGCATTATTCGTGACCCCTGATCGCAATGGGACTACCAATGGCAAGGATCGAAGAACAGCCGGGGTGGCTCGTACGCGGTGCACGAGTGTAGCGCACAATGCCGCTTCAGAATCCCTCCACGCATACTCTGGTGTGCATTTAACGCGGTCTCCTCTCTCTCCCTCTTCACCCTCGAGAAGAAGTGGGGTGCTAAGCCTCCCTGTCGCTCAGGATTACCGGCTCTGATTTGCTCCTACGAATATCTCGCGCCCGCGGAGTCTTTCGATTCTACGTTTGCCAGCGGAAAAAGCACTGCCGCTGCTACTGGGTTTACCCTCCCTCCCCCTCCTCCTCGTCCCTCTTCTCCTCCCTGGCTCCGAGCTATCAACCGTCTCTACGATTATTTCTACAAGGGTGGTTTGCGTTCCTGTCTCTTTGTTTTCTCTTTTTTCCCTCTCTCTCTCATCTTCTATGTTATTATTATTATTTTTGCGCTAGAGAAAGGGAGATGCAGCTAATACGAAAATTGCTACGCTAATTATTTCCCGACACTTTGGTCAATTGCGCAAATTAGTCTGATTGAATGTTAGTTACTATACAAATTAGGTTAGATTTATTTGACTTGTTTTCAAGTGGACAAAATTACTAATAATCCGTGTACTCCGGTGTTTTTATCGTTCATTCTAATAGAGGACAAAATATATAATCGGGTATTTTTCGTTTAGCCAGATATCGCATACTCGATGCATCATCATCCGTATGCGTCAAAGCTCCGGTAATTTATTTGAAAATTAGATATCGAATTTAGAAATTACGCGACGAGACGGAGGAAGATAATTCCTTTGAAAGTCTTTTTTACGCGAGAGCCAAAGAATTTGGCCGTATCATTTGGCGAGAATGATTCTCGAGACTCGACGAGTGGTGTGCCTAACTCGCACGTCCCTTTGTTTTCGAGTACCCGGCGATAATTTCGTCATGAATTTTAATTCATCGACGCTCGAAGCGTTCATGAATTTTAATTTGCCTCTTTTAGTCGCGTCTCTCTCTCTCTCTCTCTTTTTTTCTTTCTTTGTCCCTCTTACAGCCGCCTACGGTTCCCGTTGCCGGTAAAATAAAAGAAAAAAAAAGAGAAAAAATTGTAGGGTTAAGAGAAATAAACGGAAAGTGAGATACTGTTGACCAACGCCTCTCTCAACGTCCTTGTGTGATTTTACGCGCACGCACACGCGAGAAACTCTTCTTTTTTTTTTTTTTTTTTTTCTTTTTTCCCAAGTCGCCGAAAAATTGCTATCGAGTTAAGAAATATTCTACTGCAATTCTAAATCTCCCGTTTACTAATTTGACATCGATATTCTCTCGTTTTTACCACGACGAGAAATATTCGTCGTTACTCGTTAAACGATTTTTCGTTATAATCGGTTGAAAATCATGTACCAAACGGTTGACAAATTTTCTATCAATTCGCGAGTCAATCCTTCATTTACGGTCAATATTTCATTACAAATATGAATATTAATGAGTAATGATTGAAAAAAGGACAAAGTTAAAGTACATATATTTAAATAAATAAATATGTATATGCATAATCGATGGAAAGTTTGTCGCTTTGGATGAAAAATAAACGATTAACGGAAATATCGATAAACAATGAATAAACGATTAAAAAAGAATGTGTAGCTATATAAATTAACGTGTAAATTGTAATTATCGGACATTATACGACAAACAGTGAATGCAAAATATTAATAAATAAAATTAAAATAAATATACATATGTATATATGTCAATATTAAATTGTATAATCCAATCGGATCGCGTGGGGAAACCGTACACGTATTTTACCCTAAATAACTAGGCGCATTTGGTGGAACACGTAAAAAATTGTATGCAATGGGTAGTTAATTAAAGTAACGCGCTATATCATATATACGTATATATATATTTGTATTATCTGAAAAATGAATAGACGGTTAAACACGCGTTTTAATATAAACTACGTCGTTAAACATAAAAAACAAAGAAGATAGAATTTATATCGTATATATCTCGAGCATATTTGTCTTGATTATTTTATCGAATCATCTTTTCACGTTAGACAAACGAGAAAACGACGAGAAGGAGTTTGCGCGAGGACGGTGATCGAAGGTAGGAAGAGAGAAGTAGGAGGTAATAAGAAAAAAATCTACAGTCTCGCGGTAGAGAATTTTTAACCGAGCACCGAGAAACAGAAAGAGAGAGAGAGAAAGAGAGAGAGAAGAATCTTAGTCGGTTCGAGGTGAACTGCGTGGTTCTCTCCTTGTTAGCACTTAATTAACTACCACCGACCCGACCAGTCTTCGAAGAAGATGAGACGAGAAATTCCACCTCTCTCTCTCTCTCTCGCTCTCTCTTTCTCTCTCTCTCTTATGAAAGACGCTTCGAAAACATCGTCGCGTCGCACCGCGCGTTTTATTAATAAAGCGCACCTTCGCCGTATCCAGCACTTTTTCCTGGAATACCAAGCGAAATATTAATGAAATATTAATGTCGTCGACGGGATACCGGTGGCCCCGAGCTAAAACGGAAATCTCTCTTCTGCTGGAAAGAGGTAGAACCGAGAAGACAAGGCAAGGAGGCAAAATCAATTAGCACGATACTCTCCTCGTAAGTTCGTCGTGTCATACTTTTCGGTAAGTGCGTGTGCGTGCGCGTACGTAAGTTTTTCTCTTTCCTTCTCGTATTTTTGTTTACGTATCTGGGATCATTTTTAAAACCGAGTATTTATTATTTCCAACAAACGGATAACAATGATTTTATTATCATAGCTTCACGCTGGATTTGTACAATTTTGTTTTCTTTTTTTACATATTTATGTAAACGCGTATAATTAGATGTTCAATCTACCGTAAGATTTATTTAACGTTCCATCGTATAATTCATTTCCAGAAGGATGAAATAATTATTAGGATCTCTCAATAAATTTCTTGCGTTCTCTCTCTCTCTCTCTCTCTCTCACGCGTTGACAATGTTAATTATTCAAGGTTGTTTACGAACAACTCGCTAATAAATACGCCATTGAAAAATTAATAGATACGCATCATTGATTTTTCCTTGTCTCTCTCTCTCTCTCTCTCTCTCTCCCTTTCTTATCTTCGAGATTTCTAATTAATTACGATCGAAGTGTCTCCGTTTTACTCTCGTTTCCTTGTTCTTTCGAGACGAACCTTCCGAGAAGACAAACAACGAATCGCGAGACCTACGTAGATAATATTAACGAGTACTCATCGGGTTAATTGCGCGTATATTATCTCGCGTATAATTAAGCGATCTTAGATGTATTTACGTTATTTCCGAGTATATAGTAGGTGAAGTACATCGCGCACATCGTTTGGTTTAATATTCTTTCGAAAGGAAAGAAGAAAAATAACAAGAAGAATATCTCTCGCAGAGTTTTACGGAACGAGATGGGTTGGGCCGGTTTGTAAGAGGAGGAGAAGGAGGAGGAGGAGGAGGAGGAAGAAGAAGAAAAAGAAAAAGAAGAAGGTGCGTTGGCGTGAAAAAAAGACTAGATGCTTTTCTCGCAAAGGTGCGAAGTGATCGGGATAGGCAACGGCAGCTGCTTTTATAGCACTCGACGCTCGTTTTGCAGCATCTTCAGCCGTTTCAAAACGACTCTGCGTAGAACGTAGAAATGAATGAAGAAAAGGAACGAATGAACGACCCTTTTCTTTCTCTCCTCGGGTATAACTCTGTTTGATAAAAAAAAAAAAATAAAAAGAAAAAAAAAGAACTAACGAACGAACGAAAAAGGAAGGATCAACGACGAAACGGGCGGATGCACCGCGCGGATCGTCGTCGTCGTAGCAGCGCATACAAACGGAAAAGAGAATATCATTGTAACGCGATTCACTGGCATACACCACCACCACCACCACCACCACCACCAGTGGTATTTACATCTACATCGCTATCCTCCTCTTATCTTCTCCATCGTATGTTAGTAGAAGCGTTTATAAGCGCCGCTAGACGCAACAAATCCAAGATTTACTAGCAGCCGAGCTCCGTTACGCGCGTTCTCTTAGAGCTCCATGTAAATACGCTGATTCTCTCGCGTTTAAACGCGCCGAGGGGGTTTTGGACCTCGTCGAAGAGATATATCTACTGGTACCCAAGCTTGCGTATTCTACGATGTTTAAATTAGTCATTATCGCATCGCGCTGACGCTCTTCTAAGCGAGGAACAAACCGTCCCAACCAATTGGATATATCCGCAATAAGAAATGGAGTAGCGAAACGAAACTTCCTCTTTTTCGTCTTATTAACGAGTTTAAGCGAAATTCGAGAGATTAAAGAGGGAAAGAGACAAAGGATAGTACAAGATCCAGATCGCGTATCCGCGGGCTCGAGGAATGTAATCTGATTTTAGCAAATGCCCGCGAAACACTTTGTATTAGCCCTGCACATATAGACACGTTCATTCCGCGCGACAGAAGTTTGACGACAAAATATTTGTCGTTCAAACACCCGTCGCGCCCGGGTCCTGAAAGTCTCCTCCCCCCCTCCTCTTTCTCTTCCCTTTCACGATGTTACACGTTATGTACTAGTCGCGTGTATACGTATGTAACGCGTCGCCCCATTTCCGAGGGAATTTCTTCGTCTAGAGAGTTGTCCTACAAATTCTTACGAAAATTCTCCGAAACGCGCGCTTGCGCTTTTGAAAATTATTCTACCGTTCGATGAAGGAAAGTATATACTCTACGGAAGAAGAGGAAGAAGAAGAAGAAGAAGAAGAAGAAGGCATAAGAACGTCTATTAGAAATGAAATTGCGTAAGATGGAGAGATGTGTTTGCGCCTGCGTCTTCTTCTTCTTCCTCCTCCTCCTCCTCCTCCTCCTCCTCCTCCTTCACCTTGTCAGTCCTCTTCTTAGGCACGTGTCACTGAGAACGAACGAGCCATGCACACTTGCTGCTACCTTGGGTACCACGTGTTAACTAGGCTAATAAGATAATCACTCATTACGAGCGTTTAGCGTGCATGCCAGCAACTCCGGAGTCGTCTATCGGCGATACGTTCATCCCATTGGACGGAAGTAATTCGCACGACAAACATCCAATTGCCCATTTTCTTTTTCCATCTTATCGAAGTTCGGTGCATCGTTTAGGATTAGGAGACGCTTATATACTCTCGTATAGACATATGTATAACGTTTCTCCTCGCGTGTGGCCACGGAAGGTCGAGTGACGCGGTGGTCTCCGCTCGCGGCTGCGCAAATATTGATCGAGCTGTCGTCGTCGTCGTCGTCGTCGTCGTCGTCGTCAGCGTCGTCAGCGTCGTCAGCGTCGTCCTGATCGTCGTCAGCGTCGTCTAAAAAATTCCACAACCATCTCGCATGATCATCCGAACGATCATCCGAAAGAAAGGAAACGGAAGGGTTTATTAATAGCGTGCGAAGATCGCGCCAAGCTCAGCCCCTAAGTTGAAAATATTAGCGATGATCGTAACTCCACCCTTTGGCAGCTTGCTCGAAGAACAGGTGGCGAGCGCGCAGCGTGCGGCGAGCACGCGTCCAACCACCCCCGTTATTAGTTAAGTACGAACCTAAGCTTGCCTCCAGACCACCGAATAAAATGAAAGAAAGAGAGAGAGAGAGAGAAAGTCGTTCTATTGCTTGCCGCTGCTGCAACTGGAGGGGGTCACAGCTGGGTGCCGTCTAAACGCTTGCTTACCCTTTTCCCCCACTCTCCCTCGACCACTCGAAAAAGACACGCAACCCCCTACGGTGATCGTCCTAAAGATCTTTTCCTAAAGAAACTATTATCCCTTATCTATTCTCCATCGAGACGTCGGTCCTTCTTTTTTCAACTTTCCTATTGAACTACGACGACGACGACGACGACGAGTGACCAGCAACGCTACTCCGAATTGACGAACTAAAGCAAACAAGCTCGATCGGAAGCGCTCGTTTATTAAATTTACAAAACAATTTAGCGATCGTCGCGAACAATGCTGAATATTTTCAAATGTCAATAGAGATAAGCTACAACGTAAACACAAACCGAAGTCACGCCGTTCGAGTTACTTTTAGTCCGATCTTCAAATAACGCTTATGACTTTTTTAACCTGTCTTATTCTCATTGATGATTCTGTAAACTGCACCGAGCGATCTCACAAATGACTAGAATGTTTATTATTGGTCTAACTATACCTTGCATTTTGTTAGTATTCTTTTATGTACACACATACGAGGCAATCATTGAGACATATACACATATATATATATAAATATACATAAGCATATATATTTTATATATATATCTATATGTATTATGTATAAATGTATGTATATATGTACAAGCTGCTTATCAAGCTAGGCGGTGCGTACACATATTTACTTAATAAAAAATGTTTGCCGTATAAATGTCATTATACCATTCTGTAAATTCCCGCTAAAATCCGATCGTACAATATCCATCGATGAATTCTCTAATCTTTGAAAACAAATAATAAAACGATCCACCCCCAACCCTTTTCTCTCTCTCTCTCTCTATTAACTAATTAATAACTGGAACGAATTCCACGCGTTTAACGCCAAGACAATATAATTCAAATTAAATACGGAATTCCATCTCGTAAGTTTAATAAGAGGCAACGTTAAGACGTCTCGTAACATCCGCGTACGTTAATCGTATTATCGGCAAATCACCGATAAATCAGACAATTAGCGGTTCTATCGACGTCGTAAATTGGAATTATCAGAATTGCCTGTCGAATTTTGAGACCGAACACGGTTGACATGGTAAAACGTTGCGGGCAATGTTAACCGTCTACGTTCTCCCATGTTATCTATCAAATATTGTTATCTCATTAATATTCAATTTACGTAATAATCAAAATTTGTCGTAGCAAACTGAAACTTTGCAAATAGAATTTACATTCGAAATGCAAGAGAATAGGAAACAATAAAATGAATATAAAAAAAAAGAAATGTATTTCGAGAATAACGCGTCCGATGGGTGTTGTATTGATAAAACTAAGTCCACCTACTCTGACCAAACCCAGACTTGTTAATTATGGTAATTGTAACGGTGAAGAAGACGTTCAACATTTGTCAAAGATATTTAAATGTTTGCCGAAAACGAAAAATCGAATCTTTTCTATACTCTATTTCTTTTATCTTCTTTTAGCCCCCCTCCCCCTCCCCCCGGAGTACTTTCGTCTTTCGATTTGCTTTCCCACAACTACCACCATAGCGTCTACTTAAAAAGCAATCGTCTCTGAGAACAGAGAAATTAATCGCAAAACGGTACTAGCTCATGTAAACTAGTTTTCGATGATACTTGGAGGGCACCCAATATATCGCATAGGTACCAATTCCCTTAGGCGGTCGATCTGTATTCCTCTTCTCACCCTCTTTCTTACCCTTCCCCTCCATTAATGATTTCCCACACGCGTACCATCCGTGCGACTATTTATACGAATTTTTAACACCGATCAAAGTGATTCGTTCGATACGAAACAATATATAATATAACAATTTGTGAGCATTGATCGAAAACGCGTCAAATTTAGTGCAGAATATATTGTACGTTATTTTAAAAAATATAAATCTGCGCGAAATGAAAATCTACCCTCGAAGAAAAACCCAAAAGAAAAACTTGGACTTTCTCGGTTTCCCATAGAATTTCGAATTCGTCCGGTTGTCGTAACATCTTTCGTAGGGATTGTGGGAAGAAGGAAAGGAAGGAAGGGTGGATGGAAGGGCGGATGGAAGGGCACGCGGCCACCGTGCGCGAACTTTGGAATGTTTTGACATGGGGTGGGCACACGTGGCGCATAGCTGTTTGTAAAACATCGTTCGGTTCTTTATCGCGCCGATATTAACCGGCCGGCAGCAGCCACGTGAGTTCGGTACGCTAACTATTGTTCGCATTGTTGTTGCCGCTCGAGATGCGCGTCGAGTGAGTCGAGAGAGAAAAACAAAATAAGAGACAAAAAGAGAGGTAAAACCAGTATACCTACGTATATATTCGAGGGGTGTATCGTTAAAAGGCTCCGATTGGTCGAGAGGCGCCACCGTGATTTCGATTCCAACCACGCCATAATCTAATTGAAATGAATACCCCATCTCGGGTTAAGGGATGTTGCGATTCTTTTCTGACCGCGACGACACTCTCTCTCTCTCTCTCGTTTTCTTTTTTTACTTTTTCTTCTTTCATCCGTTCGTTCTCCCCCTTTTTCCTCTTTCTTCGTTCTCTCATTATAATTCAGGAAAATCCCTTCTTATCGGGCCTCGCAATGAGACACCGAGAAAGACATTGACTCAGCAGATCAGTTACGGACGACGGCTCGGTGTAATCGTTTTCTCGTTAGATCGATTTTACGCAAGGTTAATGTCTCCCGCGAGTGGTTTACTTTAGCGATCGACCAATATGTCTCTTCTTCTTTATGCGACCAATTGACAAAGTTGTCAAATATTTTTGGTTCGATGATTTTTCAAATAAAGACGGGATTTTGAACTGGCATAGAGTTATCGAGTCTCGCATAATCATCGTATCGTATCGTATCGTATCGCGTCGTATCGTTTCGTTGTTTACCGAACGAAAGTAAGAACGTCGTAGCTAGCTAGCTAGCTAGGAAAGGTGTCGTCGTCGCGAATCGTTGCCGCGGAATAAAACGAAGGAACGTGACGGGTACAATGTCCGTATTGTTTGTGCAACGAAAGTTGTAACTCGCGCCTGTTTACACGTAGCAAATAAGCAAACAAGAAATTCCCGGCATCGGAGCTGCGTGCATCGACTTTACTTCAAAGCTTGTCTTTAGAACGGCGATTAGAGAGCCAATGAAAAATATGTACAAGATTATGATCGTCTGATACTTTGCTCTGCGCACACACCCACCCACACATACGCACGCACGCACACACACGCGCGCGCACATTTGTCCCTTGATTTGTTCTTTCGATAAAGTTACAACGAGTTGCGCGAGTCTCTAAGTGAATGATTGTAAAAAAGAAACGTCAAGATTTTATGATCTTAGAAATGATTAATCGATCGATCGATAGATAGATCGATTAATCGATATTAACAAACCAAGAGCCAATTGTCAATAAAAAGATTCGTAAGAAAAATTCGAATCTATGTTTACAGCCGAGAGAGAGGTCGACGAACTCGAGAAATTTTCCACAAAGAGAGAGAGAGGGGGGGAGACACTAGGATAAAACTTTCGTTCCGCACGAGCAAGACGCGAGGACGACAATTATTTGCTCTATGTTTCCACAAACGCGACGAGAACGTTTAGTCCATTTTATCGGGCGAAGGCTGGATCGATAAATGATCGATAACGTTCAAGACGAATATTTATAATCTACGAGAGGAAGACAAAATAACGAGAAAACGGAATAAATACGTTTCCAGTAATGGTGCAATCAAATGAAAAGGAACGTGCCAAGCGTGCGGGATGTTTTAATAAAACTGATGATATATCTCCGCATATTGAAGCAAAATATTTACGAATTTATTTATCGAGTTATTAACGCTAACTCGAGTTCGCTTTTAATAATCGAGCATTACCCATCGTTCGATGTAACAAACTTTCCCTTTTTAACCTTCGTTCCAATTATGCATCAAAAATATAGTAGGAAGAAGAGGAAGAAGAAGAAGAAGAAGGGGGAAAGCGTAAGGTATACGCGTGTGTGCACTGTTCGTTGGAAAATATTAATCGTTTAACAGAAGTTTAAGTAGGTGGAGTCTCTCGACGATTAACCGAGCGAGTTGGCTTTAGCAAAGAAGGAAATCTTTTCGAAGCTTTTTCCCAGACTCTCGCGAAAGCTCCTACTACAAGGGAGGAGGCAGCTCGTACGTAGAATCGGAGGGAAGGGGGTGGTGTTTAGGGTGGTGGGTCGGAGCGAGCGAGGGAAGTGCGGATGCAGTGCATGCCAGGAGCAATGTGGGCTAGGGAAAGGAGGGTGGTGGCAAAGGGGGAGGGAAACGGCCGGGGAGGGATTCAAGTCTGTTTGCTCATGAAATATGCAGGCATGCGCCCTCCATAACTACTCGAAAGCACTGAAACTTGCGTGCAGCTCGGCCGAGCTACGGGATTTTCTGCCCTTCCGCATCACCGTCGTTGAGGGTGGCCCGTTTACAAAAGCGAGACTTTTACCTTGCGATGCACGCGTGCTTCTTCTTCTTCTTATTCTTCTTCCTCTTCTTCCTCTCTTTCTTCTTCTTCTTCTCTTTCTTCTTCTTCTTATCGGCAACGACGAATCGATTTGAGAATTAAAACAACCCCGAGAGACGATCGAGTACATCAAATCGATCGGCCAAATCCATCTTATTTTACAGGGTGTTCCAAAACTGACGAATTTATAACATCAATCTTCGCGGATCCCATATTTTATAATAACTGGACAAAGTATTATCATTCTATTTAAATAAGCTAGTATTTTAACGTTTCTTTTTTCTTCCTTTATTTTTATTTTCTCTTTCCGAACGAACTTTTCTGACATCCAGTATATTTTTGTAATTCTCTCTCTCTCTCTCTCAATATTCTTTAGCATGTCCAGTGTTATTAAACGTCAATAACGCTTTGTCTCTCTCTCTCTCTCTCTCTCTTCTATCGTTTTAACGTCTGCAATATATCGCAGATGTTAAGTATGTACATATATGTGTATGTATATATGTATTTACAACGCCATTAACTCGATTCGCCGTTGAGCGAAATGTTGTCTCGTTTCGTCCGTTCTTCGAGAAGTGCAGAGGAAGAACAAATAGATGACGCGAGAAACGATAAGTAGAAAGAAAAAGATAGAAAATATCTCTCGTCCTACTATTACTACGGACTTCAAACGATTCTGGAAAGATCGAGATATTCTTCTTATTTCTCTATACTTTCTTCTTTTCCTTACGAATAGTTTGCCCGGAACAAAGTCGACCAGGATATATCTCTCTTACTCTCGCAGGATTTTTTTCTTCCCTCTTCTTTTTCTTCCTTTTTGTTTTATCTCGGGGTTCAACCGAAGGGGTCAACGATCGATACTGCAAGTGCAATAAGAAACAACATTTTCCCGACCCATCGATCGATCCTTCAAATCCTTAAAACGTAGAACAAAAATCGTAATCCGTAAATCCACGGCAACGAGGAGTTGCCGCTTAAAATTGAAAGGAAATAATTGAAAACGAAAGGTAAAGGACAAAAAAAAAGAAAGAAAAAAGATGAATTTTAGTTTCCTCGGGGGTGGATATAAAACGGGTTTTTATACGCGATCGTTATCAAAGGTTTGATTTCAACGGGGGTTAATTGCGATAACGCGTCGTCGTTACGGGAGACAACTAGCAGACAGAAATGGGGGAAGGAGAGGGATCACATATGCTATTCTTGGGGTTAAATAATCCAACGTGACTCGCGCGCAACCGGGATATCTACGTGACAAGCTTTCGTGCATCACGTAAGGTTGTATAACGCGTTGAACGCGAACTAGCTGCTAGCAGGCACATCGAGAGGTGCTATATTGAAACTTAATTCGATATAGGTATACACACGCAGATTCACATATACGTATGCTACCTACGTATGCTACCTACGTATGCTATACCTAGGTATACACATATGTACATATCAATTCGCCATATGTTTTACTCTCGAGCTCACGCTAAAAGCGCGCGCAATCTGCACTAAAATCCTCTCTCTCTCTCTCTCTCCCTCTCTCTATATGCGTGTATATATGTGTACGGTTGCTTCGGTCTCGCATCGATCGATCTCTCGCAATTCTCGCGTCCCAAATATCAGGTTCGCTAATTGGGGCCGATTTTACGTCTAAAATTGCCTACACTTTTGTTTTCCCCTACCTCGCACGATACCAAGGACGAAACGGTAAACGCATATTAGAGAACGTACTACCGATAGCTCGATAAGGTTCAATCGATAATCGACGTTAGCTTTACTGGCAGGTTGACTGCTTGGCTAGCAAGACTATACTATATATATATATATACATATATATAAACGTTTTCTATATTATATATAGTATATGCTTGATATATGTACGTTATATACGCATATCTATATACATATATTTATATACGCACGAACACACGTATACTTCTCTACTATTTTCTCTCTCTCTCTCTCTCAGGATGTGTAAGGGTGAATAAGACTGGGCGAGGGTAGCAGATAGGTAGGTGGTATAGATTGAGCAAACAGTGCGTTTATAGCGCAGAAGGGAACCCCTGAATTTCCTCGACACAAACCGATCACAGCGGTAGTGCGGCTCTCGAGTGCTCGCTCCTCGATTATCGAGTACACCGCAGCGCGCTATCGATTATCGCCATGGAACATCCTTTTCGCGCGAGACAATGTTAAAAAAAAAAAAAAGGAAAAAAGAAAAGACGAAAAAATGTAGGAAGCGAAGAAAAACGTAGTAGACTAAGGGGGGACTCGGAGGGGGCTCGGAGGGGATTCGGAGGGAAGGAGGGAAGGAAGGAAGGGTGGAGTTTCGTTAAGTTACCTGCACTTACGGCGAAGCCCGTAACACGATAAAAGTATTTAATGGCCGGTTATTTTCGTTCTCTCTCTCTCTCTCTCTCTCTTTCTACGTTATTTTAACTCTTTATTAGCGTCGGTGATTGTATTTCACCTGAAACTAATTAACCAAAATTATCCTCGTTTTATCTCGTATACCCTTTTTTTTTTTTTTTTTTATTACGTACCGATGTAATCGGATCGCGAAGAAAATCTAAAGGAAATCTTTCCTTGCCTCGATATATGTTTTATTAATTAAAATGTTGTTTCTTTCTTCGTTAACATATATTGTTGTGAAATAATGAAAATTAATAAATGAATTTTCGTAATAGTAGAAAATATGTTGGGAAACGAATGTACCAGTCGAAAGTCGTTTCAATTCGGACCGACCCCCCCTCCCCACCTCTTTTGAACGATCGGATACGGGCCTCATCGTTCGCGAAAGGATCCGTTCAAAGCGTGTATCGTAAAAAATTCATTACCCATCCGAGGAATCGATCGGGCGCCCGTGTAATTACCTGCCCTTTACACCTCTCCAAAAACGTTTTTGTGGCCTCGCTTCGAAAACTTTTCTCTGAGAACAAAATGTCTAAGTGTATTCTTTTTTTTTTTTAATAAAAACAACGAGTCATATATATACGAACTAATGGACAAAATTATCTTTCGATTGGGACTTGTAAAAAAAAAAAACGTCGTTCACAATTAATTTAACAAAAGTCCGAACCAACGATTGTTTCTCCAACCTGTTTCTATAATCAAATTCTATTTATTTCTACGATAATTTGACGTTATTACGTAATAAACAAAAAATGTGGCGTTTCGTAAGATTATTTTTTACGGTTATCGTGTCTTCGAAGAAGTGAAAAAGAATGAATCGGCGTTTGCCCACTCGTCTCGCAAATCAAAGGTCGACTGGCACAAATCGCGGAACGCACTGCAAAATGAACCATTTGTCCCGGATCAAAGTATTGTAATAGGAACGTTTATTACGAAAAATTCCCATTCCTTGCGTTAATTGAAATAATAACGAGTAGATATATGAAGTATCATAAGTGGTAGAATTTTGTAATGAATGAAATTTTCGATGTAGAAAAAAAGGGGCATGAAGAAAATCAAAGAAGAAATTTGTTGGAATCGTTCGAAGACGAAGGAGCTTTTCCCTTCGTTCGTTTAAAAAGAAATTGTTGAACTTTATGCTTACATTGACTCATTCCCTCGTTCGTATGAGAAGAGATAAGGTACAATCGTTTAACCGTTAGATAAGTATAATTCCTTGAAAAAATTCTTCTCCATCGTAATATTATCAATCACGTTGGAAAAGAAACTGTCTTGGGTATCTAACGGGCGAACATCTATGACGAATGATTCATAACTGTTTGCACCTGTGACAGATTACATTATCCCCACCGAAATGACGAAAATGACTTTTCGAATCTGCGTATTTGAAACCGAGAGACCGATACATCGATTCGCGATGATCGATAGTCGAGGACGAATTTTTGATAACCGATCGTTTCTGCCCACCTGATAAAGTATGATTTCGATAAAAAAAAATTTGCCATCTACAACCGGATTACAATGTAAATATTGATATTTATGATATATTACGTAATTATAACGAATGTTTTCTAAAGTATTCGATAACGTTGCAATCATCGAGACAGAGAGAGAGAAAGAAAAAAAATATCTTTGGACGGTATCGATAGCATTAACCTATCTCTCGAGAACAAAATTATCTTAAAGGATCGAAGGTTAAAAAGAAATCAAGAGAATTGGAAGAAAAAGAAAGCAAGAAAGAAAGAAAGAAGCCGCAAATGAATTTTTGTTAAAAGCCGAAGCTAATTAATCGTCATTGATATCCGGAATAAACGACGTCTAAGAAGTAAAAAAAAAAAAAAAAGAAATGTTCTTTCCTCGCAAGTAACCCGATTTTACGGAGCTTTTACGTTTTCGTCGGGCTAGGGATTCCTTAATTAGTTGTATCAACTACCGTCGAGGCAACGATGCGAACGTGATTTGACTAACGAAGCAAATTCTTAAATTAACGAACGAAGACGCGCGCCTCCTCTGCTCCTCCACCTTCGACCGACCAAACCATCTTTTCTCCTCACGCTTGGCAATACCTTCAAACTTGGCTTTTACTCTGCCATAGCTTCCTCTTTTTTTTTTTCTCTTCTTTTGTTCATTTAGTTTCTCTTATCTCTAACGAGAATCAATTGCGCGCCGATTTACTTCTAAATGATCGATCAAGGTAAACGTCTGCCGTTACTCGACGCGAAGACAAATTTTCAAATAAAATCAAATCCGATATAAAAAAAAGAGAAAAAAAGAGAAAAAAAATACCGTGCCCTACACACATTTTTTACGAGACGATCTTTTTTATTTTTGTTCTCATTTATAATAATAAAACTTGACGAGGTGCATACACAATGAATTAAAGTTTGATATACGTAAGAGAGAATAAGACGGACTTGTAAATTAACACGTCGGACAGACTCGAGAAGTAAACGGGCGTCAGCCGGTTATTAATCACGAGGATCTTAATTAATGTCACGCGTTCCGCTACGTCATTGGTCTTCTCGATCTTGCACAAGTTTACGAAAAGAGCATTTGTTGCTGCTGCGTTGCGATGCGATGCATAGGTGTAAGTAAGGCTAACTTCTTCGTCGGAGAAGATACGTGTACGAAGAACGTCGATAATAAGAACGTAAAAAAGAAAAAAAAGAAAGAAAAAAAAGGAATATCGTGGAAAGTAAAAAGAGCTCGGTAGAAAATAATATTTTAAAAAGACACGTAACACGTTATTCTCGTTCCACCGGCGTCGAACGATTTCACTTTTACAATCTCCACCGAGCGTTTTTCGTCGGATATCTTATCACCGACATAGCGAAGTCTGCGTTATCAGGCAACGTATTTATGGGGTGGGATATGAACCTGGAGGATAGATAGGTAGATATCAAAAGTCTCTACGAAACTCGTACTTTTTCATATTCAAAGAGAGACATATATGTATACACATACGAGCAACCAGTCTCCTTGTCTCCCTTTTTCTCCTCTTTCGTTAAAATTTATCTTTCCTCGTGGAAAATTATTCCTTACGATAGAGAGAAGGCCTTTTTCTCTTTTAGAGTGGGATCAGAATCGGCGCAAATGACTGAAATGAGAACGGAAATGTGGAGAAGTAGTATTTAATGTAAGAAGATGAGCTTTGACAAATAATAACAAGGTAGTAAAGGCGGCAATGAATTGGAGTCGTTCGTTCGTTCGTTCGTTCGTTCGTTCGGAGCAGGAACTATTTAAACAGTCGTCGTTCTCGCGATGCTTTTCAATTCGAATTCGAATTCGTAGGTTCGCTTCGCGTGCCAAGCCGATTGACGAGAATTACAAGCGAACGCGCACACCGCCTTCGTCGACATATGCGAGTTTACACAAGTGCGCTGCGTCCTATTAATTAGCCCTCGATTTCGACTCGAGTTTAATAAATTTTCGTTCCACTTTGTCTCTCTTCCACTCGCTCGCATTGAAAATGTAAAAGGAAATGAAAATGGGAGGATAGAAATTGCGAACCCGACTCATTTGATATTTGTCGAATTTTCGGCTAGGCGAATTCTAGCAAAGGGTAGCATTTACCTCGCCACCCCGGGTACCTGCGCATACACCGAAAACCTCAAAATCGAAATCTTGGTGTACGCTCGTTAGCCGGAAGCTACGTTCGGAAGCAAATCGACCGCGCCCATGGAGTAGCGCGTTCCGATTGGCCAAAATATTTAACCTGCGATTAACCGCCGCTTCTCTCGCACGCGTATACAGAATGATTCAAGAATCAAATAGCAAGAGTCAACCGTGGGATAGACTGGGTACATATTGTACCCGAATACCGCCACCATCCTCTCCGTCGTCCTTGGATACGAGTTTATGTGCGAGCTCGCGTCTATGACGGCGACATAATGGTAAGTATATATATCCACATGTGCGACCACAATGAGAGAGAGCAAGGGAAAAAGAAACGAAGAAAAAGATCAAAACGGCCAGAGCCACAGGCGGAGAAGAGAAAAGAGAGAAAGATAGAAATAGAGACGGAAAGAAGACCATCTCTCGACAGGGAACGAGAGAAACAAATGGGAAACTGAAAAAGCGACCGAATAAACCCACGGAGATAGAGAGAGAAAAAATCGAATCCGGGTGAAAGCGAGATAGACGAAACGAACGAGTTTGGCTAAGCACGCGTTTTCCACCGGAGTAAAAGAGAGAAAAGATAGATCGAAGGGAAGGTAGAAAGAGAGAGGGAGAGCGAAAGAGAGAGAGAGAGAGAAACTGGAAAGATAGAAACGGCAGAGATGCTGCTGACATTGCTTGAACATATTTGAGCTGCTCCGCTCATGACCAAATATTTATTTATTTACTCGGTAATATACATTTGTATTAACCGCGTAGCGCGACTCGGGACACGTTCATTCAGATTCCCCTCGGAAATTTTAAGCAGTACATATTGCACGGTTAATTAGCAACACCACTGCGTTATATCGTTCGTTGCACTTATCGACCGTACGAACATCAATCGGCACGATCTTAATTAGCGCGGATCGTAGATGAGATGATAGCGCATTTTAATATATACGACTTCGATGGATCTACGCGTATATCTAAATGCATGCGATGCGATCTGTCTTCCATGGTGATCGCGTTGACAGTAGGATACGTTTTCCTATCATTTACTCGAGTCTTGTTTAAAGAGCAATTATTTTCTCACCTATACACCTAACACATACGTAGATAAATAAACGCGTAGAGATAGACGTCTATTACACCTTAAAAGTCCCTTTACGACAGACGCTTCTTCTCTCTTCGGGAACTGAAAATTCTCCGATACGTTCTCCTTTTATTTACACGCTTTTGCACGGAGACGCAGCGATAATGGGTCCTCGACCCTTTTCAGATAAAAATATACTTGTGACACCTCGACGACCATCGATGAAACAAAGACTCGCGGAGTATTGTTTTACTCCGCGGGAGCACACCGTCGCGAGATATCATGGATAGTTTTCTTCGATAATTAATCGATAAAAGCACCTTTTGTTTACGTCCGACCTACATTACTTTGCGATAACGTCTTACGTTTACCCGCGAATCGCCTTCGACTTCGACTGTTCTATCGTAAAAATGTCACATCATTTTCTTTCTTTTTGTTTTTTTATTTTATTTTTTCCATTCGACCAGACAATTACGAGTATACACATGTATGCACAACACGTACGGGGAGTATTTACTTATAATGCAGTTTTATCATTTTTATACGCAGAAATTAACATTTCAAATTGTTACAGAAATATAATTTGACATTAATAGACGAGAAAATTGGTCTCGCAAACGTACCTAGAAAAAATTGGCAATGCAATTCTCTTTTGCATTAAAACGATGCTCTCGTAATAAATATGCAATTTTATGATAAAATTCTTGTCTAAGTATAAAAAGTTGGAAACGTTGCGTTATACATATAAATATTCGTTGTTTAAAATTGATCGGTAAAAAGGTAGGAACAATTGCGCGACTAACTGCATATACGAAAGGAAAAAAAAAAGAAATAAAAGACGAGGAACGCGTTGAGATATGTGTTAAACCCACGAAAGCATCCAGAAAGCGAGGCGAGAATTTCCGGGACATTCGGAAATCGTCGAAGGCGTCTCTACTCATCCTTCCGGAAACGTGATTTCACCTGGTTACCAACGGTTCGAGTCAACGACGACGACGACGACGACGACGACGTCTTCGGAATTTCGACGACGAGCACGCGTCCTCGACATCTTTCCCGCCTCCTTTTTCTGCGGCGAGCACATTCCTCCTCCTCTCTTGCTTTTATTTTTCTTTCCTTTTCTCGCCAATTTTGAACATCAGTCGGCCAAATTCGAAACGCCTACGAGTGCAAACACTCGATTTTCTGTTTAGAAGTTGGAACGGTTCGAAGGAAGGAAGGAAGTTCCGCCCGTGAATATTTCGCAAATAAATAATAGAAAATAAAGAAAAAAGGTATATAAGAATCAATTGGGAAAATTGAAATAATCTTATCGAAAAGCACCTTTCTTCTCCGATCGAGAAGTTCTCATCGCGTAGGTAGAGATAAGAAGCATCATGGCGAGATAACGTTAAGGATATCTATATATAGGGTGTGTAGATGTACACAACATTATCGTAAAAAAGAAAAAAGAAGAAGACGAATAAGATCGATGTTTATTCCCTCCTATGAATTACCCGATGCCCGACTGAAAATAATATTATTCGAATAATAATCTAACATCATCCTCGACTTAATCCATAAATTACACATTTCTACTAACCCAAAATTAATTTTAAGACCGAGTAAAACATCGAACGATATAAAAAAAACCATAATAGAGATCGTCGGAGATGAAAATTCCCGAGTATGGCGTTTGGCCAAGACTTTATTACAGCGATACTTTGGCTAGCGAGAGAAAGCGGAATACTCGATTCGCGATGAGATCTCTATGTTAGCATGCCGTTGATTCCATGGTATATTTAAAGAGGTCTCAGTTTTGTTTGAAGGAATTAACAAGAGGAAGTGGAAGAATGCGCTGGGGAAAAGGAGCCTCATTTTCCGGTATCAATCGAAATAATACTCTCTCTCTTTCTCTCTCTCTCTCTTTCCGTCTCGATTTTGATTCTTTTCCTCTTCGAAAAATATCGAGTAAGTAAATTACAAAGAAGAAGGAAAGAAAGAAAGAAAGAAGAGGAAAAAAAAGCCCTAGGTATTCCGTAGGGAAGCAAACAAATGATTTCAACTAGACTGCGGTTTTGTAGCTCGTACTTTTGGCCACGACGACAACGAGAAGTCGTCGAGAGAGAGAGAAAATAAGGGATGGAGAAGGGACGGGGTAGGGATGGGGAAAGGAAGAGAAAGGATAGACGTTAAAGCCTGGTGGACGGTTGCGAAGGTACTCGCGGAGGCGTCTATTTGCGTAGATCCGAGAGATCGGACAAGTGGCGAAGCCTTTGTCGGACTTTGTCGGCTCCGTGGGTGGCTCGTTTCCACCTCTCTCCTCCAGCCCTTCTTCTCCTCCTCCTCCTCCTGCTCCTCCTCCTCTTGCTTTTCTCATTGTCGTCGTTCTCTCCATGACAATCCTGTCCTCGGCAACCCCCGAACTACTACCTTCTTCACCCCCTACATCATACTCGACTTTCAACTGTCCTCCCAGTCAGTCGGTCTCCTCCTCTTACTCTCTACTATTTAACCGAACGAATGCAAGATCGGGGAGATCCTCCCGACGTCATTTTACCAACACCTCTAACGTCTTTGCGAGTGTGAGTCGCCTGTCACGTACGTGCAAGATTTCCAGACGGTCCCTCTTCTACGATTAGTATGTTAATAAGTAAATAATGTTTAAAACGATATATATATATGTGTGTTTAAATAATCTGAGATATAAGTAGAATCCATTAGAGTATTCAAATAATTCTTAATTAATCGATGGAAATGTGTATTGTTGTTTAAAAGCACCGAGTATACGATCTATGTACCATCCTCTTCAAAATTCGCCGTTGAACTGAATCATTGTCCTCTATGAAATTACTTTTATTCAATTTTGTTTATGCGCCCTATCGAACGTTACGCATCTGTTATAAAGAAAATAATACACCTAATTAATATAATTTCAGATTATATATATATCAAATATTCCGATTTTAATATTTTGTTCATTTTTATATAATTATTTGAACGTTCCTGCTCCTGCTCTGAACGAACAAAGGGTCTCGTTCCACGTATCGCAGTGATACTTGTTTCGAAAACTGTAAGAAATTTACCAAAAAAGTTGATCAAATCTTAACGTTGATATTATTAGCGTAAAATTATTAGTGCAGAGTTTATTCGATCAATTGTTTATCCGTGTTACGTCGATGATCCGAAAGTAGAACAAGACGAAACATCCGTGCAACCAAACCAAAGATGCACTACGCTAAGAGGCTTTTCTTCTTCCAGCATAGAGAAGATCGATCGAACGATTTGTCGAGAAACACACAGAGAGCTCAGTGTTGCGCGTTTCCTTTGTTTTACGTAATTTCCGCACCAATATTAGCACGCTGCGTACCCGTCTTCGTGTCCCATACGTTTCTACGGAACGAGAGAGAGAGAGAGAGAGAGAGTCGACTCCAGTGCATCGGAGAATTGTATGTTCTTCGCAAACAAAGCAATCAATAGCAATCTCTTAACTCGTCGCAAGTATAAACTACAATACTACATTGCAATGATATGCTATTGCACGCTATTCTCTCTCTCTCTCTCTCTCTCGCTCTTCGCGTTGAATATTATTACGATTGATATTGCAAGAGAAAAATGAACTTTGACTAGAAAATCAATAACAAAAAAAGAAATATCGAGCTCGCGGTAGATAGCAATATCAAAATATCGTTGTGAAAAATAAGCGTCGAGTTTGGGGGACGGACCCACCACTACTCGTCTAATCTTTTTCAAAATGCCGCCGATACTCTCTGGTACCCTTTTAAAAGTCGAAAGTTGCCGCTTCGAGTACACATCGAGGAGGACTCGTTTCGTGTTAAACGTTGGATTCCTTGTAAAAAAAAAAATAAAAGAAAAAGAAAAATAAAAAGAGACGAGGAAAGAACGCAGTCATAGAAGTAAAAGAGAAGAAGTAGGACCTCTCTCGAGAAAAAACGCATACACCAACACACGTACGTGAATACATGAAGAAATAGAGAGAGAGAGAGAGAGAGAGAGAGAGAAGGCCGGGCCCTTTCCAAAAAATTTTCAACGTGCCGCTATTTGTTCAGCAAGTTGGGTCAAACATCGAATCGTGCCCATTTCACTTCTCCGTTCGTTCGCAGGGACAGCAAAGTACCTTCGTAGGTATATAGTCGAACTGTTAAGGGCGAACCCGCGCTCCAAGTTTCTACCATTTACCTGAGAGAAAGAAAAAGAATCAGAGATAAATATAATATAGACTCGCGGCTTTCACAAAGAACTTTCCTCGAGAACTTAAACGATGACTCTTATATTAGCAAGAAACGAATGGTTACTCTCCGTATTTCCGCGACTTTCACCGATCACCTAACTCTTCGTAGTATCGGCTTATCGAACCTTACGATAACGATTTCCGTTACGAGAAAATACACCGTCTACTTAAAGGATAAAAGCATGTAACATAGTCTAACAAACTATTCGATCGACGTTTAATATTATCGTCGTCGATATCTTCAACTTAAAAATCCTTCAATGAATTTATCTATTGCATTTCTTACGCGCACAGATGTCTGCGTACACGTGTGCGTATCTTTATAGAGACAAATATATATATATATTAAAATAAATTCTTTTTATATATATAGGTATATCTCTCGCGATTATTCTTTCTTTTTATTTTTTCTTTACTCTTTCATTTTCTATTTATCTCTCCCTCTCTCTCTTTCTCTCTCTCTCTTTCTTTCCGTCCGCCTCTCGCGGTGAAATACTCACACGATGATAACGAGACTTTGTTTGCGTAAAGATAACGGCGTGTTCTACCTGGCGCCCATCTTCTTAACGATCCCGACATCCCCGTGTGTCTTTGTATCAGAAATAAAGCTCTTATTATTTTCCATTACGCTTGCATACTTTTCTCTCTGTTCCTAGTATAAAACGCTCGAAAATATTCCAGAAACCTTCCTCGGATACGTTCTTTTTCACTTCTTTGAGATAAACGATATTATTGTACACGCTGTATCAAAATGAAATGAGTAAATCTAATTGTAAACTTTAAACGACGCGGGAAAAAAAGAAAAATAATCTTACGTCGTTTAATAATTAATTAATATTTCGATGAGAATATATTAAAAATTTAGCGAGAGAACGCTTTTGCGCTCGCGTGTGTGGTTTCCGTAATTATTTTTATTTAAATACAAATAAATATAATAAACAATAAAGTAAGCATTATATCATATTTAGAAAATATTATTGGTAAGTAACGTATTGTACGATTAGATAATTACATGAATTGGTTGCACGCTTAGAAGATACACGTGTACAACGCGGATACTTGTGATCGTTCAATAACGCGTTAATAACTTTTATTCAATTTTCGGCAGCAATGCGACACGTCAACGAGAGAATTAGCTACGGATACCGAAAGCATTCGATGCATTCTATCGTTAAACGAGTGCACGGAGAAAAAGAACAACGCTAACGGATTGGTCGCGTGGCAAAAATCAGAATAAGTTGAACCCCTCGCCTATCGGCTATTGTATCTCGCACGACTGAACGAGGATTTAGTTCGGTTAAGCCTGTACCATTGGCGAGCTCTATTATTCCGATCCTAGCAACCTACAACCGACGAATCTATTGGTCTTTTCTAAAGAATGCACCGTCTGTCTCTGAGTGTGCGTGTACGTGTGTGTGTGTGTTTACGTGTTATGGACTGCGTTAGAGCAAATAACGAATAGGAGAACTATAATTTACTATGTGTAAACACCTACATATTATTATGACGATCCATTCGGTTGATCATCGTTTTATACAATGTTTAAGTAAAAATTCACGCCAAATACAAAGTATCCAATGAAAAAGATCCACGAGGAACAACCGCGTGTCTTATATCAAATAAAAAATGAGATCATATTGTTTTCGAAGTACGATGCAACATATATTCTATCCGACGAAAGTAACCGTAATATCAAGAATATTAAAAAAGACAATGAAAATACAAAGAAATCGATAGAAAGCTGATTGCGATACTCACTTGTAATCGATTAGACGTTACTCGATATTACAGAAATTGTATGAAAATAACGGTAAAAGAAGTAATATATGTAAGTCTTTTACCGTGCCGATTACTCTCCAACCTTCCGACGACAACTGACTAGCGAATAAGAAAACATGTAATAAAATACGCGAGAAATCAAAACATAGGTCGCATAATTAAACGACGATAAATATTATAAAGGTTTGTCTGAATATTTGATTATATAAACAGAGGTGGTAACATTTGTAAAAACATTTCATATGGAAATACCGGACTAATAGAAATAGAAGAAACATCGTGTTGGAATACATACATAATAAATGTAGAGATGTATGTATAGGTGCATATAGACTCTCGGGTGGGAGATTGACGAAAGGTCGAACGTATCTGTCGACATTAATGGAGTTGTTTGTCGCATCACGTAAATCTCGCGTAAACGCCCCTACGCTCACGGATCCGTGCCAACTGCTGCCGGTGGTGGCGAGGGTGTTCAATGGGGATACGGCTTAAGATCGCACCGTTTAACATCGGCTATGGGGTTCGGTTTGCGACCCCCGTGGATACGCCGCTGGTGCAACACCCGCGAATAAAACACCCCATGAAACGCTAACTACACTCGTTGCGGCTAACCCGCCCCATACGATTTGCTCAATTCGATATTTAGAGACGTTTCTATATAGATTCTTATTTTCAATTTATTCCTTCGGATTTTGTTCTAACGAAATTTCTTATATTTGTTAATAAGTTCTTTTTCTTTTTTTCAATATTTTCCTCGTATTATTTTGTCTATACGTTCGTCTATCGAAGAGCATGCCTGAGAGATCTTCGTTTTCCGTTTCGACGAGTGTGCGTAGGGGGTTGATAGAAACTGATCGGAGGGAGGATTGGCAAAGGGAAAAAAAGACTGGTAGACGCGTGCAAGGGGTAATCCCAAAGGATTGTTCGAAGAATTAGCAAGAATATAGGAGTATTTAGATGAACGAACGTCCCGTCGACCGTATAAATCGGAGGTGGTCTTTTACAATCGTCTTGTTTGTCCTGTACGAATCATCGCGCGCAGAGAAATTCGTTAAAGGGAAAGACGATATACGTTTCAATATAATATCCCCGCGCGTTCCTCTCTCTTTATTTTTCGATAATTAAAACGTTTTTCCGGTTAATTTGTCAATATTAATATTCGACGTTGAAAATATCTCTCTCTCTCTCTCTCTCTCTTTGTAACGAAAGAGAGAATCCACGTTGGGATAGCTTCTTTACATTTTCATTTTGTTCGTTCGAACGGGGAGAAAATGTATGCACGATCATATTTTAATTGTAAATCGAATTATTAACGAGAATACAATTTTTCCCATCGTCGTGGTAGAAAATTTCGAAGCCACGCAAACCGGTGCGCGTATCCCGCATTGATTAGGAATAATTATCCGCTGACAGGATAACGCCGGATTAAAAGCCAGAAACGTCAGCCTGGAAATAATTGTTATTAAATGTAAACATCCGAAATGTTTTTAACGACCGTGCGCAGAACGGCAACAACCCTCGATCATTTGCAAATCGTCCCGTATGTTTCACTCTAAATAATCATCGAATATTCTGAGCATGCGGTTATTTAAACCAACTGAACTATAAGCAGTATTTGCTTCGCGTACACAGATTATTGAATGAAGTAAAATCGAGTCGCTTTGCGCGGAAAATAATGTGCGCCGCTGCAAATTTGACGAGACGCTTCGCATTGTTCCCAATCGACCAAGACCGATCGACCAAGACCGACCGACCACCATTTTTACATTCATTATTCATTAAAGATCAAAGTACCGACAATTCATTACCGAGAAAACTACTTACCGAAATATATTCCTAACGTCTATATATTATTAATTAAAAAACGCGACAAAATTCAAAATAATCATACGACGTCAAACACACATATAAACGTAATTCAGCGAACATTTTTTCAAATAGTACGATACTTTGATTCTTAGAAAAAAACAAACAATACGTTCAATTAGATTTGATTGTCGTAGTCGATCATTAAAAAAAAAAAACGCAACGATTATCCTACTGACAAAAATAGCAATAGATAACGTTATATCGCATAACCTAATTTCACGGAACGATGGAAAAACCGATTAGAGATTAAAAGATGATTCTGCACTTGACTTATTCAGCCTGACATTCCTTTTATAACTTGCATCACAACAATATTTGATAAGAAACGAGATTCTAGATAATTATCAAGTTTCAATATATTATTCGAATGCATCGAGAATCGTAAATTGTTATTGAAGACAGAAAATAGTAGGGTTATGATCATTGTTTTACGTATTATAAAAGAACAAAGTAATCTTACCGAATAATCCGTATCTTCTCGCATCCTATGGACACCATAAAACGTATATCGACAACTTTCGAATTATATTACACACTTAAAAATAAAATAAATCTCTTCGCGAAAAAGATTAGGACGCGCGGAAAGTAAGAAATGGAAAACTAGTGCGCATGCGTGTACCGGCGTGATACCGATTAAGGCGCCAAATTACGAATCGTACTTAAACGTCTTCGTAGTACTCGTGCAATACAAACTTGCATTAAACGACGACAAAATTGGATTCGTTTTCAATGGAAGACAATAACGAAAAAACTGTAGGAAAAAGAAAAAAGATGGTGAAATGTTCGTTGCTATCGGAGAAGCAGACACGGTCGCAATATTACGAGAGGCAAATCTATTATCCGTGGAGTGACCGCGCGCGTCAAGACTGCATGATGGATGAGCGGTGATTAATTATATGCTGTCCATCCCTCCTACCAACCCCCTATTCTCATTCTCTCCCGTCATCGCCGATGGACAAACAGAGAGATAGAGATAGAGATAGGAAAAGAGAGAGAAAGGAAAAGGAAAAGAAAAAAAAAGAGCGGCCTAAAGCAAAACGCAGCGAAGAAAGTGTGCAACGCATCCAACAAACGTTCCTTCTTCCGGTCTACGCGTTCGATGACAGACTGGACGTTTCATGAGTGACGTATTAATTTTCTGGAGTGGATTAGAGTGGACTAGAGATTGACGAGGTTCTACGTGCTCGTACATCCTCTTTCTCTCTCTCTCTCTCTCTCGTTGAAACACGACGTGCTGGTCGAAGCATCATACGGATTTGTAGGCCGATGACCATGCCGATGATCATGCCATGACTATTCGCGTTGGTCGGCCATTACGACGATGGTCTTAAATACGCGCCGGTCATCGATCGATCCGAGGGATTACAACGAAGAAGAACTTTATGCGAACCCGACGAATTACTTTTCATAAGAGTAACTTTGTACCTCGCGAATGAACAATCTCCTTCCTATGGTTTCATCCTATTAAGGAACTATAGTATACATAATAGCGTATAATTAGATGGTGCGTTAGAATCGGGCTTCGAGCTTTGTAGATCGAGGGTGTAGTTGAGACATCGAGAACGGAGGGGTCGTTACGAGAATGCAACATGTGCGCCCGCTTTTGATCCGTCACACCTGATTTCGGCCCCGCACGACTCGCCCTGCTGATTTCGACGCCCTAAGAATTAAGGGATCGTTTAGTCCATATTTATTGGACGCGAGACACCGGAAAGTAGCTTACAATTAATCTCCGCGTAAAAATCTATCCTCTATTTTTGTTCGTAGATATCTTTTATTCCATCGTTCGTTCGTTAATTCCTTAACGAAACAATCCCGGTGCTCCATTTTCGATGATGAATATTTTCAAAATGGTCGAATACGAAATAAAAGAAGAGGAGAGAAAAAACATTAAAAGTACTATAAAGTACTCGCATCCTTTCAACCTTTTACAACCCGTTACCAACCAATCAATTTCAAAGCTTTGCCTTTTCTCTACGCGAAAAAGCTAAATGAAGGTGGCACCGACAAATGAATGTCCCGGCAAATATCAGAGGAGTTTCGATCGGCAACACTGCCACGACCAACCACGACCATCCGAAAGCTGTTTTTCATTCGAATCGGTCGTTTGTCCGTCGCCGGGAGAGGGGTGTCGTCCGAAACGCAATGCTACCATCGAAATTAACCACCGACCGAATAACAATCGAACTCCTCGGCTGTGAAAAAGCGCGGGAAATGGAAGCGGGGAAACACCGGCGAGGGTGGAGGGTGGCGAGGGTGGTGGCGGTGGTGGTGGTGGTGTCGTGCGTGAAATTGGAAACGCGGCTCTATTAAAACGCCATTAATGGAGATTCGCAAATGGCACGTTTCGGGAAAACTCTATGAAACTCTGCGATCGGGTTGGTATTAGACGACAAATGAGAAAATATTTCTGTCTAATACCTAATGCGTACTAATTTTAAATGAAATTTTAGTTGACATTCGTGCGATAGTCGACTTATGCGAAAAGGGGTACGAGAGAGCGGAACGAACGGTGGAAAATAGAAGAGAGGAAGAAAAAGTAGAAGAAAACGAAACGATGAACAATGGAGACTAGGTAGAATAGGGAAGAAATATATCTACGCGGAGATAGTGGATGGAAAGCGGAGTGGAAGAGACCGATAGAAATGGACGGAGCGCGACTTTAAAGAAAGCGGAGCACCTAGCAGCGGCGTGGCGCGTAGGAAGAAAGAGATAAGAATAAAAGAGGAGAATAAAGAAGAGAGGGGGAGAGGGAGAGAGGGAGAAATATGGCGAGGTCGGCGAGCACGGGGAACTTGGTTATCAGTGAGAGCCGGGTAACTCGAGCTTATCGATGTGTGGGTGTGCGCGAGGTGTCGGCCATGTTGAACGAGCCTGCGTGCTCGGTACCTCCTCTCACTCTCCGAGGCGCGTCAATACCACAGGCTGCCCTCCTCCGCGCACCCCGCGGGACCACAATTCTCGTAGGCCGCGTTCGCCTCGACCAACCAGAAAGCAAGCTGATACCTCGCCGTAGCGATGGCAACGCTTCGTCGTTCGAGCTGCATCACCAACGCTCCCTCCCTTCCACCCTTCCACCGTACGCTCTCCTCCTCCCTCCGCCCCGCCACCCGCCGGCTCCAACTCCTCTTCTTTGCCGCCCCGTTCTCCAAGAAAACGAGAGAAACGAACAAGAATCCTTACCGAAAGGATACTTCAACTGCGAACGCTGAAACGATCGAACTTTCAAATTCATTTCTTTCTCTCCTTTTTCTACACTTTTTTTTTTCCTAATGCGAATATGATATCGTAGACGCAATAAGATCGTAATTTATCGAATTTTCATTTTCCTCTCCCATATCGAATCGACGATAACAACTTACCGAAGTAGATCATAATAGTTACGATACACACGTTGAGTTTAGCTATTTATACGCGCGCGCGCGCGCGCGTCTGTGTATGTGTGCGTGTGCGTGCGCGCGTGTTTATGTACATACATATGCATACTTACTTGCTCGCGTAGTATGGTGAATCTGATTCTAGTAAAGTACTCGCACGATATAGTTTCAACGCGAATATATTTGTGATAAGCGTGCAAAATCGATACAGAACCTGGATGATCTCTTTACTTTAGATAAGATAATTAAAAACATCTTGAACGACGAAAGAGTCGATCGGTAATGCCATTCGAAGTATCTTTCTCGCCATTACGACGCGTAATTGTTACGCGTTCGAATTCATGAATGAACGCGATCTAATATCGCGAGATTTTCATTCGACATTGACGGAATGAAGAAAATAAGAATTTAACGGTCGGTCATTCGTTATTTCTTTTCTTTCCTTTCCTTTTCTTTCCTTTCCTCGTTTTTATTCTTATATTTCATTTGATTTCTTTTTATACTTTTCTCTCTCCTTTTCATCCTCTCCACCGTCTTCTTCTTCTTCACCGCGCCACCGTTGAAACTCGTGAACGCGACACAAGAGAAAAGGCGATAATATATACAGATATATAAAGTGTCCAAGAACCAAAGGAAATTGGTCGAATGAGAAATGGCGAGATGTTAGAGCACCGCGTGAAATATTAAAAAGCCCCATGAGATGGAGACAAAACCAGCGCGAACTTCTCCCAATGATGAATTTTTATTCTCGTCCCTTTTCAACGAGAGAACATCCCCCTGCTGCTAGCTATTTAATGCTCGCCACCTTTAAACAATTTTCTTATCGTTTAGATCTTTCTTTTTCTCCAGTCCTATCGTTACTTTTATTCGTAGATGTATATATATATACAGGTATACTTACAATTCAATTGATCCGCGTAGAAAAGATTCAGGGAAATATAATAGAAAGGAAAAGAAAGAAAGAAACAAAAAAAAATAAAAATGATCGTTAAAAGTTAGGGAATGTTATTAGGTAGATAGATGGTACGTGCCAAGCGTGACATTAACACCCGGATTACATTCTAATTAACAAGGAGTTTGTCGTATGTGACCGCTCCCTAATCCGTTTACGAAAATTTCAATTTCTCGGCCGCACCTAAGTAAACCGGATATCCCACGATTTCGGCCGCACGTTCGCTAGAAATTCGGCGATCACGTCGCCTGAGTGCAAACTACCAAAGAGAAAGAGAAAGAGAGAGAGAGACAGAGAGACAGAGAGAGAGAGAGAAAAAGAACACAGACTTTGTCTTTCGATATTCGCAGACAAAATTGCGCCGTCGGAGATTAAATCGTTCGCGAAAGAAGAGATTAAGGCTTTTCATAGGTCCGCGTAGACGGGAAAGATTATCCTAGATATCTATTCTTTAACTCAATCCTTCTTTTCTTAAATCAGAACTTTCTCAAGAGTTTCTGATTATTTTACACAGTAAGGATATACTCGATAAATACTATTGAAAAGAGAAAGAAAAACAAATAACTAGTCGAGATAATACATAGAATATAGACACGAGGATATATACGAGGCTTTAGTATAAGAGATGTATTATCGATTATTATGATACGATTGTTATTATTATCGTCATCTTTTATCTACTCGTCTTATCGGTTGATCTTTTCTTTCTAAAATAGGTACAAACAAATTCCAAAATAATCCAACTTAAACTATCCTGCACATTTTTTTGTTTAATTTTATTATTGTAAAAAATAGTCTCTCTCTCTCTCTCTCTCTCTGAATCTCTTTCTCTCTCTCTTTATTTCCAACACGTTTACTACTAAACGTCAAGATGCGGACATTGAACGTCAAGGCTCTGCAACGAGATAGTACCTGGCGCGCGATATCTCCGACGCATTATGGCTGCACGTGCACACAACCTAAAGAGAGATTACAAACTGGTATGTATGGTCCAGCACACTGTTGCACGTAGCTCGATTACACGACACTCAACACACGCGCGCGCAAGAAAGAGGGAGAGAGAGAGAACACTCGAGTCGATACGGCAAACCTCCCTTCCCACCCCCTCCCACTCACTCACTCACTCTCTCTCTCTCTCTCTCCCTCTTTTATCAACACGAACCTCTCCTTTTCCCTTTCGATCCTCCAACACTCCCCTCTCGTGATATAACGAGGGGGAGGAAGAGAGAGAGGAGCCCTCCTCGTGAAAACTGCACGTTTAACTACGTAAGTTACGCACACAGACGCACGCGTGCGTGTTTAAATGTGTGTGCGTGCGCGCGCGTACGACACGAGTACGTGTATACAATCACACACAAACATTGTTCATGATTTAGTCAAATATTGGTGCGATACACAGCTTTGTAGTACCTCGCGATAGGAAGGTAGGTAGGTAGGTAGGTAGGTAGGAAGGTAGGTAGGTAGGTAGGTAGGTAGGTAGGTAAGTAAGTAGATATATACGTAGTTACATGGCTAACGCTGTATATCATACCGAATAATCCACGCTAGATTGCACTTAGATTGTCCAACCGTTAACTATGTAAGACTCATACATCGCAGTCGAATCAAATATCCAACATTGTTATTGTTTGTTACATAAAAATATACTTACTTACTTGAAGAAAATTCATTGTATCGAGTAGCTCGTCCGTTTGAATTTGATTTCCAAGATTTTGTCATTCTCCCTCTCGAGTTTATATCAATAAATATAGAAATATATTTACTTACGAGTACGCGCGTATGTCTCTCTATGTAAGTATTTATCTATTTATTAAATATATATATATAGATATAGTCATCGCGATAATGACCCGTTACATCTTTGTTAAACAGACGATATCTTTTATCTTTTCTTTCTCCGAATACTCAAAATCCGAGTTCGAATTTTCATGTAAACATTCCCTTATACGAAATAACTAACAAGCGATTCTGTTTCTAATGAGCATAGCCCATCGATTGTATAGAGTAATAGCGAGATTAGGTCATTTACACAAGATATTTGATGGCACTTATCCGACAAAAGGCTCTATGTCAACGAGCAAATCTTCGAGTGCTCGTACAAATGTATCCGAATGGAAGTTAAATATTATCGTATAGACAACCACTTCATTTGCGCATCGCGCGCATGAATATTTTCATTTCAAACAGGACGATAAGAACTCTCTGATTTGTCTATGCGCGTATGCAGCTACATGCCACGGGATGTTTTCTCTCTCTCACTCTCTCTCACTTTCTCTCACTCTCTTTTCCTCTTGCTAACCGTCTGGCCCGCCGTATCGAGCAAATATAAACGGATTTTCTCTCGAGCTGTTTATAATAAAAATGAATATAAAATACACTAGTCGTAGAGAAAAAAAAAAAAGAAAAATTCTTTCCTCTCAGTTTCCCCTAATCGAACTTTGAATCTCCGCGACTCACCCCCCCAAAGAAAAAAAACATTCGAGATAATTTTCACACGAGATATCTCGACGACGGAGGAAATTTATTTTCTACCTGTAAAAGGAACTAAGATATGATTCGGCCCAATCACTATTTATATACGTTCCCCAATAAATTCAGAAAATGGATATAAGGAATATATTCGGAGATAGGAAACATTGTGGCGTGTATGCGTGAGAATGCGTCTGTGAACGTGTAAAAAATATGTAAACAGATGAAATTTCATAGAAATACGTTGCTTTATTGAAACACTTACATCTTCGATTCTCGTCGTTTCGTCCTAACCGCGATAATATTACTTTTTTTTTTTTTTTTATCTTTTTTTTCTTTTTTCCATATCTTTTTTCTTTTTCTTTTTTTTTTCCACTTCGCTATTTATCAACAACCCTTCTTATCGGTCGGACCAACGACGTTCGAAGGTTGCGTGACGTACGGGGGGGGGGAGGAAATTCGCCGTATGTGAAACTGTAATGCAATACCATGGAAGGGGGATGAATTTCTTAAGAAAAGAAAAAATACAAGAAAAATATGAAAAAGAAAAAGAAAAAGAATAAAGAAATGGAAAATATATAATCTATCGAGCGGCACGAATTACAGCCGAGGGAAGAAACTATCGTTGAAATGATTGATTAAAAATAAGGCGAAGGGCAAGTAAGAGTGAAAGCATTTTTAATATACAAGTGTATGAGATTTCGTCGTTCTTTTGAGATTTTCAATTTCGTACGCCTCCTCCTCCACTCGAGATCTGTCGACAAGGTTCGTTCGTCCTTGATTCTTCCATCGGCCGAATTCTCTCGAAATAATTGAACAATGATGATGCGAAACGGCGAGACGTTAATACGGTATTCAAATAAAACAATCAAATTATATAATAATTGCAGTGATGCTTATAATAATAGTAATAATAATAGTAATCATAGGGACAATAATAAGAATAAAAATGACAATAATAATAATAATAGTAGTAAAAATAATAATTATAATAATAATAATAATATAATAATAATAATAATAATAATAATAATTATAATATTAATTTTTATATTATAATAATAATAATTATTATAATATTCATTCGTATTATAATATTAATTTTTATTATAATAATAATAATTATATTATTACTATTATATTATTATTACGATGAAGAGATGATAATAATAATAATAATACTAATAATTATAATAATATTAAGGAGGAGTGATCTCTTGCGATACGCCAGTCGTTATTTACAGATTTCTATGTGCTAAACGCGTATTTCAAAAGTGTCATTTTTTTATCATTATCATTATCATTATCATTATCATTATCATTATTATTATTATTATTATTATTATTATTAATTCTGACGATTAAAAAAAGATCCCTATGAACTTTCTTCAACAGATCTGTGCGAATGTAAGCAAGGATAAAAAAGAAAACATAGCGCGTGAATGAAAAAATCCTGTACCCTATCTTCATATATACTTTTGAAATACGCGATTACAGTGCATTGCGACACCGTTTTCTTTCTCACTTGCTCGTTCACTCTTTCGTTCTATCGTTTTCTCAATTGATTTACCTTTTCTCTCTCTCTCTCTTTTTGCCTCTCTTTCTCTCTCTCTCTCTCACACATACACACATTCACGTACACACACGCATACATACATTTTTATATATAATATGTATACACCTAACATTATTTATCATTAAAGATTCCATTTATTTTTATATATATATTTTTTATATTTGTATTCATTTAATTATATATATACCTCTCTGTAACATAGAATATTGTACATTATACGTGTTACACGTTGTCGACTATCTACACGTATCATACAAAAAAACACTGAACGTATCCTGCGCGACGCTTTCACAAGAAAATTCATTCTTGAAACGTTCGTGGGCGAAAACATTGTTATTTTAATCGTCCATCAGATTCGAAAAACGTTTTATGTTATATTATATTTAATTATATAATTTTATCTCATTATCTTTATCTCTTTTTCTTTCATTCTTTTTGTTAATATTATTTCTTTGATTATTTCCGTTTGTTGGGACACGCGCGAGAGAGGCTTACGCACGCACGCACACACACTCGCATGCACGCACGCACAAGTGGACGCATTTGAAATGCATAATAATCGTCCTCGCGAGTATACGTTCGCTAATTAATATTTAATTTCGCGGATTATCACATTTTTGTCGCCCTGTGCCGGCATATATCACCCACCACCCTAATTTTAATATTCACCGTCATTATTTAAACAGCACCGCAGCCAACAACCTATCATCATCTTTCTCAGATTTACTCTCTTTTTTCTTTTTTTATACACGCTTCCCCCTCCTCTTCTATTTCTCCTTCTTCTTCTTCGTCGCCTTCCGTTTCTTCCTCACCTTTTTATTCTTCTTTTGATTTTTGTCTCTTGTTTCTTCTTTATTTATCTTTCTTCGTATATTTCTCTATTTAATTAATTAATTAATGAATGAATTTTTGTTAACAGTTGCTTCGTGTCTCCGACCGATTGTGAATTATAATAATTGTATATTTGGTATGGACGATACACACCGTATATTCACGATCTCGTTGTACCAACGTTTTAAGGTTTTATAACTTCTACGAGCACGCTTAAAAAGATAACGGCTTCCGAACGACGGCCGAACGATGATATTATGTAATGATCGATAAACTCACCGAAACGTTATAAATACATAGGCGTACAAGGTAACATTGCTCAAGTTAAATCCTCTCCCTCTCTTCTCTCCTCGCACATTTTCTATTATTTTCTTTTTCTATTCTTCTCCCGCTATCATTACGATAATGCTTCTTCGATAGATCTTAGACGACACAACAGCTACAAACATTGCATATGTAATTAAACGTCGAATCATTTCGAAGATGCATCATCGTGCGAACGAACTACGAGCGAAATTATTATTTTTATTATTATTATTATTATTATTATTATCGTATAATAATATATTATTAATATTTATTAATTTTTTGTATATTTCATTATTTTTGTTGTTCGTTCTTCTACTTTTTCTTTTTCTTCTTATCGCCATCGATTTCTATCGAACGTTTGATCGCGAAGTGCGATAACAATACAAATCGTTGATTTAACATATACCTTAAGATCATCCACCACGATATACGTTGAAAATATGCGGTAGTTTAGTATTAGTAGTAGTAGTAATAATAGTAGTAGTAGTAGTAGTAGTAGTAGTATAGTAGTAGTAGTATTAGAGACCGATGGCGATAAGTGTGACGCGCGAAATCGAGATCAACGACCGAAAACAAGCGAGCGTGCTTTTCTAAACAACAAACGATAATAAATATACGTTGAAAATAACTAATAATCGGAAAATGATTTATTTTTTTTCGAAAGATTTCTTGTCGCTCGATTAATACCAATCGTAATATCGATACTCGAACATCGCATTCGCTCGAAGTTACGTTCTCAATGAAAAGCTTCCTTTTTATTCTTTCACGCATCGTATACGCAAAGCATCGCACATTTTCGCACATACTTTGATATATATATATATATATATATATATACTTATAAATGATTGATTAGAAAATCATCGAGACAAATGATACAGAGAAAGAGAAATAAATTTGAGCCGGAAAATCGAATGAAAATGAAGAATTTTTTGGAAAGAAAAAAAAGAAAAAGAAAAAGAAAAAGAAAGGAGTGAAATAAAATTGTTAATTGTCGAAGAAGACGAATCGCGATCGATGGTCAAACTCTCGATCGTTTTGTTTGAAAGTAAAGCACACTACGAGCTTCTTCTTTTCTATTTAAATTCTAGCGTCTATAAGAATCGTTGTATACCACTCCATGCTACGTAAGTACAGGATCGTGGACGGAGGCTCGAGGAACGATTGTGCGCGAAATAAAACTATCGCAAAAACTATAAAGCATCGTCTGCATTATCGGTTAAATGTAATCGCAGTGGCAACAACGTTTTACTTCTTTTTTTCTTTTTCTTCTTCTTCTTCTTTCTCTATTTCTTCTTCTTTATCTTTATCATCATCATCATAATCATCTTCTCTTCCTCTCTTTCTCTTTCTTGTTAATTATTATTAATATTAATCTCTCGGTTCGACTAACCCCGTTAAAATTCGTCATTAAGCTCGCGTCAAAGCATATTCTTCTTCGTCGTGTCTCGCGTGTAAATATAGAATCGAAAATATTGTCCTCGCAATAATATCCAACGAGTGAAAACATAAATAACGTTTTCACGTTTACGCGGCCAATACAGTGATATATGTGTATAGATATTTATCGAATATCGATGTTCGAAGCTAATCGGTCGCATATCGGAGAGACACTTTCGCACCGTTTCTTTTTTTTTATTCTGTTTTTTTTCTTTTTGCAATTCGATTGCAATTTGCAATGTATACATTGATCGATTAGACGTACGCACCCATGATCATCGTCATTAATTATGCCTTTAAAATTCCATAGTAGTAGTAGTAGTAGTAGTAGTAGTAGCACCACCTTCGTCTTCGTCATCGTCACTACCACCCACCACCACCACCACCACCACCACCACGACCACCACCATCATCATCAACACACACCCTGCCGCGAATTCGCAACTCGAACGTACGCGAATCAAAGTCCAAGGCTTTTTCACTTTTTTCGCGAGGACGAGGAAAACTATTCGGGAAAGCAAGGGAAAGAAATCGCAAATGACCGACGCGTCGTACTTTCCAATTAAAACGATACGTAATAATCGTAGAGGATGGAAAGATAATATAAAATGATCAAAACGAAGTGTTATTTGCGATAGAAAAGAGAATTTTCGAGATCATTGTTCGAATACCGGTTTTGGCCGTACCTTGGATCGAATCAGAGAGTCTCCTTTTCACGCGATACCTTCCGCCTCGTCGTCCTCTTCATCTTCCTCGTATTCGTCGTACTCGTCGAGCCAAGAAGAAGAGCTTTCGTCGGAACGACGTCGACGACGATGCTGCTGCTGTTCTGTTGATGATAATGATGTTGCGCGAGAGAAGACGAAGAGGAAGACCGAGAAGGGAGCGATGGTTGTGGTTGTGGCGGTGGCGGTGGCGGTGGCGGTGGCTGTGGTGGCGGTGGCGGCGGCGGCGGCGGCGGCGGTGGCGGTGCTGGCGGCAACGGCGGTGGCGATGAAGGAAGAACGTCGTCGAGCATTGTCCTCGGATGATGGGTTAAATTAGCGACGGTACTACCGGCGGCATAGGCCGCAACGGCAGCGACTCAAGCCAAGGCGTAGGGGTGGGTAGCGTGATGTCACAATCCCGGAGCCGCCGTCGCGACCGACGGGGGAGGAGGCGCACTGCTGGTACTCACGCTGGTCGCGTGATGGTACAAAGGACTCTGGTAATACTCTTGATGATGGTGATTGGTCATATTATGCATGGGTCCCCCGCCGGTGTTCGAGCCAGCGTGCATCCCGTTGTGATGATGATGACTCGGCGGCGCGGAATGCGCGTGCGGATGATGGGGCGAACTGAAATTCGCGTAACTCTGATGAATCTGATCGTACATCTTCATTTCTGGCGGCTTCGTGTCTTGAGCACCCGGCGAAGTTCCTGCCGTTGCACCGGGTAATAGCCTGGTAATGCTGAACGGATGACTGGCAGCGGTATAAGGTGGCTCCTGTTTTAAGCTACCCGCCATGCCGTGATGAAGAGCCGCCGGATCGGACAACAAGTGAGGATGAAGAGTACGACTGACCATGGCCGTAAGCTCGTCGTGAGTCGTACCGAGATCTGGTCCTAACAGTCCACCGATATCGGTGGTGTCGCTTTTCAGAGCGGCGTGATGCTGATGAAGACCGGCCGTCGAGTGATGGTGATGATGAGACGAGACCAAAGAATGAAGGTCTTTGTCGTCCTGTTGCTGCGGAGCGTGATGAAGGGACGAGGGCGTCTTCTTACCGCCGTGTCCGAGATCGTGAGAATTAGGACTGTTGTGACCGGCGGCGGCGGCTGCGGCGGCTGCAGCAGCGGCGGCGGCGGCAGCGACCGCGGCTCCCGCCGTGTGGTGCTGTTGATGTTGTTGGTGTTTGTTATTCTGCCTCGACAACTCTTTCTTTTCGTCTTTGAACCTTTTTTGACGGCGCAAGTAACAACCGTTCTCGAACATGTTACCGCTCTCCGGGTGGAGCGTCCAGAAGGAACCTTTGCCCGGCTTATCGGGCGTTCGCGGTACCTTGACGAAACAATCGTTGAAGCTCAGCGAATGTCTTATCGAATTTTGCCATCTCTGCTGATTTTGCCGATAGAACGGGAACAAATCCATGATGAATTGATAAATCTCCGAGAGCGTGAGCATTTTGGTCGGCGCGTTTTGTATCGCCATGGTGATCAAACTAATGTAGGAGTAAGGCGGTTTCGCGTGCGTGTAACTTCTTCGGTAAGATTTGTCGGTGCGTGCACGCTGAAGGGCAGAATTCGGAGAGTCCGGCTCGGCTAACGACAATGGGTCTCTGCTTACGGCGGTACCACCTCCCGGCGTTAAAGGGCCATAACCAACGGCACTCATGCAGGCGCCCCCGCCACCCATCGACGTACCTCCATAGCCGCCCATTCCACCGCCCCCCATCGAAGCCATCCCCATAGCCGAGCTCATCGTGCTCATGTTGAATCCGCCGGCTCCCTGAGGACTGCAACTCGGCCCGACTCCAACGCCCATCGACATTCCCATAGACACGCAGCCCATAGAATTGATCGAGCTGTAGGTGGGTGCCATGCTGCCCATGCTGGACATCGCGGCGCTCGTCATGGCACCACCGAGACTGCCAGCCTCGCTATACAGCTTTTGCGACTGGAGCATGGTCATAGAGCTCACCGGCGCCGGGGTGGGCTGTTGTCGAGACGTCAAGCGGGAATCATGAAAGCCTCGGTACCACGACTGCTGATAATCCGGTGACCCCTTAATCTTATATCCTCCCGTACTTCCTTCACTTTAATCCACGCGTCTCTCACTGGCTGCCACGCGTTTAACGTTTCAATTTCTTTTTCAAAGAATTTTTAAACCTTCACTCTACGTTTTCCAATTTACTTTTATTTTCTCGTCGTAACTCCGAATCTTTCGTGTTTCTTTACTTTTCCTCTTTGTCCTTATTCCTCGTGATTACACCAAAAACTCACTTAAATCTTTTTACCAGCACTGAAAATCTTATCCTCGTGTCCTCGCACTTTGACGAAAGTTCACCGGAATTTCAGTGATTAATTTTCAAAATTAACAATCGACTCTCACGAAAGATATCTATATTTCCTATTCGTGCACTTAGTTCTTCAGGAGTGAAGGTATGTATGCATGACGTCCGTCGGTTCGGGTCGGCACGAAGGACACTCGATGACACGCAAGTGTATGCTCTCGTCGCACGCGCACGCGGGGCGGTCTCGGTATATTTTCTAATTGGAATTGTTGTTCTGACAAACGACGCGAGACCTGAACACTTTTACGCGAACGATAATGCCGGCGGCGGCTGCGACGACGACGACGACGACGACGACGACGACGACGACAAAAACAACAATAACAACAGCAACAACAACAATAACAACAACAACAACAACAATGATGATAACAACACAACGATGACGATTACGACGACGACGACGACTACGACGACGACGACGTCGACGGTGGCGGCGACACTAGCCGATCGTCGCGTAGAAGCGCGCTCGGGTTGTTTAAATTGTGCCTGTTTAAAGCCACCTCACCTCTACACTACTCTCTAGCTCTGTATGCCGTATGGATGGAGGCCGGTTAGCGAGTGTAGTCCGCTACTCTTGAGTCGGCCAAGACTTGTTCAAACACAGCCCCCACCTGCGCAATATGGCGCCGCGCCCGATAGTTCTATTCGAACCAATCGTAACATTTCCATCCCCACCGTTCGGTTCGGCCAACCAATCGGACGACTCAGCCTCTCGTGCCGCGGCCACGCCACCGAGTTTCGAGATGCGTTGAATCGTGCTCGTGACGCGACTTCTCCCCCTCTTTATCATTTCTCTTTCTGTTTCCCTTAGTAGCGCAAGCGCCGTATCCTCGGGTGCTCTGAAATCGTCCGAAGGCCGCTTGCGCAATCTCTCTCCTCTCTCTTGGCCGATAAGCGCCGCCGTCGACGGGTCGGGTCGGGCGTCGGGTCGGGTCGAGCGTCGGGACGACCACGTTCTCGGGTTCCTTTCTGCTTTCATATTATATATCTTTCTCTCTCTCTCTCTCGTTCCTTCCTTCATTCCTTCCTTCCTTCCTTCTTTCACTCTCGTTCTCTTTCTCCCCCTTCCGCCCCCCGCACCCCCTCGCGACGACCGATCCGCCACGCGTTTTTACACCTATCGCTCTCCTCGTCCGACCTTTCTAATCGTCGCCTCTTTTTTTTTTTTCCTCTATTTTTTTTTTATCTCGCAACGTTTTTTTACCTGCCTTTATTCATCATCACCTTCTCCTCCTTCTTCACGAGATAGCCCGATGTCCAGCTTGCTTTTCTTTTATCTTTATCTTTTTTCCACGCGTCAGCGTGATACTTTTTTCTTATCCTTTTTACATCTTATCGGAATTTATTTCTATTTGTTTTTTTCTTTCTTTCTCTATTTTTTTTCTTTTTCTTCTTCTTCCCAAGGTGTACTTTTTTTCGTGCGGTGTTTCTCAATTTCTTTTGGGTGGTGCGAACAAGGATGTTATTTTATCGGTGAAGGACTAACATAAGCTGAATTCATCCCATCGTAACAATCTCGGTTTTCTTCCCTATCGGAACACGAGGTATTTCGATAAACCTAAATAGATGCATAGATATACGTTTGCTATCGTTTATCAAATTCCTCGTTGTTTATTTTTTACCATTTCAAATTATTTTCAATTGTCGTTTAATACGTTTGTTAACAAACAGCTTGATCTTGTCGTAGGCACAGCTACAAATATTTGAACGCAAGATCGATCCTTTTTTAAATCTTTGTATTTGTGTCGTTTATAAAACTACTTGTTAATATATATATATATGTATTTATTATTTGTACATTTTAGTTTTATCCGAAATGTAAAGAACGGATTGTTATATAAGTATACGCTGCTGTTACGTGTATTATTCATCCTCAAATTGCGGTGATTGAAAATTAAATAATGACCTATCAAAAATAAATGACGATTAATTTGATTATCTATAATAATCGATACGAGCAAATTAACGCAATGTTTAACGCCACCAGTTTGTCCCCAAAAGTATGCATTTAGAAAACAATTTAACGATCATATATTTCTTAATTTTGGGGCTAAATAATTAACAAGAATATTGATTTATTTGATATATCAGTCTGGCCAAACGTATGCACGTGCATGTACTTATTTATTTATTTGCATTAAAACAATATGAATAAATCAATCGATCCGACTATCGATGATCGGCGTTAATTATTCTTTACTTCTTCTATTAATCTATTTATATGTTAATATATACGGATAACGTTCTTTTTTCCTTTTTATAAAAAATGAACGCATAATAACATTTTTATTATAATCGTTAGCTTTTGTTAATCTATCATGAAAAAAATACAAAAATCGTCCTTTTAAACGATTAGTCACATCTATCCGTTCCGGTTAATGTCTTTCATTTTTTCAATTGTATTTTTTTTCTAACTTTCACCTTACAAATTCAAAAATAACTATTTTTTCTCAAGAGACCCTTTCATCATGCTTTATCTTTTTTCTGACTTTATTATTCTAAACAAGATAATTTATCTTAATGCATTCTTCTATTATGTTTTAAATTTATCTTTATTTTGCAAATATAAAAAGAAATTAATAATGATTCTAACGTCAATGACAATGATTCTAATGACACTTCCATTAATATCTATCTCCACCGTTTTACAAAGAAAACTAATATCTTAATACAGAATAGAATTTTTGTCAGCCTGTAGAAAGGTGAACAATATATATTTTTACAAATAACAGGACGGGAGATGATTAATTTAACGTCCAAGATAAAATGGAAAATTGTTCATCAATTATGAAAATAAAAAAAGTAAGATTGACTTTAGTTCGGAAGTAAGATGCGCGTCGATATAATATATCACGCAATGGCGGGGCGGGGGGGGGGGGGAAGGAAAGAAGGGAAATATCGTTGAAAAGTCGAGCGACGAATTGAAGGCACACAACTCGATGATTCGAGCGTTTAGAGTCGGCTAATACTTTACTCGAGAGATTCGTAAACACGCATAGTATAGGTATAGAAGCATTCACGAACGAGCTGCACGTTACAACGTTAGATCCAAGCACCCACCTGTACCGGGTCTTTATCGAGCCACGAATTGTTTGCGGAATGAAAATATTGTCCCTGTAAACAAGTAGCTACAATGTGCCGGGCAAAGCATTCTACGTTATAACAAATCGTACCCCTCGTGCCTCGTCCCGTCTGGATACAAGTGCGCAATCGAGATCTGTTTGTCTCGGTTAGTCTCGGTCCTTAATCTACGATTAAATAACGATTTGCTATTTGACCTAGATTACCGATATCGCGGACTCGATCGATTTGTCAAACGGCCGCTTTTAAACGAAGATACGATTAAACGCGCGCGACAACACTCTTTTGCCTTTGCGTCAAGGTTTGCATTTCCCCTTCCTTACCAACCTTTTCTCTTTCTCTCTCTTTGTTTCTTTATTTTATTTTTTTTTCTTTCCTTTTTCGTACGCGTACAACAATTGTTATTTTACCATTTGGAATACCTCTTTACCCATTTCAAAAATTTATAAAAATCCTCCTATTATTGGAAAACCGATGATCAATGACAATGAGAAAGAAAAAAGGTTACTTATGACTATTGACCATAATAAAAAAAAGTGTTTGGTCATTTTAAAAACAAATACAAAGGAGAGATGACGAAATAGGAACGAAGAGAATCGTGGGTATCCGAAGCGACGGTAACTCGTGATTTTCCCAAAAGACTCGACTACTCTACCTGACCCTCCACGTGGGTGGTCTCATCCCTTTCTTTGTATTATTAACACCAATGATGATTCCTCGCCGCAATGTAAAAACTATATACCTTCTTTCGAAAGATCATTCTGTGTTCATGGGATAATATTTCTATTTACTTTTCTTAAGTTTTTACATTTCTATGGAATTACTACCAAACAAAGAAATAAAATATTCGAGAAAAAAAATTCTATTATTAGAATAATCTTACTTTTTTTTCTTATGAAATAATATTTTCTCAAATAATATTTATAACATGACAGGGGATAATATTTAACCGAGATTGTTTTTTTTTTTAACAAATCACAGTACGGTTATATACTTTTCAACGTATATCAAAAGTGGACCCGCGTGATTTTCTTTGACGTGTAACATTGACTTATTGACAGCACATCTGTGTTGTCCTACTGACGTTAAAGCAACAAATCCTAAAGAATCGCTAGTACCCATCATCATAGACAAAAGTAAAGCAAACCTTAGCAATAACACGACAGGTAGATGTGTCATTTTTCTGGTGCATTTCTTTCCGTGAATACATTCTACTCTATTTTTCTAACGTTGATCACCCCCACCCCTTTCTACCCTAACCAACGCTGATTTATTGCCTTTACCAACAATCAAATAAAGACCGTAGTCAAATAAAATATCTTACCGTTACAAAAAATAAAAATAAACCAACATACATTTTGCGTAGTATTACGAGTATCATTTTAATATTTAATTTGTTTATGAACGAAACGAGATCATTTTTTTTTTTTTTCATTCGTATTAAGTAAATATATTACAGTCACACACGGAGAAACACACATGTAAAAATATAAATTTGCATTAAACGAGTAAACAATTTTAATATGCACATATACATATATATATATGTATATCATTTCCAATCGTATTTGTTATTTTTATTTAATACTTTTAATTTAACACAATTTTCACACCCTAGCAGCAAATTATTGAATTAACTTGTTAAACGTTAAATTAGATTTACCATGGCCGATGGCCGACGTTCTTAATGCTTTTTTTTCTTTTTTCTTTTTTTTTTATTGGGGTATTCTAAATTCCATTAAAGTCGCATGTGTTTGTCCGTGCTTTTAAATCCGATCAACAATCATTTGTACATTTTTTTTTAACGATCACCCGTAAAGGTAATCAAAAAAAAATAAAAAAAAAAAATAGAAAGAGAACAAAAAGAAAAATTGATGTAAGTAACAACGATATTTATGATTTAATCGCGTATAAAATCGTAATATATCGTACTTACAAAATGTTTCCGATGAAGAGAGAAAAAAGAAAAAAAGAAAAACAGAAAAGAATAAAAATAACAAATGATAAAAAGCAAAAGAAAAGGAGAAAAGTAAGAGAAACGTGGGAAGAGTCTATTATTTCTTGCTTGTTCACGATCGAGAGAAAAAGAGAAAGATAGAGAAGGGGTGATCCGAGCAACCCTCCGACGGGCCGATAGAACCCATCCGATGATTTGGCCCTCGCAAATCTGAGAAAAGCACAACGAAGCACGCACGGCACGTGTCTGGATAGCGTCTGCACCACCTCCGTCACGATAAAGCACACGCAACAAATATCCATCTATTTTTCCTTATCGTATCCTTTTTTTATTATCTTTGTTTTATTTTTTTTTCATTTCATTTTTAAAAAATCGCCGGACCAGTTATTTTCTCGATGGTCGTCGCCTCAAACGTTCGTATTTTTCCACGATCGTTTGTTACAGAGACGATAATCACGATGAAGTAACATTTTTCGATTATGTGAACGATTTAATTCTTGATTTCAACTTTTCTTTACACTAAATTCCAAGAATTCGGATAGATAACCATCTCTTTTTGTACTATTGTTCTATTTATTTAGACAAGATAAGGTAACAAAATGGACTGTGGACCTTGACCCTCGAACTTTGAATCTCCTGACAAATACAAGATTTAAATGTATCGTACGATGAGTCATCGAGGAAAACTTCGGTCTCGTTGATTTTCTTCTTTAACTTTAAAATTTCTATGCTATCGTGTAGACAGATGGAAACTCGAGGTACGCGTGAGGTACGCGAGGAAAAATTAGTCGCGAGATACAAAATGAGAGAGCAAATGTAAAATGTCGCGAGGGGAGTGGTGCAACATCGTAGAACTGTTCGTCGCGGTTCGTCGCGGTTCTCGTCGGAAAACGAACAGAGGAAACAGACTTTTCTATAATTTTTTTCCCTCCCCCCTCCTCCCCCCTTCCCTTTTTTCTCTTCTTATTTCATTTTTTTCCCCTTTTTTTTCTCTTTTATTTCTCTCTATCTCTCTTTTTTTTCAACGTTCTCCGACTAGAAAGGAAGCTCTTTCAGTACATGTAAAAGCACGTACGGTCGGGGGGATCGATTGTGCAAACAGAGCCCAGCTCCCTCTCCCTTCCCTCTTCCACCTCCACCTCCACCTCCACCACCACCTCAACCTCTTTCTCCTACCCCTCTTTCTCCATTTTCTATCCGCCGTTCTCTCGTTAAATTTCCGTTTCACCGTTTCCGTGTAAACGTTGTAAAAAGGTAAAAGTTGTAAGCAGCCTATCGTGCCGGGGGTAAAAAAAAAAAGAAAAAAAAAGAAAAAGTCAAAGAAAAAGAGAACGAAAGAAAGAGAGAAAGAAAGAAGAACAAAAAAAAAGAGAGAGAGAGAGAGGAACCGAACGAAAAAAAAAAAAAAATAAAATAGAAGAAGAAAAAGAGAAAACGAAAACATTGACTTTTAAACCTTTCTTTCTTTTGTACCGTCGTGTTCGACTATCCCGAATTTTTCCAAGGTAATTTTGAAAGGAATCTAAAACTTAGCCCCCTTAAACCTCGTTTCTTGATCTTTACCATGGATTCATTTCAGACGGGTTTTAACTTTTATGAATATCATATGTACGTTTAGGTAAAGGAAAATTCGTCAGGCTTGACGATCGATAAGGGACGCTAAAGGTAGTCCAAGGACAGGTGGTGGATGAGTCCGCGGATCAAAAGGCACAAATTAGCGGCGATTTTTAGTCCGAGTATCCTTTCCCTTTACCTCTCCCATACGTCACTCTACGACCGAGTCAATTTTAATAATTTCAACCCCCACTATCCCCCTCTCTCTCTCTCTCTCTCTCTCACACTCCCGAACAGCAACGTGCTCACGCGATGACTCGTAGAGTTCACCGACGAGTTTCAATTATCCGAGAACCTGAGTTACTCCCACGAGTTAACTTCTCCATGGGATATCGATCGTGCCCCGTTCGGTGAATGCACATAGGAAAAGCTAACGCGTAACTTGTCTTTTTTATTTTTTATTATTATTATTATTATTATTATTCCAGACTATTAAATACCTCTTACGTTAATAGTTAATTGACTATCCGGTTGGAGTTATCTTCAATGAATTTCGTATCTCTTCTGCGTTATATTTTTTTGTTGTTATTTTATTTTATTATAATTTATGAAACTCTTTATTTGCAATAAAAAAATGAAACCTTCTTCTTAAACCTAATATTTCTATCCCATCTTTCCTTCTCTCTCTCTCTCTCTCTGTTTATCTCTCTTTTCTTCCGTTCTCACCTGCATACTGCGTTACCGCTACAATCGTCATAAAAGCATTCAAAAGTACCTGCGCACCAGGTAACACAACCAATTCATTGCTCAAGATAGGAAGAACAAAGGTTCGCAGTTGTACGCGCAAACGAAAAACTTTTCTGTCGCAAATGCCGCCACCATAAAACCATAATCGATTTACGACCGCGGTATTTTTCGCTCTGATCCTTCGAAGGTTTCTTTATATATAGATTCTTTGTAAATCTATCGCCGAGAAATGACGATGATGATGATGATAATGATGATGATGATGATGATGATGATGATGATGAATCTTAAAAACATGTTTTTATCATTACCCATAAGTACGAATACGTCATATCGATCAAATGAAAGAAAGAAAAATTGTAATATTCCATCTACGAGTAAAAATTTGCTCTCTTATTATTTTTCAATTAGAAATAAAATAGATTCGGCAAAATGTAGAAGATGATGAAGAATATTTTGAAAAAGTCGATTAGTTTATATTACGCGATAAATATCCGTAAAAGAAGAAATACGGAAAGAATCTTAGCGGGGGTGGAAAGCGGAAAGTTTCCCTTAGCGTTACTTCGGATCTCGATGTCGAAATAATGTTTTCTTACTACCTTGTTATCGAGATACTACCGAGATACCTTTTACTGTTTCAGACGATCTTCGTGGGAGGTTGCACAGCACGCAAAAACATAGATCCATACGCAAGAATAACACCTTCCGCGTCTGGCTAATCACAACACTTGGAACACCCTATACCTAGACGAGATACGACACTGGATAAACATTCGATCATCTCGAACGAAACGAGCAAGAAGGAAATGAGTAAGAACTACCACGATTAACGACCTAAGGAGAGAAACTAACTTAAACGTTTTCCGCTAATCAAAATAATAATACACGATTCCACCGTATCTACAATATATACAATGTACCATTATACCAACAATCTATTTTATAAGGAAAAATCGAAATAATCGATTACTAGAACGCGATACGCGTACTTACATTACTTTTCATCTTTTTAAAATAAAAGAGAAAAGATCTCTCTAGGATGATGATGTTGATTTTTCTCATATTTTTATTATTCGAACCGACGAAAATTAACCGTACAAATTTATCTCTTTTATCCCTTTCTCTATCGTTATTATATCATAAAGGAATTATTAAATAGATTCAAATTCGGCTAAGAAAATATTTCACATGTTTTATCATTTTACAAAAATAATACAATATAAGAGAGAAGAATCCGATCGATTATTTCGAATATGCGAACACGATGTATTTCTCTCTTTCTTTCTTTCTTTCTCAACGCAGCATATCATGGCCCTACTACTTATCATAACTCTTATCATAATTTATGCCTCGTCGAACCTACACACGACGACGTTTAAATTGTCACCTGAGAATTTCTTACCTCGTATGCAAAGTGATATAAAAATATACACGTCACGGTGTATATGCGTGTACGTGCGTAAGCGTGTGTATGTGTGTGTGTGTGTAACGAGGGAATTGCAACAGCCGTTTAATTACGATACGAAGCTATTCATTTGAAAAGTACTGAACTGAAAAATGCTGCCGCAGAAAAACAAAAATAAATATTACAAATTACGGTTAACATTAAATCATATAATATATATATATATATATATATGTATATATATAGTTCTATCAAAGATTATTATTACAAAGAGATTAAATATTGAATATATGCGATATTCTGCGATGACACACAGGTTTGTTTAATCAGAAGCACTACAAAGTCTATAAAAAATGTTCATGAAAATACACTTTAACTTGAAATTTCATAGTACGGTAAACCGTACTTACATTAATTACGGCCTTATCTTCCAATAGTGTCTTTTTTTTAATAATTATTTATTTATTATTTCGATTAATAGAGACGAATTATTTGCTTAGTTAAACTTATATACTACATATAAACATTATCATTAGTAGGTGTTTCATTAGTACAACAGTTAACTATTTAGTTTAATCGTATTTACTCTCTTTATGATAAAACTCTATACATGGAAGAGAATAAAAATAAAAATAAAAGATAAGAAAATCCCGATCTTTGGTTAATTCTAATAAAAACAATATATCACTTAATTATCGCTACTATTGTGTTTTTACAATTCAACGTTATGTTGTTCCTGCAAACACTATATGCGATAAGGCAATTGTTAACTTTTCGAGTATCTAAAACTAATTTGATTAGATCAATTACTAGAATTCATATAAAATATTGATCGTCGTTAGAAAAGTTTGAAAAATAAAATATTATTATTTATAGTAAGTTAATATTTAAAGCGCCAGACCGGTATAAACACTTTTAACGAATTAATTAACTCTTCATCGAGGTTACGTCAAATTTTGGAATATTAATTTTTCTATCGACGACAAAATTATATTTATTTTTTCTAAATATATATACTTTTAAATAAAATGTCATAAATATTTTGACTTTTTGAGCGTCGATATATAATTTATGGCTACGTCGTAGGACAAAATAAATTGCTTTGATATTTTGCTCGCACGTTATTTATCTAACAAAGACGAGTAATAACTGCAAATCAATGTTACAAGATCGAATGACATTTTTTTTAAAAATTCAAACACGAAAGTGCAAACGAATTCAAATTGCAACGCTCTCTGTTCGACTGTAATAATAAGATCATTCGTTTAAAATACATTTCTATTATATGTTATTCTTGTTATATATATATATATATACAATTTATATTATTTTAATATAATAAATCCTACATGCAAATATACGAAAATATATAATAATCTATTCGACGATGAGATCATGCAATAACATGATCATTTCTTCCTTAACAACTATTTTATTTATATTTTTTCTTTCAATTATTCATTCCTAATAACACAAATATATTTTTCCCCATACGTTTATATTATTATAGTTTATTATAATTTACGAACTAATCAATGAAGAGAATCACTACTTTATATCGTTGTATATCGTTTAAATGAAAATATTATGGGGGACGCAATAAATATCGTGCATCCTCTATTTTCGCTTTAAAAAAAGAAAAAAAAGTAAAAAATAAAATAAAAAAGGGAAACACAAAAATGAGATTTGGCAGTAATCATATCGAAAAGAATAATACGCGGTAATTAATCATTTCAGATCTTCGAGATAATTTGTTTTCGTTTGAGAACAAATACGTAAGAGTATACGCGTATCTATATATACCTATATACATATAAAATGACAAATTTTTACAATAACGAATTACAAAAGACTACGAGATTTCGCAATCGAGTTAATCGTATTGCATACAAATAATAATATGAAGTTTCTTCGCGTATATAATAAAAAAAGAAAAAAAAATGGAGAAAGTTTTAGAGAAAAAAAAGCAAAACCTCTCGTTCTTGTCGAATCGACTTATACTTAAAAAAAATAAAAAGAAAAAAAAAAGGAAAGAAATACAAAGAGATAAAAAAAAATTCACAAAATTCATTTGAAACGACAGTTCGTTTAAGTACACGAAGTTAACGTCAACGACCAAAAAAAAAACAAGTGAAACCATAAGACTTTTAAGTCAAACACGTAGAAAGGGTTGTGAGGGAAGAGGGGGGGAGGGAACGAGGGAGAAGTTAACAATAAATTATTCTTAATAACTAATCAAGCGCGTCGAGAGAGATAATTAATATCGAGGAATATCGAGGATAAAAAATAGGATGATGAGATTATTTTTTTAAAGGTCGGTAACGGGTCCTGAAAGATTCATACAATTGTCGTGTGTATTAGTTAGCTTAGAATCAGAACGATTAGTATAATCCTTGAAATTTGTCGAGGTAACATCCTCGTCGATGTTTAAACCGATTTCTTCGTCTTCTTCTGTCTCGGGTTCGTTCTCAAGTCGCGAGGATGCCAAGGATGACGACGATGACGATGACGACGACGACGACGACGATGACGATGACGATGACGGAGGCGGGGGTGGAGAAGAATTTTTCGGGGCACGACATCGTTTTCCCGTAGAAGTAATATCGAACGAAGGGCAGGTAGTAGACGACGAACGACGATTGACGGAAGAAGAGAAGACACGTTCCTCTTCGTCGCCGTCGTTGTCGTTGTTTACGGTGACCTTTGCCTTTTTTCGTAGACCGTCCATCAGCTTGTCCATTCTGACAAATCACGTTTCATTTCATTTTCATTCGTTACGTTCTTATCCGTTCAAATAGGACCACCTCTAATCAGAACCGATCAAGCACCATCAAAATATTCAGAAGCAAGCAAAGGAAATGTGCTGGTATTAAGCAGTGCCACGTACTAAAAATTACAAAAAAAATTAAAATAAAAAGAAATAAAGCAGACAAATGGAAGAAGAATAAAGAGAGGGAGGAGGAGGGGATCGTGCCGATTTGTGGAAAGAGAGGAGAAAAGGTGCGTAAGAATTAGAAAGTCTAAAAAGACTTTGTGTGATTATCAAACAGTGAGAGATATGCAAGTATATAAATACTTACTTACATATGTGCATACGTGCATACGTGCATACGTGGAGTAGCGTAAAAAGACGTGTAAACGTAAACGGCGAAGGAAAAGAAATGGGGGAATGGAGTAAGAAAAAAAAAAAGAAACAGATTATTAACAGAAATAGAGATAGTAAATAATAAAGAAGACGATATTCGAGAGACATTCCAAGCATCCTACGTATCATTGGTTTTTCCCGAGAGTACGCGCAGACTAAATAGACTATTGCGATCGTTTGTTCTTTTTAACGAGATCGCAGGAAGGATCGATATAGGTAATAAAGCTTGTGAAATCCTGTTGAATATGATCGACGTAATCTCGGGGAAAAAAAAAAAAAAAAAAAAAACATATAAAACTAGGAAGAGTGCATGCACGAGGAGTGTATGATAGAGACCTACGTGCTATTCGACATGTACATAGTAGTAGCCTCTAGCAAGCCCTTTGAAGCCCCCTTTTGCCCTCGGCGATACGCCGACGAGTGGTTTGCTTTTTTGTCGGGCCCCGCGCGTACGGAACCTAAATGTAGGCGGTGGTGTAGGTGGCGCGTGAAGGTGCTGTCAGGACTCTGGAGGTCAGGATTCCCGCTCCCGAGCAAAGATCTTTTGGTACGAAGGAGCCACCGTCGACGACGGTGACCTCCGGTACGTTCTCGACGACGAGCCGATCGCGAGGAGAACGACGAGCTTCCTCTTCTTCCTTTTCTCTCTTTTCGTTAACTATCGGGGAGGTGTTCGAGGGTGTCGTCGCTACCAATCGCGTCGTCCAAATGGAATCTTCTTTATTATCATCGCTCTTTCTCGCCGCGGCTGTTTTTTTCTTACGAGATCTCTTCGATCCTTTTCTCTGATTGGAATTAGTATTGGCATTGGTATTGGTTCCGGTTCCGGTTCCAGCTCCAGCTCCTCCTCCTCCTCCTCTTTCTTTTTCTTTTTCTCCTCCTCCGGCAGCTCTCGTTCTCTCTGCCTCGTCGATTTTCTCGTTTCGCCGATTCTCTTGAACTGACTCTAACTGTTCTACGTTATTCTCGTTGGCAAGCAGAAACAACGGTGGCTCGACTGGGAAGACGACCATTTTGTCGTGTTCCTTCCCCTCGTTCATAGACTCGGCAAGGCCGAACTTTAGCAAGTTGGCCTTCTCCTTCTTCTCCTCCTCCTCCTCCTCCTGTTTGTTATCGCGGTCGAGAAGACGGTAATACTCCGAAGATCGAGAACGGAGATCGGAGACGACGGACGTGCTAGGAATCGAGGAGGAGATGGCGGGAACAAGGTTGCAGGTCTCGGTAAGAGCGGTACGCACGGGGGTGCTCGTTATACGGGGCGTTTCGAAAATTACAGGCGTGACAGATCTTGATATCGCATTTACGCACTTTGTCCCGTGCTTTGTCGTTCCATCGGTCAGATTCCTAGTTGCTAGTGCCTCCTGTAGTTCCCGTCGCAAGGCCAAAGTCTCCTCCTCGAAAGCTGCTATCTCTCGGCCCTCGTTGCTATCCCGGAATAGAATTGCTCTTTATTACCGTACCGGCCTATCGTTTCTTATCACAAACTATTATTACTTTTAACGTCCGATATCACGAACAAAGAGTGTTCACGCTAGACAACGAATATAACCATTTTCGCCTGGTCAAAAATATTCAACGATAATCCAATTTATTCGTTATTATGATCATTTATTTACCGTCAAAATATGATTTCGATCGCAAAACCTACGAATACTGGACGAGACGATCATTCATTTATTTCTTTTTTTTCCTTTTTATCCCCCAATGCAACAACATATTGATACGTTTTCTCGCGATTTATGTAAAACGATGTTATACGTGTATCGTAGGACTCGACGAATACGATCGCTCTAACAGTTACGACAGATAGAGAATAATACTATATGAAATTTTGTAAAGACCTCTTTCCTTCATCAAACCCTCTTACCACACAAGAAGCATCTTTTTCATACGTTAAAAGGTAACACAAAGCCACTCACTTTGCGCTCATCTTCAGTATAGCTACTTCTTCCTCCAACTTGGATACTCGTCGTTCGCTTTCCTCTTTCTCCTTCGCGAGCTTTGATATTTGGCCCTGAACAGGAAAAAAAAAGGTATGTTTTTATATGTTTCATAAGAGAATGGTATAAACGACGATAAAAAAGAATAAAAAAGCATAATTTATAAAGACGCGTCGATTTATTCGAAGGATAGAAGGACGCTATGATAAAATTGAACGCGTATAAATACCGTCGTATTTTATTCGATCGCAACGAGCATCGTCCATAGTTAACTGAACTACATTTACATCTACGACAATGAAACGCTCCCGGAGGTTCAATTACGAGATTGCCAATAGGCAAGCGGCATGGCGGTGGCCGCCATCGCTTCGGTTGATGAGGCTAATGGATGGTTGAAACCTGAGAAGACAGGGCAAAGAGGGAAAAGAGGACGAGGGAGACCGGCTCTGACAGCCGTTAAGTGCCCCATCCTCCACCTTTCTCCACTCCTCAAACGCGTCCTTCTCCAGGCACCTCCCTTCACTCTCTCTCTGTTTTTGTCTTTCTCTCTCTCTTTCTTTTTTCTTCTCGTTCTCTCTTTTTCTCCGTCTCTAGCATTCATTCGCTCACTCTCTCATCCCGTCTCTCTCCCCCATGTGAAACCTAATCACTTTTACCACGTCACGGATATTTCGTATTATGTCTACATTAGGTTCTCCGATATCAACTGCCAGTCAGTTATAACGTCAATATTCTCCCTTTGGTCAGGAATAAGATCATTCTTATGACGCTACCCTTATCTGTAAACGTCCTTATTTCACTTCCGTATTTTATTTTTTATCTATTTTAATGAATTTTAAATTGTTTAAAAAAAAGGTATTCTTGGTCATATCGCTTGGAAAAATTCAATCAATTTTCATCTACGTGTTATATCAAGAAGATGACTTTGATCAAGTATTTAACATGAAAAAGCAAATAAATGAAGGTAGAAATAAATTTTTCATTTGTGTGGGGAAATGAAGAAAATGATAAGATTTTCACGCTCCAAGTTGGAAAAATACGAACATAATCATCTGATAGAAATTCGCGTATACGTGATAATCGGAGGGAAAGGATCGAAAAAAGAAATGAACAAAGGATCTTGAAATCACCTGGCTATCCTAATCAAACAGAACGTGTACTAACACATAAGTAGTATATCTACAATAGTTACGTGAAAGATCGAGTCACTAAACCTTGGAAAAAAAAACTCTATTTTAGTTATAAATAAGATATTTCGAAAATATACAAAATTATGAATCATTTATCCTGATATTTTGGAACTTGCAATATTTTTACAAGATCTATTCTCCTTATTAATTGCTTTATTTTTTATATTAAATAAAATTTTTTAAATATTATTTAATATATAAAATATAAATGATATATATATATATATATATATATATATATATGATATATATATATACACATACCTTTAATAATTCTATATCGGCGAATCTTTGATTAGATTTCTCCTCCATCATAGATTGTATTTTTATCACTAATCCTTCCTCGCACATTTTGTTTGCTTCCCTGATCTCGCGAATAAGATCTATAATCATAAGAAAAAAATAATTTATATTGTATTGTAGTAATCTTCCTTTATATGTAACTCATTAAAAATCAAAGAAAATAGTAAAATTTTACCTGACAACATTCCAGGTTGATAATCAGAACTATGTTTAAATTCTGAAAATTTTAATTTCATTGTCTCCAATTCGAATTTAGCCTCGCTTAATTCCTTGAAAAGTTGGCCATTACTTTTTTTTAATTCTGCCATCTAAAAAAGAAATTGATTAAATGAATACGTATAATTTATTCAAATATATCATGAAACTGTATTCCAAAATTTGTATATTTTAATCAACAATGTATTGTTATTTAATTAAATGAATCTAACCTGTTCGATAAGAGATAAAACCAATTTGTTACTTCGACCAATAGTAGTAACGGAACTACTGCTGTCACCGCTATCTGAATCTTCCTCCTGATTGTGAATGGAAGATTCTGTAGGTCCCAAACCTGGATCCGAATATCTCCTATGTTCTGAACTTATTTCATCTTCGTTAATTCCATTACTTTTATTGGCAACTGGCGGTAAACTAGCATAATCTCCATTCTGATAAGACGACATGATTGTAGAATTATTTTTATTCTCTTGCAGACTGGTGTATCCGCTAGGAATAACTGGAGGTTTTGGATTAAATTTTTGCTTCAGTCTAGCATGCGTATTTTGAATGCCGTAAGGCATCGGTTGATACAATCTATACATAGTTGGAAGCGACACAGGTTCCATCGTGTAAGTCATTGGCATCGGTGAATAACTACAAACGCTAGGATCTGACATGGCTGCAAAAAGACGTTGTCCGTTGTGATTTGGAACATGTGATTGAATTCCTGGTTGCCACACAACTTGAGGATATTCTATGTTTGACATAGCGTTGTTGCTTTGATCGTATTGACTATTGTTCACCCAGTTACCAGACGTATTATTCTTCTTATTTGTACGTTTTTTACTTTTTCTACGATAATACAATTAATCTTTATTTCCATCATTGTTTCCATGCATTATATACAAAATCTATTTTTTTACATAACCAATCATGCAAGTAACACAAAACAAAATTCTCAAACAATTAAATTAAAACTTAAAGAAACTTGTAATTTACCTGTTCTCCATTTTAACTCCAGTATAAATTCTCTGAATATTATGTTGCGCAAATACCTCGTGACACAGAGAATTGTGAAAAGAAAATCCACCTCCTAATGAACGTAAAACTCTAAAACTTGACGATTTCAATGATGTATGGCACAAAATAATTTAAATACCAGATATTGTCACGACGCAACGATAACATCAATTTCTTCATCTCGTGCCATTATTGTCACTGAAGAGATTCGTTATTTAAAAAACATCATTCGCATAATTTACGCGGTAATTTTTCACTATGTGGATTCATACCGTATAAACATTCTGAAAAAACGATTCCTTTTATTTCGACAAATAATGCGAAATATCGAAATATTCTGGAAAAACTTGATCCTTGCGAGAAAATATTTTTTAAATATTCGTATGGAATTGTACACTGGTATATAAAATAATCGAATAAGAGAATATATAATTTAAAACCTTAGGGAGGCTAATCTCATGCAAGAATATGAAATTTCCATTACATAGAAATGACTCGTACGTGCGCTGATATTGTCGATCTTACTGCCCTCTGGCAGACCAATTCCTCATACTAAACGTGCCAATAGCATCTACGTTAGCCGTTCCGCCAATGAATACACGAGTCCAGAGAAGCTCACAAGTCCCCATTTTTATCTAACCAGATTCATCTTAGTTTTTAACGGGACTACCAGGGGGCGACAGTAGGTACCTCTATATGGTAGTATATTATATATTCTTATAAAGTACATCTAGTATATATATATAGTTATATTGTAATAGAATTTTATATAAATATATTTAATTCTTAATGTATAAACATGTGTGTATGCTTTCAGAAATGCATTTCTACATATATTTTAAAAAGTAATTTTAATGCATTAAAACAATTGTTAATAAATCGAAGTAAATGTGTATTGTTGTTTAAAAGCACCGAGTATACGATCGGAGCACCGTCCTCTTCGAAATTCACTGTTGAAATGAGACGTTGTCCTCTATGAAAGTACTTTTATTGAAAGTTGTTTATATGACTTTCCGAACGTTGCGCATGTGTATAAAGGGAATAATATAAGCAAATAATAAAATTTAAGATTAAACCGTTATGATTTTCGTATTTATATTATTTTTATGTAATTATTTAACCGCTCCTGCGCAGTGATCAATTCGAGGGGAAAATAATAAAATCAGAACGTTATAATCTTAAATTTTAGTAATAAGGAGCATTATTCCCTTTATACACATGCGTAACGTTCGGAAAGTCATATAAATAACTTTCAATAAAAGTAATTTACATAGAGGACGAAGGCCCAGTCTGAAGGGGAATTTCGAAGAGGACGGAGCTCCGAACATATATTACGAACTTTTTAACAATAATAGACACTTGCATCGATTAATTAACAATTATTTTAATGCACTAATGCACTCTCTTTATGTTACAGCAGAATTTTGCCCTCGAAGTCATCACTGCGCAGGTGCATTAAGATAATTACTTAAAATAGATAAAAATACGGTTTAATCTTAAATTTTATTAAATAGGTTTATTATTCTTTTTATACACGTGCTCAACGTTCGGAAGGTCCTGTAAACAACTTTCACCAAAAGAACTTTAACAGAGGATAATTACTCAGATCAACGGTAGATTTCGAGGAGGAGGGATCACAGAACATATATTCAGAGTTTTAAGCAACAATAGACACTTGCATCGATTAATTAACAATTATTTTAATGCACTAATGCACTCTCTTATGTTAGAGCAGAATTTTACTCTCGAAGTCATCACTGCGCAGGTGCATTAAGATAATTACTTAAAATAGATAAAAATACGAAAATCATAACGTTTTAATCTTAAATTTTATTAAATAGGTTTATTATTCTTTTTATACACGTGCTCAACGTTCGGAAGGTCCTGTAAACAACTTTCACCAAAAGAATTTTAACAGAGGATAATTACTCAGATCAACGGTAGATTTCGAGGAGGAGGGATCACAGGACATATACTCCGATCTTTTAAACAACAATAGACGCTTGCATCGATTAATTAACAATTATTTTAATGCATTAATGCACTCTCTTTATGTTACAGCAGAATTTTACTCTCGAAGTCATCACTGCGCAGAAGCATTAAAATTATTACATAAAATAGATAAAAATACGAAAATCATAACGTTTTAATCTTAAATTTTATTAAATAGGTTTATTATTCTTTTTATACACGTGCTCAACGTTCGGAAGGTCCTGTAAACAACTTTCACCAAAAGAATTTTAACAGAGGATAATTACTCAGATCAACGGTAGATTTCGAGGAGGAGGGATCACAGGACATATACTCCGATCTTTTAAACAACAATAGACGCTTGCATCGATGAATTAATAATTATTGGAATGCACTAATGCACTCTCTTTATATTTCAGATTATTTAGACACATATATGTACTAGTATAAGCATTACATACTTATTAACATATTTTTGAATATTAAACAATTTGAATTTAATATTCTTTTCGATTAAAATTTCCCCTTCCAAAGTCACCACTGCACAGAGACGTTTAAAAAAAATGTATATTATTTTAAACAATTACATAAAAATTAAAAGAATATTAAAATGAGTGCCTTATAATATTAAATTTTATTGATTAATTTTATTGATTTTCTTTTATACACATGCGTAACGTTCGGAAAGTCATATAAACAACTTTCAATAAAAGTAATTTACATAGAGGACAAAGGCCCAGTCTGAAGGGGAATTTCGAAGAGGACGGAGCTCCGAACATATATTACGAACTTTTTAACAACATTAGATATTTTTATCGATTAATTAACAATTATTTTAATATTTTAATACACTGTCTTTATATTTCAGACTATTTAGATACATATATGTACTAGTATAAGCATTACATACTTATTAACATACTTTGAATCGAAAATAATTTTAATATATTTTTATTTTATGTGTTTATTTTTAATTAGTTTTCTTTTAGGACTAAGAGTGATGCATCTCAAAATCGTTCTCTTGGTTAGATTATCTTATTTATTTGAAATTTTTAATTCGGATGGGGACATCTTCAGGATGCACATCCCTCGTGGGTCTTCGGAAGCGGTTACCTCCTCGTGGTTAGACCCGGGCAATGGTATTTTACTTTCAGTATAATGTTTAACATATTTTATATGTTATACATTCCATTGCAAGTAAAATCCAGCTAAAGACCGCTTGCCATTAACATTATAATGATAATTAGTTTCTTTCATTTTCCTAATTAATATCATATTACAATTCATTACATTTGTTTCCCTTTAATACTACCTTCATATTATATCCCACATTAAAATACTCGATTTATTTTCTAGGAACACTAATCTTGTGCATTCTTTCAGACGTTTTTGACGTGCAGTGCGGTCGGTAAAGCACGTCTCGGTCGTGTTCGCGTTCGCGTTCGCGATAAAAAACTTTTATAGTTTTTTATTTTCATTACCGTCTACCCATCATCATCCTAAGGGTAGGAGACCCATCAGGCATTCATCACTGAAGATTAAAAGTAAGTATAATTTTTCTATGAAACATTTTCTATGATAAATTTTCAATAGTTTTCGATTACGACGAAGATATTAATCGTTCTTTTTCATTTTCTGTTTCAGAACATCATTGCAATCGAGCGCGTAGGCAATGAGGTACTCGAGTGTTTGCATCGTTAAACAAAAATCGGAAATTTTTCGGGTAAAGAAACTCCGAAAGTTTCTTTTGTTCGGTTTATACGTGTGCCATCGTCATCCTAAGGGTAGGAGACCCATCGGGCATCCATCACTGAAGATAAAAGGTAAATTAATTTTTATATTAAAAATTTCATTAATAATTACTTGTAATTTTTAAACGATAACAATGATTCTAATCGTCTTTTTCTTTTTCTTTTTCCAGAAGGCTAAGTGTTTGTGATAGTGTTTGATATTTGAACTGCGAGCAATGCAGTTGTAAAAATTAGAATCAGTGTCGTGGTCGCGATAAGAAACACGTAAGTTTCTGATTTTCGTTCGAACCGACTGCAGCATCGTCATCTTAAGGGTGGGAGACCCATCGGGCATTCATCACTGAAGATAGAAGGTAAATTAATTTTTATATTAAATATTTCTTTAATAATTACTTGTAATTTTTAACTGTTAACAATATGATTCTAATCGTTCTGTTCTTTTCTCTTTTTCAGAAAGGTAAGCAAGTGTTAGTGTTTGATATTTTAACTGCACGCAATGCAGTTGTTAAAATTAGAGTCAGTGTTTGTGCGAATAATTAAAAAATACAATTTTTATCGCGAAGTAGAGTCAGTGTTTGTACGAATAATTAAAATAAAATTTTGATCGCGGAGTAGAGTCACGTTTGTTCGATAATTAAAATAAAATTTTGATCGCGAAGTAAAGTCATGTTCGTACGATAATTAAAATAAAATTTTGATCGCGGATTAGAGTCACGTTTGTACGAATATTAAAATAAAATTTTGATCGCGGAGTAGAGTCAGTGCATTCGGTCATCGTCACCCTAAGGGTAGGAGACCCATCATGCATTCATCAATGAAGATTAGAAGTAAGTATATTTTTCTATAAAACATTTTCTATGATAAATTTTCAATAGTTTTTGATTACGACGACGATATTAATCGTTCTTTTTCATTTTCTGTTTCAGAACATCATTGCAATTCGTGCGCGAAGCAATGTAACGGGAGTGTTTGATCGTTTATAATTATAATTTAAAATCACGGATTAGAAGCACGATCGTTCGTTAATTAAAATTCGGTCGCGTTTCGCGTTCGTGTTCGCGTTCGCGTTCGCGTTATTTTTGAGATTTATATATTCAATTAACTGCGAGCAATGCAGTTAATTGCATTAGATTTTGTTCGTATAAAGTTATAGTTTTTTAATTTTAAAACAGTCGTACAGACTGTTCGCGAAGTAGAGTCAGTGAAGTGCATCAGTGAAGTGCATCAGTGAAGTGACCGCGTATCGGGAGTGAAATTTTTGTTTGCATTGACTGCGTGCAATGCAGTCTTTGAATTAGATTGTAGAATCAGTGTTTGTACGAATAATTAAAGTAACATTTTAATCGCGAAGTAGAGTCAGTGACCGGGCGTAAATTAAATTCGAATCATACGCGTATGTAGAGTCAGTGTTGTTCGCCGTATAAAAAAATTTCGGTTTCGCGATAAGAAACTCTTTTATAGTTTCTTATATTCGTTTACCGCGATATTAGAGTCACGGGAGTGCGGGAAAAGTGCATCGAGGAATTCTCCCATGGATCTGATGGACGAGGGATGCAGCTGGACCATTTGCTACGAAGTAGGAGTGTTTTGGAGCCACCGCAGAACTTCTAATGCTATTGTTCATATTGCATACATGTGTCATTTTATTTTAAAATGCCACATATATGTAATATAACATTTAGCAGGTCGTGAGTTAAAATTTAAAGTCCCTCCGGTGCTCAATCATGCCGAGGATGAAAGGTCCCAATCGGCACGAGTTACTGGTTGTAATTATTCCAAAAAATTATTGACGAGCACATGAGTGATTCCAAAAAAGGATTAGTCCTTTTTTGAAATTGCTCATGAAAATTGTATATTTTATTGTATGTTATATTATTAGTTCAGGATAGGTCTTCTTGTCTCATCGGTTAAATTCATTTAATTAACAGTGCAATTAATTAATGCACTTTTCTTTTTATTACGTGTTTCGTTCGCGTTTAGTAGTGGTGAAATCGAGTATTAATTTACTCGATTTCGTCCAATAAAGCATGTAATAAATGTCTTACATGCATTGCTTCGTACTTAGTTTATTTAATCGCGATTTTATTTTTCGATATAATCAAAAAATGAGCAAGAAGACAAACCCATTCGCGACGGATAGACTCTGGCTGTTAATGGTGGCTCAAAGCCCAGTTCTTTCATTAGAACAGCCATTTAACGAAAGAGTCGTCCGAGATTTTTATTATTTTTTTTAAATTCTTAAAATCTTTTTAAAAGTCATTATAAATGACTTGTAGAGTCATAGCCCGCTTAGATTAATGAGAGAACATTTTTATATAATAATCAAATCTTAGATTAGGATTTTCAGCAATTAATATACTAATCCCCGTTTCTCCCCCCTATACTTTCTGCGTTCTCATTATGCGTGTGCCCAGGTGTTACACGTATGGGTGAGAAACGGTTAGTATGGGTTTAGTTTTAAGTTTTCTCCCCCCATTTGGCGTCTGTCATTGTGCTAGTGATTGCACGGTGTACATTGCACATGTGTGTGCGGTTAGGAATGTGCATTGTACATCGTTTCGCGATACGTAATACCGCGCTTATTATTTTTTAAAGTTATTGAATAAAAATAACTTGTAGAGTCACGCGTACGATACGAAATTTTCTTTTTTAACAATCGTTTTGCATAGTAGAGTTACCGCATTTATTTGTGGAAACTATGATATACTCGTATATAACTAGTATGCAATATATACTAGTTTATACTTGTATTTTTGCATTAGTCATTTATGCAATAATCACTAGCCTTGACAGACGATTACAGCAATTGGTACGTACTCCCATAAATTTAGAAAACGCGTTTGAACTAGGGTGTCGGAGGTGCCCCGGGGCATGCTCTCTAGTTTAGGCTTTTGCACCCTGGTGGTATGTGTGAGAACCGTGGAGTGTGTGGGTGGGTATGCATGTGTATTTTTTTGAGCGAATGTGAAACTTTAATTATAAGTAGGTAGGACCCCGGAATGGCACGTGGCATACTTGCACTTTTCAGTGCGAGTCCCCACCTCCGGGTTTTATACGGAATTGTCACAAAAATTTTATTCTATCTATTGCTTGACTTGTAAATCTTTTTTGTGACAATTCTGTAATATGTATTATGTATCATGATTCAAAGGGATTTGCAACCATTTAAGAAATTCATTTCTATTTCGATTGTATCTCGAACGAGATAGAGTCGAAATCAAATCCGCAAAACCTTTGATGAATTGATACTTAGTTTTAAGTATTATAACTAGCACTTCGCACTATCGCGATTTAGTCTTTGAAATGTTTCATATAATTCAATATAAAGAATAATTAAATAAAAATATTGCAAAGAAATGCATTGCATTTTTAGTATTATTTTTATTTCAATTCGATTATATTACTCGATAGTAAAAGTGCGAAGTGTTATTAGGTCATCGATTAGCATAATTAACTGCTCGGACATTCGATTAAATGTGCTCGTGTAATATGTGCACAGTCGATGAACTTTTAAGTTCGTTGATTGTCCACGAGCTAGGATAGCTAACGGGAAACGCGAATGCATTTTGTAATAATTAATAAATAGAGTCACCCCCTAACGAACATCGGAATTATTTGCATAAGATGTATGATGAAAGAAAATAAATGGAATTATTTCATATATATTGTAATGTGAAATGTATTTCATTTATATTAGTGTTATAAGCAGTTGAGAGTAATTGGGTGAAAATGTCTTGAAGTCGTTTCTAAATTGTACGACCATAATTTGGCATATTATAACGGTTTGGTATTAGAATAGAATCGATACTTTACATTGTTAATAATATTCCTTTCGGCGATGAGATATCTCTCGACCAAAAGGTAATAATTATTTTCTATGTAAAAAGCTCAGGATGTTTTACTAATCACATTTTTCTTTTTCAGGGTTGTGTTAGGGTCGGTTCGTTTCTTTTTTATTATATAGAATCAGGGACGATTCTAATTCTATATCATTAATCGTTGTAATATGCCAAATTATGCGAATACTTTTTGGAACGATTGACGTTTTTGGTCAAAGATTCTTTTCGTGCTCGCACGTAGGGAATGTCCGACAGTAGGCTTGAAGAAAGAAGAGGCTAAAAGCCGAAGAGGCCCCCACTTAATTGTGGCTCAAGAGGGCAACTACAGACTTAATGAGTTATTTTCAAATTCAACGGCATGGTTGAATTTTTTGAAAATAGCTCGTTGGTCATTTGATATTTTTATTGTTTTATTTTTTTGTTTTGCTCGTCAATAATTTATAATGGTTATTAAGAATGGTAATAATTAAAATAGTTTTCTTTTTGTTACAGGTGACCATCGTTGGATTTGCCATACCACCCACCAAAAACCAAACATAATTTTTCCTTAAAATAAATCGAGTATTACGAAAATTTAATTTTATAAATGATATTTCATTTAAAAGATAGAAAATACTTTAAAATCATGATAGAGTACAATACCATTCCCGAGTTCCCGCTCCAATATCATATCATTTTCTGATTTCCTATTACACACAGTTTCCCCACTTTTCATTCTTCATTTCATTCGTAGAAACTAATTATCTTATAATGTTTTTTAATGTCTCTTTTACATTTTTAGGTATTAAGATTTAATCAATTATTATATTATATATTTAATTTTCATTTTATTTTGTTTCAGGATATGATTAATTCCAATGCATTTATTGGATCTTTGCAAATCCAAACTAATCTTTCTTTTTTCTTTTTCAGGTTCGTTTCCAGCATTTTTTTCAATGGGTAGCGGGTAGATTCTTTCTTTGCGAAGAAAGGTCTACTTCAGGGATGCGACCCTGCCCACGCGAGCCTTGATTCTATCTTACCTCCAAAGATAGAATCATGTCCTTACCTATAATTCCACCCACACCAAACGATCCTATTTTTAATATTTTGTTGGCAGGATGGATTATGGAGGGAATGCAACACTCCGTTCAAGAGAAAGAAGAAACGAATCAAAAGAGGACTGAGTTATGGTAAATGGTATGATATAATTATTATGGTAAGTGGTATGATGTAATTATTTTTACAGGTACCATGGAACAGCACAAAATTATATACCTTTATTTTTATTGTACAATATTTTAGGTAAATTGCAAAATTATTAAATGGAAAATATTCATAATTTGTAATTTCCGTATGTGTCTATATTGCAATTATACGAAAGTGTGTTACTTTTCAGTAAAATTATCGATGTTACTTTAATTCTTTTCAGATGAATTCCTCGTTTTATGTTGCTGTGAGAAAAATCATTGTTAATGCACTTTTATGTGTTTACAGATACCATGGATCAGTCAAAATTTTTATAGATACCATGGATAATTCATTGCATCTTTGCAAATCTAAAATAATCTTAGCTTTTACTTTTTCAGGTTCGTTCCTAAGCCCACTTTTCTTTTTCTTCCATACCCCTTTGTTTTTTTTGTTGCAGGTTCAATAGGAGGAGGACCATACTAGGACCAGAGGAAGACCAGACAAGGACTTAGTTATAGTAACGGATGGTATTAGGAAATTATTATTATAATAATTAAATGTATAATTTTGATGTGTGTTTATTGTTCTCCCCTTAGAATCGCAAGCGTGTAATAATTATTTTTAATGTATTTTTAATGTATTTTATTTGTTCACAGGTTCAATATTTTTTCAATTCTATTCATGTTTCACTCCTCGTTTATCATTTTGTTTTTTGGCATTCCACTTTTCTCTTCATTCTCAATAATAATTGCAAGGATTTCCGAATTAAACTCTTAGGATGGGGCCTAAGAGTGGGGCTCATTAAAAAACGTTCTCGGGGTAATCATTTTCTTTGGTTTCAATTCAATTCGGATGGGGACATCTTCAGGATGCACATCCCGGGTCTTCAGAAGCGGTTACCTCCTCGTGGTTAGACCTGGGCAATGGTATTTTACTTTCAGTATAATGTTTAACATATTTTATATTTTATATGTTAAACATTCCATTGCAAGTAAAATCTAGCCAAAGACCGCTTACCATAAACATTATAATTGTAATTAGTTTCTTTTAACTTCCTAATTAATACCATACTCTTTTACTCCTTTCCTTAGTTCCTTCTATCCATTTCATCTACAGAAACTAATTACTTTATAATGTTTTTTAATAACTTTTATATATTTACAGGTACCGTAAACTGCACAAATGAGAATTTTTTAATGTAATTTTTATTTTAATTTGTTTCGGAGAAGGATTAATTTTAATATTAGGTTGTTCCATAAGTTCCTTCTTTTTTTTATCCAAATTCAATAGATGATATTTATTGTTTAAGGTATAATAAAAATGATAAGAATGCTAAAATCAGAACGCTATAATCTTAGATTTTAAATAATTACATAAAATTGAATACATGAAATTAAAATAATTACATCGTTTTACAGACACACGAAACATAAATTTCTTCGAAGTACATATATTATATTATATATTATTATAACTGTACTAGATACTTTCAAAAAATATATCACATACTACCATATGCTAATATATATATATATTACTATCAAAGAATTTTTTGATAGTATTGTACCGTCATCGCGTTAAGTACCTACTGTCGCCCCCTGGTAGTCTCGTTAAAAACTAAAATGAATCTGGGTAGATAAAAAAGGAAACTTGATCACTTTTTGTATTTACAGTCGGTAAGTATACATGCAATATAAATCGGGATGAATTGATCAAAAACTTTCTAAGCTTAACATAAGATGACTCTTTGACAACACCGACTGTATGCAAGTAATCATAGCATTTGGAGAATATCAATCAGTATTATTAAGAGGTTCTATCGAAGTTCGTGTCATAGATCCATTTGTTGATTGAGCTTATTAACGTGATCACATAGATTGAGAAGATTAAAAAAAAATAAGATAACCTTGAGAGGAAATTTAGACGAAATTATAAGGAAAAATGGTTTTAGAAGAATATAAAGATATTGTTGGAACATGTGCTGCAATTACGACAATAGGACACATGTTGTCAGGAACGTGAGTGTCAAATGCAATACTTATATCAAAAGAAAAAGAAAAATAGAAACTTATATATAATATATACTAATTGAAAAGAATAGACTGAAGCGCGACACTTGAGAAACAAGCACGTGATGATTACACATCTAAATGATAATAATTATTATATTGAATCTAAGAAGAAATGAAAATAATTCATTAAATAAATAAATATTTTTTCTTTTAGTTTTGTATGCAAGGACATTTACAAAAAGGGAACTTCGAAGGGTTTCGATCCTATGCCCTTTTTAGGTGGTGTAGGAATGTAAGTATCAAGTCTTATTTATATTTTGTAAATATATTAAAAATCTAATAAATTAATAATTAATTGTATGCTTGTGCATAATTAAATTATATACCGGATGGGATAAAAGTCATATTCCTTAAAACAAATTTTTTTCTTTCTGTGCAAAAACTTTCTGGGCTAAGCGACTTTTATCTTATCTTGTATTTAAATTATTAATTACTTATTCTACTGTCTTATCATTAAAAATTATGAAAATAAAAATAAGTAAGAATAATATATTAACGAGATAAAAACTTCGTGCAGGACAATATTAATGCTGCGCTATGCTTTGATGCTTGGTGACTCTGTCATGGTTAAAGTTAACGTTTTCGGATTTGTAACAAACGTAATATATATGGCTGTGTATTACTATTATTCTCCACATACGGTAAGATGTTTCGTTTTATTAACATAGTCTCTGCCTAGTTGCATTTGACCAACAGCAAGGTGTCATTACTATTTGCCACGTATACCTGAAACAGTACACCCTATAATCCTATGGGAAATTAATACTATCATAATTCAAAAATGATATATTTAACAATTATAAATTCTAATATAAATATTCAACTAATTAAGAAATTATGTACAGGTCGCTATTCCCTTGCAGTTGATAATAAAAGATTCATTACAATTGCCCTGACATATTAAAGCAATTATGTAATCATGCGACCATTTTCTAATCAATGAATACCTTGTCCGGATATGTTTCATTATATCTTATAATAGAAAATCCGACATTCGTTCATTTCTCTTATCTATAATTGTAGGATTAGATTTATTAAAAATAGAAAATTGTAATGAGAAATTCTTATCATATGTGATTATTTTTCCAGAAAGATACGCTTATGTTAATAAGCAAAGCAGTGGGTCTAATAGCAGTGTTCCTAACGTACGCTCAAATGGAGAATCCCGACAAAGTAGAATACAGATTTGGTATAATCGTAACCATTTTACTTTATCTTTTAATAGCGTCTCCTCTTATACATCTTGTAAGCGTAATACTTAAAAATATATATGATCGTTTACACAATATTAAATATATATTTATATTATTATATTCTATATTTACAGGGAAATATTATAAAGACTAAAGATACGTCGATTCTTCCATTCCCGCTTATTGTTATGGGTACCGCAGTATCATTCCAATGGTTGTTATATGGAATTATTATAAATAATATTTTCGTGATCGTAAGTACATATATTAATTTAAAAATATAATATACATTTTTATTCAAGATATTTGAAGGGTAGAAATAATTGAATGAAATGATTATAGTTTCAGAACTCGGTCGGTTTTCTTCTATCGGTTATTCAATTGTCATTGTTTGTTATTTTTCCATCTAAACCTTCCAAAACTTCTGTGTCAGAGAAGAAAAAGGATTAAGAATATTATCGGAATAGTTTTTTAATTTACATTACTAATTGTATTACATTACTTAATAGAAACATAATATAGGTACACTGAAGCCAATAATTTTGAACGCGTATTTTAAATACGCGAGTATTTGTGAAATGGAAATTCACGAATACATTACACAAATCAAGATCCGGGTTCGTTAATTACGCGTTACTTAACACGTGCAATAGGAAAAAACCTTCAATAATCGTTTGGTAACGTTGTTCTATCTTATTTCCAAATCTTTTGTTGATTTCATTTTTAAATTTACAGCCAAATGTTGGTAAAGTAGTTCCTCGTCATTTTAAATTGTAGCTAAGTGTCGGTAAAGTAGTTCCATTCCATTTTAATGTTTTTCTTAGACAATAAGTAGAATTTTAATAAAAAATAATAGAATCGTGTAGTACTCGGATATGGATTGTATCATTTTCAAAATTATACATGGTACTAATGAATCACTGATCGCAAAAATATTTTTTTACGTAAAAAATACAATAGCAAATTTACGCACAATCGCCTTGGACTTCCGTATAACACAGACACAAAATATAAATTTATATTATATAATAAATTGAATTTAAGTAGGGTATTTTTCGCTTCATCATTCGCATGAATAATTGAAACAAGGAAAAATACATATTGTACATAACTGACTTATTTTAATGGAACTTTGAACAATTTTTAATGCCTTGGAGCTTTCGAAAGTTAAATCTACCAGTAAAATTAATATATATATATACATATTATATTAATATATTATTAAGACAAATATAATTAAAAACCGTGTAAAGAAAATTAAAATAAAATATTTTATATAAAAATCGTTTATATAATAATATCAATATCGATCCTATATCTCAAAACTTGTATTTTCAAGTTTAACAATTAGCAAATTTAATTGTGGAATCTGTGAAGTCGAAGGAATATGGAGAATAAAAAAGAGGCAAGTAATTCGAATTTATAATTAAAAAAGATCATAATTGGTAACAAATGTTTTATTCTTCAATCACCCACATATCTCTGTTTATACTAAATACTTTATATTACTATCACATTGATGAGAATGATTATACTTAGACGATCGTACATTTTTTTCTATAGTATATAACAATACAAAACAATTTGATATATGTACAACCATTCTAAGAGAATTTTTGTCTTGACTCTTCGAGTTATAATTTTCTCCTTGTATCTCTTATCCAAGAAAAGAGAGAATAACTCACAAACGTAATTTCGAATTATGTATGTATGTACATATTTCTTGATCCCACGAAAAAATCGATTGTGTAACTCCTACAGTAAAAATTCATCTCTCGCAAAATATGACATATGTTTGCGATTTGTCAAATAATGTAATAATTACACACATCGTCGTGAAATTATTTCCTTTGTGGATTCGTAAAGAGATCACTTAATTTACATTAGTACTTTTCCAGCACGTGAATGTAAAATCCAGGATTCTTTACCATTTCCAACGGTTTAAAATCAGCATATATCGTGTGGTTTGCTTTAAATCTAAATGCTTCTGCAAGCATTTCGCTGAAAACATTCAATCTATGAGGATAATAGGATAATCTAAATTCGTTAACATTATCCGAATTATTTCTATTTGATTTTCCATCTATGGTGATCATGTAATCCAGAGTAACGATAGCTGGTTTGCCTGATATATAAAGTACTGACGTTTTTATATCTGTCGTGTGTCGACTCTAGAAAATGTATTTTTATTATTATTATTATTATTATTATTATTATTATTATTATTATTATAAATAATTTATTATCTTATCAAAATAATTATTATCGTGATACTCACGTTGTAGTATATGCATTTCGATGGTGTGTTTCCGGTTTGTATAATATAATCATAATTCCTGTGATCGATCAAAAACAATCCACCTGGTTTGACGCAACGTTCAAAGTTAGCAAAGGCTTGCCTAGAAAGTTAATGGAATAAAAGAGATTAGATATAGAAATAAACATTATTTATTTATTTATTTATTTATTAAAAATTATACTTTTGTTCTCTTTGATCGCCATATGAATCAGGCATGTGTGCAAAACTATTTCCAAGGCAAATAACAGCATCGAAACCGTCTCCGATTAGATGACTGATATCTTTCGATAATGTCAGCCAATTTGCTTCCTCGATCACTGAAAAATAAATTAATCAAAAGTCAGAAGTGAAAGAGAAAAAGAAATAAATATTTGTCATCGAAATAAAAGCTATCAAAGATTTATTAACAATTATAATAAAAAAGATAAATGATGAAAGAGAAGTATACGATATAAAGAACTTCGATTCATCGATAACATACTGACCCTTTCCTTACTCATCAATTTTAGTATCACCCACTTAATAGATAAGAAAATACGATATTCATATAAATATTTTCGTCAATCAATACAATGGTGAATAAATGCTTTATCACGGTACGCGGTTCACGATAATTTCATAACTTTCTTCATAACAAATCGAGAAAAATACAAAATAAAATGACCAATTCTTACCCCAATTATCAAAAGCTGGTTCCTTTCTTCTCTCCCATCTGGATTTGAGAGCATACTTGAGCATTTTATCAGAAGCATCAACACTAACGACTTCAAAACCTTCTTCAAGGAGCATCACGGAATCAACGCCTGTACCACAGGCAACATCCAAGATTCTCTTGCATCCTTTTTCTTTAAGGAGACCAACCAAAAAGTCTCGATAATTTTGTGTCCTTTGATTTTTATCGCCGATAAAGATCTCCCATACTTTGGCAGCTTTTCCATCGGCATATTGATCCTTTACACCTTCCGCTGGTGTACCGAACGAACGTGTTAAAAAGACGGAATCCACCATCGTGATACTTTGCTTCTTGATACTATTCGAAAATCACTGAAGAAGAACAACGAAAAAAATCGATTTATCTCGTGAAATAATTATTATTCCTTGCCTATTTTGATCGTATATTTAACAAATAAAAAATTATTCTACATCGACCCACCGATATTCTAAATGTTCAAAAAGAAGCAACGAAATGTATTTACTTTTGTATCTATATCACCGTTTATAGCGCAATTTTAATTTTTAAATTCAAATATCCCACCTTTTGGCTATCGATCATTAATTTCAAAATGACAATATACGATTTTTTAAAAATTCGTCATTAAAGTAAGAACTGTTAACTGATTGAAATTCATGTTTCACTGCTCCCAACTCGATAAAAATAATTCTAATCAAATGTATTCAATGAGATATTTCGAAATATAATTCGTAATTTGATGTCGTCATACATTGAGATTATCCATATGTGAAATTATCGTATTTAATTATCTATAACAATTTTCGCGCTACGTGATCATTAAATATATAAAGAATAATTATTTTTATATAATATTATGTCCTTTTTCTATACGAATAACTAAAGACAATATTTTTCAACTTATGGCAAATTGCAAGTATTATCATACTAAATAATAATAGATTATTTATTATTACGAAATAAAAAATTTTTTGATTTTACAATAAAAAAATATTTAAAAAAAATAATAATTATAATAATAAAATATATATATTATATATATAATTTTTTTTTTATATAGCGTTTGTAGATTTCGTACCTATGCTTGCGTCAAATATTGCCTTCTTGTAAAACTTGTTTGTATTTATATTAATATTACGAGAAACAAGAAATATGAGATGATAATATGAAAACTTCACCGAATCTAATTGAAAACTGAAGAGTCAGTTGCTTACTTGACACTTATATATACTCTGACAAATTGACACTCTCCTGCGTGTTGTCTAATGAACACGCGGTAAAGTTTCATCATAAGTGATAAATTTCAGTTTCATCGTAACATGATGTAATGTTTTCATCTTCTTACTAGATCAATCTGGCGCGATAAAATGTTTTTTGAACGAATAATATTTTTTATTTTCTCTTTTTCTTATAACAGTAAATGCATATTTTCAAAAAAACTACATAAATTTATCTTGAAATTATCAATTTTTTATATAAATATTAATCGTCTGCAAATATAGCAAATAAATTATCTAATTTTTAAACTCTCGGAATAAAAATGATTACTGCGAATTATACGATATAATTTATTTTAAATTTTATTAATAATTCATAATTATTTTTATAATGTTTATATTAAATTTTATTTAAACAAACAGAGTCAAAATTGTATTTGTTAAATAAATTAATTGTACAATAGATATTACATTCTAGATCAAAAGCAAAACTATCGTACAGACTTTCACAACGTAATATATTTACTTTTCTTATGAATGCCTCATATAGGGAAGATATCTATATTTATGTCTTTACGTCTTAATCAAATAAAACGTATAAAGCAACATTATGATATTCTAATGTTAAAAATATACTTACAATAGAATACGGAATACATATATGAATTTATTTCTAAATTTCTTTCATAATACAGATGTTAAATTTAATGAAGATCATAAATAAACACATTTGCATTGTACATCTTTTGAAAATCATAGAAATTATTTTTGAAAATAAAATTCTATAGAGTAATACTAAAAGAATAATATATATATATATATATATATATCTGAATTAATGCTAAATGATGTTCGTATATTCACATATGGGCAAATGAAGCGCATGATGTGACGAAATAAATTCACTTGATCTATATATATATTTATACGTCTTGAGAATCCTATATGTTATAACATTAACAATTTAAGTACAATTTTCTACTTCGCTCTTTAACATACCGTTCATCCATGTTAAAGTTTTAAAATTGTGTTTTTTTTTTAATTATTCTTAGATTAACATAAAGTTCTATGTAAAAAGGACTTCAGCTACATTGTATTTACTTAGATAGTAATCGATACAATTTCTCTAAATTGGCAGTTATTTTGTTGTTTGACATTTTTTAACTAAGTAACAAAAGCAAATAATCTTAAAATATATTATTTGATGTGGCAATGTTTTTATAAAAAATTAAAAGCTGGATAGTATACTTATTATATTTGTCAAACAAAATTGTATAACTTTTAATTATTCTATTCGGTGATATATAATATTTTTTCTAGATTATACAAATTTTTAAAAGTTCTCAAGTTATTTTATCTTTCGCATGGCAATTTCTGTTTGTAAAATAGACAAGAAATTGACCATTTTTTATAACTTATTAAATTAAATCACATTTTTTCTGAAATCATTATTTTACTAAAATCATTAAATTATTTATTTAGTAATGTACAGATTCTGATGTATTCGTGCTATGTTTAAAAGTAGTTAAAGGTTTGATTTATATGAATAATTAAGGTATTTCTTTACAAATCAAATTTTACCACAAGCACATCATGAATTATACACAAATGTTTAAGTGTGCATGATAATTCATCTCTGTAACTGTGAAACAGTTCCTTAAAAACACTAGCAGGGTGTTGTTTATTTCTTCGTTTTGAAACTATTTTAATATTGGATGAATCTTAAACTATATCACTCAATTGTAGTTATTCTTTCTCTCTTTCTTCATGCTTATATGCGATCTCTTGCAAGCATTCGTACCCTCATATATTTTTCAAATCATCAGGTAGGTCGTTCTTAGGATGTTTGTTTTCAAAATGTTGTTTATAGGTTTTTGGATCTGGCATTTGGGCCTAATAAAATAATGATAAAAATATTATATTATTTAGATAAAACAGAGTATAATATCTTAACGCAGAACATACATACATCTATATATTTAAATATTCTTACCTTACAAACCGAACACACATGAACTAGCGCTTTCTGCGCTGCCTTTTTTTGTTCATTAGCACTATGCCCTTGTTGTTTCTTTACTTTAGCAGCTTTTTCTGCTGCTTTTGCTTGGGATTGTATTTTTTGTTGTCCTCGTGCCATTCTACATCAGAAAGATAAACTTATTACGAATGAATAGTACAGATATTTTTGTAGATCATACGAATAAAGATCAGCGCAAGAAAAAACATTTTACACTTTTTAATAATTATTATTTAATTCATTATATTAATTAATGAAAAAATTATTTCTATTGCACACCTTTAGAAAGATTTTTAATTAAAGAGCAATAAGCCTAAAAATATGTCTAACTAAAATACCAGCTGTATAATCTATTCAAAACCATTTTTGTAATAAAAACATATTTATATTTATTTATATATTCGATCCTGTTACTAATTTTAATACATAACAAAGAAGATTTCATACATAAAAAAGGCTAGCTTTCTCAAAATGTTTTCTAGGGCAAATCAAACGAATAAAATCACTTACCTGCCAGATCTAAAATGAACGTATTGAATGTGTTCCTTTCTTCGTTGATGAAGTCAAAATTATTCGTTTAAGAGAAAACAAATGGCAGAGATCTCTTTCAGGAAGATATTTTCACGACACGATATTATATCGCTTTATTTTCTTTAGCAAATTTTAGAATAGGTTTGGATGGAAAGAAAAATTATCAAAAATAATTCTTCAACAGATCTCTTCGAAAGTGTACACGTTTTCCGATGGTCTCGTAGAAACGAGTAAGTATGTATATACATACGCATATACTTTTACTTACACAAACGTAAATTAATCCAGAGAATCGCGAAACGCGGATGCGCTACAAAGTGTTAAGAAAGACCACGAAGAGACAATTCACGATCTCTTTCTCGATCTCTTTATTTATTTATTTTCTTTCTTTTTTTTTTTTTTGGCCTTAATTTTCTCCTTTCTTCAATAACACTGTTAATTCTTCTCAATGTTACTATTATTATTGGACGTTTTTAAAAGAAATCGTTAAAGTTGCAGAAAAAAATCCAAGATATATTTTGCTAAGTTTTTTCGCTTATAGTATTTCATTCAGCAATATACAATAAGATGTGTTCTATACTCGCTTCTGCGTAAAACCTATGTTAAAAAGTGACCAATCAAGAATGGATCAACCATTCGCTTCAGAAGGTCAATGAACTCTCTAATAAGTCATTACTGAATAATTTCATCAAAAATTTGTTTTAATATTTTAAAATATTGATTTTTTTTGTTTTTATAAAATTCAAAATTTTTATTTTCTAATGCTATTATATGCAGCCATCTTTATTGTTAATTATTATTTATTCCCCATCTACCTATGTCTTTTTTTTATAATGTCATCTAATAAGTCTTAGTTCTTTATAGGAATTTCTATATTTTTTAAAAATGTTATTATTTTTTAATATAATTTTCCTAAATTATCTATTTATCGTAAACTTTCATTTTTAAATAATATTATATCCACCTATCTCTCTCAATGATCTCGTTCTATTCTAAATCATCTTTTTGATTGGTTAATTAAAACTATTTATCATGCAACAATGTAATCAGTTATACTAAATATTTTTTGTTATATAAATATCTCTTTATATTTTCATATTAAATATAAATAAATTTGAATAAAATAATATATTTTGAAATTCCATATAAAATATATTGAAAACGGTTAGTTTATTCCATTTCTTGAAGGATGATAACCAATAGGAATGGTTGTATGATATCAAGTATTTCCTAATCAAAGAAGAAACTACGTTTTATCTGGATATTTTGTACTTTTGTAACAATGATCATTTATTATCATAATTCTAATCAAAATTTATCTATAATAGACTAACAAAATTATAAATAAATTAATATTATTTTCAATTAGTTTTTAGTAATAAAGTTAATTTTATTTGTTGAAGTTTTCTATCTCTAGTAAATAATAAAAATAAATTTATTTGTCTAGTAAGATATGATAGTATAGATAAAATAGATAGTTTTGAAAATACTCATATTATTAATAATCACGAATTGTGAATAATAAAAAGTTATCGGTATAATGGATACAATACGTAAGTTTTTCTAGTGTTTTCTATCGTGACGTGACGTCACGTCAAATCGATGTATCATCCATTTCTCATCGTAACTTCATAACCAGCGGAGTTCTTTATACGCGTGGAAGTTTTATACTGTTATTCACATTAAATAATAAACAGTTTTTTTATTCGTATGTAAAAAGAAGTGTAAAGAAATAATATTTCGTTGAGTTTTCCTAACTAATATCGTATCAGATAATCTTCAGTGTATTTGTGAATACATCGAGAGATAGTACGGCCATATTACTTTTAGGAACGCAGAACTGGATGTTTCTAAAGGAAACATGGCCGAAGAAAATCGTTTCGCTTGTGTAGTGAAATTCTGTGTAAACATGTTTTAAGATATTTTTCGGTAAGAAAAGCGTATCACAATAAGCAAAGATGACTTCGATACACTTTGTCGTTCATCCTTTACCGGGAACCGATGATCAACTTAATGATAGGTGAGTATTCTTTATGCTGTAATGGATGTATCTATCTTTCAGAATGTCTGCTGACTATTCTACCATGGAATTTAATCCGTACTCGTCCGTTTTTTTTATCCCTTACCAAACTATATCCTAATCGTTCAGTTTTCGCATTTTTTTCATTTTTTTAATTTATTCGAATGAAATGTTTCCTCCTTATTTTTCTTTCCAGAGTTACTCATTTTGATTATCGAATTTTTCTAAACCTATTTATCAAGAAGACATTAAGGAGAAATTGAACAATACGTTAATGAGCACCATTACTTATCTAATTTCTCGTTATTTCGATTCGTTTAAATTTAATTTCATACTTTTTTAATAAATGAGTTACAATAATATAATTCACTTTGCCATTATTCATTATGGATTGCATTAAATTAGCACATATTCGGAAAATATTTAATACTTAATATATTTATGAAGCATATACATTAATTCTCTAGCATATTGATAACATATATTTTTATAAAAAAAACTAAAGAATATTTTTATATATATCCTAATTTCTAATGACATGATATGTATATATATATATATGATATATACATGATATATACATATATATATAAACCAATTAATTATTCTAAAGTATTTATTACACGTATTATGTTTATTCGCATTATATTACTATATAATACTCACATTTACAATTTAATTGATTATTTTTTTCTTATTAGTTAAAATCATAACATGGATACATAAAATTAAAATTTATATATATCATACATTCATGCATTCATTTTATATATAATTTTTCCTAAAATATATTAGTTTAAGTAAATATTTTAAATGTGTGCGTATGAATAATAAAACATTTACTATTACATACAAAATAAATAGTTCTACGTATTATTAAATTAAATAAGCAATTAATGTCTATTATTTTGAAAATTAGTGTATATTAAATTTAATTATTATTTTTTATTTAAGGTTTAAAGAAGTTGCAGAGAAGATCAATAGATACGGTTATGTTACCCCACCTGCATTTAATGGATTGAAGGTTCCAATAAAACGTATTGTCATTGGTCCGACTCATATAGCCTTACTCACAGAGGACAATAGAATCTGTCGTGTCGCATTTACAGTATTGTCTGATCGACTGGATTTAAGTAAAACTGAACCGAACAGAAAGTATGTATCGTGCTTTTATATTTAAAGAATAGATTAAATATTTAATAAAATGAACTCTTTTGAAACTGATATCTGTACATTATGCTATTTCAGTACAACCAAAAACCATGTTGGAAATTCGAATTCTACTCCTAGTGGTAGCGGAAATAGTGGAAGTGGTAGCAGAGCTGGTATCTCTCGTTCAAGGGCAAGGATTATGAGAAGCAGTTCTGCTATTCGGGGTGGTAGTAATAGTGGAGGTAGTGGTAGCAGTGGAAGAATAGGACCTCCTGGAGTGATCATGGGAAGCGGAAGTGGTAACAGCTCACGTCCTATTGCTTCAGTTCCTGCTCCATTTGTTCCAGAAGATCTAATATCTCAAGCTCAAGTAGTATTGCAAGGAAAAAGTCGCAATTTAATTATCAGAGAATTGCAGGTTATTATTTTATAACTTAATTATCAATTATCTTATTCAACTGTATAAATTACATATTTTTGCAGCGTACTAATTTAGATGTGAACTTAGCTGTGAATAATCTTTTGTCACGTGATGATGAAGAAGGGGATGATGCCGATGATGCAGCAGATAGTTATGTACCAGAAGATCTTATCTCTTTATTAGATGGAGGCTTTAGTAATAATGATCATTCTGTTATAATCGATGCAGACTCTATGTTTTCTGAAGACATGTTTGGCTATGCAGGCATACGGCAGTAATGAATTCATTCAAATTTGAATTAAATTTATATATAGATATTAAAAATTAGATATATGGTAGATATTATATTTTTCAGCCGTGGAAGTTCTTCTAGAAGACTTGGTAATGACAGAGAAGGAGAACGTTCATCTGAACGTGATAGAGACCGTGACAGTTTTAGCAGGTGGAGGGATCGTCAATATTACGGACCACGACGTTGGTTAGAAACTGCTCTAAAAGATTCTTGGGAGAAAGATCCTGGTAAATATACTTTGATCGACATATATACACTAGTTTTTAAATGTTAAAAGATAAGTGTATAAAAATAATTTTATTTTATTTTGTATTTATATATATATATTGTTATATATAGAAAACAAGAAAAAGGAATTAGCTTCTCTAAGCCCTTTATGGATATCGGAAGAATTGGAGTGGTGGCATGAACGTAGTAATGAAGCTGCTCCACGTTTTGTTCAAATTGCTGCACTTTACAGCGAATTAATAGCTGTTTCCACTTCTGGACAATTGTACCAATGGAAATGGTCTGATCCGGAACCTTACAAACATTTAGAGGTACCTATAATTGTATACATGTATTAATTTACAATTTACGTAAAGAACGATACAAATAATATAGTTTTCCATGTTTAGAATCCAAATGTCCATCATCCGAAAACTATACCACTAGCATTATTAACAGAAAAAATAGTTAATATATCAGCAACAGCAATTCGCTGTTCTGTTAGTACAGAAAGTGGCAAGGTAGCTACGTGGTTAGACGAACTTTTGGGTCATGTTGCTTCTCGTTTGGAACATCCAGCACAAGCTTTTACTGAATTTACATTGGACAAAATTGTATCACTTCATACATGTGCTTTATATACTGTAGCAAAACTTGAAAGTGGTGCATTGTATTGGTGGTTAGTAGTATTATACGTTTTTTTATTAATTATTTAATTAATTAAGAAATTACAATTAACTATTTGTTTTTCTTTTTTTAAATAGGGGAGTTTTGCCATTTTCTCAGCGTAAAAAATTATGGGAAAAATATAAAGCAAAATCACGCAAACATAGACCATCTGCAGCGGTACCAAATGACATTAGTTATGGTACACATGTCTGCATGAAAAACAGTCCGATGTATCAACCTGGTGCAATAGGTAAATTATTTAAATTGTTTTTGATAAAAAAAAAGAAAAAAAACAGAATCGATATAATATACTAGGAAGTATCCTACATATTTTCTTAAAATATGTTTTTCTTTTATAGGATTTACAATAGCTAATGGAGTACCAAAAGTAGGACAACTGTTATCAGCTGCTTGGAACTTAGATGCAACTTGCAGATTTAAAATATTACCTGCTGGATCACATTTACCTAATTCAAATTTTGATAAACGCGAATCAAATGGAAATGGAAATACTTCTATAAATAAGTCAAATCATAAAGAAACAGCTGATCGTCTTGATATGCCACCACCTCCGTCGCCTGCTTCTAGTACATGTAGCGACACAGGTAGCATCACAACAAGTCATAAGAGACAAAAACGTTTAACGCCTCGAAATGAAGGAGAACCCGAGCGAAAGGATGAAGAAGATTGGCAATTAAAAGATGTGATATTTGTAGAAGATGTTAAAACCGTTCCTATCGGGAAAGTCATTAAAGTCGATGGTTGTTATGTAGCAGTTAAGTTCTTTTCAAAAGATTCAAAAGAAAAGGAGAAAGAAACTAAAGAGAAAGATTTCAGTACATCTGATTTTAAAGATTTGACAGCTGAGGAATTGATCAAATTATTAGCAGATTGTAGACTACTAAGAAAAGATGAATTACAAGTTATTAAATCATCGATGAATCCGAGAGCACCCGATTGTTTCCAACGTACACCTAGAAGAGTTAATATAGTAGAGGGCTCGAGTGATAATCTTTTAACTATTGCAACAGACGGGCAAGGAATTCATGGAATATTAAAAAGTGGAAATAAGTTAAGCTATGTTGTGTATAATTTAAGTACAGGAAGATATGTCCAAGATTGCTATATTCCTTCAGATATTAATGCTTTCCTAGGATTACAGCCTCAAAATATTAATTTAACAAGTGCTGGAGAAAATATTGAATGTTCCATGATACTTAGAGATGGAAATAATACAATTTATCCAATAGCAAAAGATTGTGCTGATGCCATTCGAGATCCAAATTGGTTAGACTTACTCCCAGTAGTTTGCATTGGAACATCAACTATCCCCATACCAAATTGCTCTAATTCAATACATCTCAAAAATCAAGTTGCAGTAATTGCATTGGCGTTTGACAATCTTCTACTAATGTCCCGTATACTGAGATGCGACTATGATAGTGTTAAACAAGTATTTTGTAATTTAGAACAAGATGTAAAGGGTAATATGGCTCAAATTCAATCAATACTATTAGAACGTTGTGATGGTAATCGCAATATTCTTCATGCTTGTGTTACTATGTGTGCACCGACTTCTAACAAAAAAAGTGAAAAAGAATTTGGGTATGCAATGGTATCAAATTCAGATAATACCTCAGCGCCTATTGAAGAACCAATACCAACTTTGAGTTGGCCACCTGAGGCATTCGACAACACATCTGGAGAAGAAGACAGTTTGCTTAGTATAGGTGCTGCTAGTATTTCTATGATGAATAAACCTAATATAGGAGCAGCATCCAATAATACGTATATTGTAGATTCTAATGAAAGAAAGAATAATGCGATACTAATACTAAAATACATGTGTGAAAACAATGTATTAGCCCCTCACTTGAAAGAATTACTTACAGCAAAGGATGCTCAAGGACAAACGCCATTAATGCTTGCAGTGTCCGTTCGTGCATATCATGCAGCTTTAATTTTATTAGACACTATTCAAAAAGTTGGTAGAGATTCCAAAGAATGTTCAGCAATGATTCTACCTCCTGATGCTAATCCGGATTTATCTCCATTATTCGTGACTTGCTGTAACGACACTTGTAGCTTTACATGGACTGGTGCAGATCATATCAATCAAGATATATTTGAATGTAGAACCTGCGGTTTAACAGGATCTTTATGCTGTTGCACCGAATGTGCTCGTGTTTGCCATAGAGGACACGACTGCAAACTTAAAAGAACATCACCAACGGCATATTGCGATTGTTGGGAAAAATGTAAATGTCGTGCACTTATAGCTGGTTATCAAGTTGCACGTTATGATCTCTTATGTCGACTTGTGGTCAATACTGATCTTGCCACAAAAATCAATTCAAGAGGAGAATGCATTTTATTATTTTTGGCCCAGACAGTAGGAAGGCAATTCATAGAACAACGCCAATTTAGACCAGCAACTCGTCCTCGATCAACATCTGCAAGTCGCAAAGCACCTTCTTCAGATGGTATAATATATTTTTATTATTATATATATATATATGTACCCATATTTATGTATATAGATATAGTATATGCGTAATAATGAAAATATTTGTTAATAGGATTAGGTGCTGATTCCGACATGCCTGATCATGATTTAGAACCACCTCGTTTTAGCCGAAATGCTCTCGAAAGATTGTTAAATGACTGGTCAGCAGTTCAGTGTATGATTATGTCAGGAGTATCGGAAAATGGGAATGAACAATTATTTGGAGATCAAGGACAACTATGTCGTCAGAGTGGCACAGCATTACTAGATAAATTTACCCATTTGTTACTTGTTAAATGCAGTACAGAAGTAATTTTATATTTATTTATTCATTACTATTATTTCTAATTTAATGTAGAATTGCAGTGTAAAGATAGAAATATTAATTCTTAAAATATTATATATTTTTTAGATGCTTGATATTTTACTTATTACTCTTATAAAAGAATTGCATAATGATACTATACCTGGACGACAAGAAGAAGCAAACAATGTTGCTCGACGATTTGTAAGATCTGTAGCTCGAATATTCGTAATATTTACTATCGAAATGGCACCTAATACAGCAAAAAGAAAAAGGTATAAATTCGTTGAAAAAAATTATTCTTATCGCTATTTCCACTTTGAAATAATAATAATAAAAATTTTATGTTTAGTGCAAGTCAAGCATCTCAACCCTTAATGAAATGTCGTAAAGTTTTTCAAGCCTTAATTAAATTGGCAATCGAAGAATTATGTGAAACTGCAGATTCATTAATAGCTCCAGTAAGATTAGGCGTAGCACGTCCAACAGCACCATTCACGTTAACTAGTTCTGCTGTTGAAGTAATAAATGGATCTGAAGAATTGTTTTCTATAGAGCCATTAATACCTCACAGTGGAGTTAGCTCTCAAACTTTAGATGGTGGTTTACAAACGCAACAAGTAAATAATAACATAACTATTGCAAGAGATGTTTCTGCAATGGATGAAGTTGAAGGTGGAGAAGGTAATATTATATTATGATAATTATTATATAATTATTAAGTATTTATAATCGTACTTTTATTGTTTAAAGATGTCCATATGGATTTGGATGGAGACATAAGTGAACATGACGAACCAGGTGTTTCCGGTACAGTTGCTGGTCAACCGCTCGGTGAAGTTGATAGCAATGCAGGTGGTGTTGGAGAAGAACAAGCAGGAGAAGGGGAATCTGACACAGAATTAGACCTTTTAGCTGAAGCCGAAACTGAATCTGATTCGGACGATAATCATAGTAATCAAGATGCCGCATCTGCTCAAAGAAGTGTACAAACTGGAGCTACTGCAGGATCTGATGGTGGCATGGGTTCAATATTACTATTTCCTGAAGACGAATCTGGTGAATCTAGTCAACAAGAAGACGATGAAAGTGAAGCAGGTGAAACAGATGAACAAGATAATGAAGATTTTCAAAATGGAGATGAACAATTGGAACGTAGAAGGTATAACATAATTTTGTTATTGTGATGTGTATCTGTAACTTATTTATAATATATAAATTATTTAATTTAGTGGATCATCTGGTCATTTGCATCGCAACAATTTGGCACCCGTTTCTATGCAATGGGCTATTCGTAATCGTGAGTCAAGTACACGTACTGCAGGCTTACGAGTTACTGGTGGCAGTAACTTAGTTTTCATTGATCCCGTATCTCTGAGACGTACTACTGCTACATCTGCCGTTGCAGCTGCACAAGAACCTATAACTATGGGAACCACTGCAAGTTCTTTAGCACGAGCTTTTGGAATTGTCATTCGACAAATTGCTGATCTATTAGTTATGATGCAAGATTACAAAACATTAGCACCTACTTTACCACAACTAATGGAAATTACTCTCCAAGATGCACTAAACTTACAGGTATTAATTTTGCTGTTCTTGTGGATATTTTTTAAATAGTCTAATTTAATTACAAAATTAAATATTTCTATTGTATTTGCAGTTATATTTAGAAGCACATTTGAAACCTACATGGGATTGGCTTTTAACAGTTATGGATGCAACCGAAGCACAATTAAGATTTGGAGTATCTTTGACTCGTAGTGCCGATCCGACACATCCAGAACATCCACTTAATAATGCTCCTTCACTTTCTGGCGGAAATTTTACTGGACTATTGAGTTCGGCAGCTCTTTCCTTGACATTACAAGGAAATGCAAGTCGAAACCAACGCAGTGGTATTGCAACAAGTTCCAATATTTCTGCTCCTCAAGCTTCGACAAGACTTACTGTTGGTTTTGCTGGTGTTAGTGAACCTGCTAGGAATAGCAGAGAACGTGAAGGTTTGTGTGAAGATATGTTCCTATTGCTTTATATATTTATGCAATTTTGAATTTTCTGTAATATAGCTAAACGTTGAGTTGATTTAATAACTTTCTATTTTACTCACATTAAACTGCCAGCTTAACCACCGAAGCTAGGAGCACAATTAATTTTTAAGTACAAACTTTGGGTTCCTAACAAGAAAACTAACGACACTTTGTGAAGTAAGAGAAACGAATAAATACATTTTGTTTACAGGTGGTGATTTGCATTCTGCTAGGCGAGAGTTTTTGTCTTATTGTTTATCTTTGATGCGCGCTCATAATGGAGAACACAGAGACAGTTTACCAGTTTTAGATGTTTCTGCATTAAGACATGTAGCATACGTATTTGACGCTCTTGTATATTATATGCGCTGTCTTTCTGAACCATTAACATCAAGAGGCGAAGCGCAAAAGGAATCAGCAAATTACACATCATGGCATGAACAAGTTAGTATACTATTTTATCAATAATATTTCACTTTACGTCATTAACATTTATTTAGGACAGGCGACTATAGTCATTCTCAATATGATGCCTTTGAAATACAACAGGCTTCGTATATCATTCAAAGTTCAGTTAAAAATGACTTTGTTAAGAAATCATTAATCCCTTTGTTATGGAAAGATTTGTTTTTTTTTTTTCTAAAAAACTATCTAAGCAAATTTAGTTTTGTAAATTTTCTTTATTATTTTCTTTATTATTTTCTAGGATGAAAATGATAATGATGAAGGGGAGGAATATAATTCTCCAGCACCTAATGCATTAGAACCTGATTCTGTAGAATATCCAGATTTACTTCAAGTTTCCATGTGTGGGTCTGGAAACAGTAATTCTACATCTAAAGGAAGAAAACATCCTTTTTTCCAAAGATCAGATTCTACCTTATGCCTTGGTTGCCCACCTCTCGATCCATTTGACACAGTTATGAGTGAAGCATTACCTTTAGCTGATCAGCCGCATTTATTACAGCCACATTCAAGGCGTGAGGATCTCTTTGGTATCCCACGACAGCAAACAGGTACTGCCAACCAAAATCCATTGGCAGGTTTGCCTACAAGACTTGGCCTCTCCGCACGTGGTGCAGACAATCAAAATTTGTCATCTTCTACATTCGGTCAAATTGTTCCTGGACCTACATTCACTTCTACAGAAATAAGACGACCTTCTGCTTCGTCTTCTGCTTCTGCTTCTGCTTCTGCTGGAGATTCTGGATCAATAAAATTTTCTGTAATATTTTACTTGACCATCATTTATATATATAATTATTAATACGTATATTTATTGATCATAAATAATTATCTATTACAGGAAAGATCTACTAAAGTATTTCATCATCGTGTAAATGATAATCACGTACCATTGGCACCATTGCAAATGACTTTTTCAAACCCAATACTAGAACATATAGACAGGGCTCCGATTATAGTATCTACCAGTAATCAAAATGAATCCGCAAATAGCAAGATTGCAAAAGATTTGTGTAATAAAGCAAATAGAAGTGTTATAGTTAGAGCAACAACTGGCAGTATGGTTGTAAGCAATTCATTTCATTAACGCAGTCTATTACTTTATCATTCATCTAAATATCTATCGTTAATTTTCATTTAATTTTTATTTCACATAGGAAAATTTACACAAACTTACTGCACCTGAAATACTGTTCATTCCATCGGTAGAAAATCCAGACGTCTCCGAAGAAGTCGATCCCGCCGTAACGAGTCAAGAAATTTCTGCCCACGAAACAGTAGTAACAAGTCCAGTGGAATCTGCTAGAACTATCTTAAATATTGGGACAAATATTTCTCATAATATTCTATTAGGACGATGGAGATTATCATTGGATTTATTTGGTCGAGTTTTTATGGAGGATGTTGGTCTAGAAGCAGGATCAATTGTATCCGAACTTGGCGGTTTCTCTGTGAAAGAAGCTAAATTCCGTAGAAATATGGAAAAACTTAGAAATTCTCAACAAAAGGATATCACTTTGTCAAAAGTAATTTTATTGTTGACTTATAATACATAGTATCACAGTTTTATATATCATACACGCGCGTAATACTAAATATTTATTCAAAAAAATTTACTAAGAAATAAATATAAGCATTAAATAATAGAATAATTACTGCTGATTGAATATTTTATATAATATTAATATAATAATAATATTTCATACTTTTTTTTTATAGATTGAACGCGATAGAACTCAATTACTGGTGCAAACAATGAAAGAATTAAATACACAATACAATTTGTACAATAAAAGAACTTCTAATTCTCCACCTTTAGCAGTAAATCGAGTAAAAGTAACATTTAAAGATGAACCAGGTGAAGGTTCAGGTGTTGCTAGAAGTTTTTATACTGCAATTGCTGAGGTTTGTATTATGAAAATAGTGTGAGGGATTGTTTAAAATTTATATTATCTTATAATTTTGTCATAATATCGAATGTTGCTGTGTCAATCAATTTTATTTATCATTAGATTTACGAAAATTAAACCGTTTACATTTCTCTCTTATCATTTATGCATATATATCCAAATTCATTTTTTTCTTAATCTTTTAATTTCAAAATTAGCCTTAAAATAAATTATTTTTTTTTTTAATGTGTGGTTTCATTCACACATCAATTTGACACATGTTCGTAAAGATGAGTATATAATAAATGTCCGTAAACCTAATGTTAAGAATTACATATGTACAATTGTAAAAATGACGAGTGGGAGATTGTAAATACTATGTACTTATTCAATAATGCATATCAGAATTCATGATTTAATTTTTACAAATATTTTTTATCTATTAAAATATGCATAAATATTGAAAGTCATCGTATTTACGATATCCTACTCGTCTTAAAGAATTAATCCAATCTTTTGTTATCTTCAGGCCCTACTTGCAAACGAGAAATTACCAAGTCTTGAAGCAGCACAAGTTGGCTCCAAATACACACAGTATAACGTTTTACAAAAATTAAAAAGCAGAGATCGCGATCGTGATCTTAGAAGACAGGTATGCATAATATTCCAAATTAGATGCAAGTACGACTGTTCGAGAAGAGCATTTTCTTAAAATTTTAAATCTTATTTAAGAATCCTAGATCATCCGGGAAATGTCGTGAAACACGTAAAGCATTATCTTTCGAAGCTCGTTCCTTTCATCCATCAAGTTCCGTAGAGGGAAATAATGCATCTGGATCTGGAAGCTCATCATCCAATACTCATCCTTTGCCAGCCAGTCATCCTAACAATGAACATTTGACAGTGCATCAACAACAACTTGGTGATAGATTGTATCCTAAAGTAAGAATCTTTCTTAAAAACAAAATATTTTATTTACGTAAAAAGGATAATGTTGTTATATCCTCTGTTTAGGTACATGCATTACGACCTGCATTAGCAGAAAAAATAACTGGAATGTTACTCGAATTGTCTCCTGCACAATTATTGATGCTCTTGGCTTCAGAAGATGCTTTAAGACAAAAAGTGGAAGAAGCATTTGAATTAATTCATAGTCATAATCAAGATTTAACTAGTGAAGCACTTTTAGATCTTGATGTATTCAGTTTAACTGAACGTTGTGCAGCTAATAAAAAAAAGATAGAAACTAATATTATGGATGACGGAGAAGATAATGCTCCTCTTTTCTATTCACCCGATAAAAGAGGTTTTTATACACCTAGACAAGGTAGAGCCACTTATGAACGATTAAATGCTTTCAGGAACGTAGGCAGGTAAGTTCTCTACCAAATATTCATCCCATAATTATAATATTTAAAAAGTAGCTAGTATGTTAATCGCTTTATTTCCTTCCTATTTTCGTTTAATAGATTAATAGGCTTATGTCTATTACAAAACGAGTTGTGTCCAATATTTTTAAATCGTCACGTTATTAAATATATATTAGCAAGGCCAATACGTTTCCATGATCTTGCCTTTTTTGATTCTGTAATTTATGAAAGTTTGAGACAACTCGTCATTGATGCTGAAACTAAAGATAGTAACAGTTTATTCTCTGCACTGGATCTTACTTTTAGGTAAATATACATATGTAAATATATATAACAGAAGGAATTGTCCATGCATTGATGTAATTTAATCTTGGTTTCTTTTTTTTTTTAGCATTGATTTATGTCCTGAAGAAGGCGGTGGTTCGATCGAACTTATAACAAGTGGTCGTGACATAGAAGTTACAGCTAGCAATGTATATGATTACGTACGAAAATATGCAGAAGTACGTATGATAAAAGTACAAGAGAAGGCATTGCATACAATGCGAGAAGGAGTATTTGATGTTCTTCCGGAAGGAGCATTGGATGGTTTAACATCTGAAGACTTAAGACTGCTTTTAAATGGAGTTGGTGACATTAATGTATCAGTTTTGATATCATACACATCCTTTAACGATGAATCTGGAGAAGCCACAGAAAAATTAGTAAAGTTCAAGAGATGGTTATGGTCAATTGTAGAAAAAATGTCACACGTTGAACGACAGGACTTGGTAATAATTTTCTTTGATATTATATGCTGCATACACATGAAATTATGTATATACATATCAAGTTGGTTAAGGAAAGAAATTAACATTTTCATTGTTTTAATACCCTTTTTGAAATAACTTAAAAGATGTTTATTTTATTTTTGAATTGTTTTAGGTATATTTTTGGACAGGGTCTCCTGCATTACCAGCGAGCGAAGATGGTTTTCAACCAATGCCAAGTGTCACGATTCGACCAGCCGATGATGCTCATCTACCAACTGCAAATACATGTATTTCTCGCCTATACGTTCCACTGTACAGCTCTCGTCATGTTTTACGGCATAAGCTACTTCTTGCTATCAAAACAAAGAACTTCGGATTTGTATGAATTTGTCAAGTGATCATCATGCTCGCTTGTCCCCCTCCCCTAAAAAAAAGCCACATTACTGATATTGACATAAGAAAATGGTTATGTGTTGTTGTTTTTCTTTCTTTCTTTCATAGAAAAATTTATAACATTTATAAATTTATAAGGTGTATTTATGAATTATAATTTCCCTTATCATAAAGCGGTCTTTGTCTTGATAAGGATTTATGTTAAAGTGTCATATTTAGTCTTTATAGTGGTCCAATAAACTTTCCCAAAATTATGTTGTGCTAATCAATCAAGTAACCTGTATTTTCAAAGAAGTAATTTCACATTCTATAGGCTATGTATAATATATTAACATTACATTTACTTAAATCGTGTAATATAAATCTTTTGGCTCATTATCACGTATATTTCCTTTTTGCTTTTTACGACAAAAGCAACGTTGAAGACTTTTAAGAAATTCTAATGATCGTACAATGAAAAAATTTTTTTATTAGGCTCATATAAGATGTAACATAAAATGACAAAATATTGCGAGTTTTCAGATGCACACCATAAGAGTTTCTTGGACACTTGTTTGTTGTTAAATATAATACATATCAGTTTAAAAACGAGACTATTGACACGAGTATCGAAATATAAACTATGCGATTTGACATCCATGGTACTAAAATTTAAAGTGTCGTGCCAAGATTTAGCTTACAAAATGCAATGTAAAAATTATTAGATAACTAAAATATGTAATAGGAACAATACTTTCAAATGCTTTTTGGCATTATAATCTTTAAAAAAATACAGAACGGTACACTACAAGATCCTCAAATGTGATGTAAACCAAATTAATATTTTATTTTATCGACATAATTTTCGCTTTAATCAACGTAATATTTTAATTTCGTTACTTAAATATTAATAATAATAATCTAAATCACGGAAAATTTAGTTTTTTTTTTAAAACTATTACATTGACATGATCATCCAAATTAGCCAAATATTAAAATAATATTAAGGATGTCTAGCTGCCTATTTTGTATCGTTAAATATCTTCTTTTAACACGTTCAAAATCTTCAATTCTATCGTAAAACAATATCAACTCTGGTTATGTATGCTGTTTAGTCCTGGCATGCATTCATATACGTCTTTGCTTGTGTCTAGGATCGCAACAATGTTTTTCCAAAACGGTTGACCATTTTGAAAGAAAAATTCAATGTACAGTTTTAAATATATTTCCTAATCAATAAACTGAAATAGTAAAAAATAATCTATTATCTTTAATTTACTTAAAAAAAAAAGACTAATGCTAATATGTATAATATAATAAATCTCATTATTTATAAATTTCTAAAAATCGTAAAGTTATATACAATAATTATATTATGTTCTTGACAAAGTATTGATAGAAACTTATGTACAATGGTTACCTATTGACCACTTCCTGAACTGTTTTGGGGTAATTTTGCTGTTGTTTGACTTAATTGAGCCAATGTTTCTGGAGTAGCATGTGCTTTTAAGATTGAATTTTCAGCTTCCAATTGGTTAATACGGTCCATAAGTTCTGCGATTTTTTCTTTTAATACCTCAACTTCTTCTCGTACAGCAAACATCAAATGACTTTTTACCAGATCCTATAAAGGAGTACAGTATTATTATTGTTAGTTTTCATATTTATAAAAATTATATTGCGTTTTTTAATTAGGAAAGTTAGTTACCATAGCTTGTTCAATTTTATTATCAATCGCTACTGCACCTGTTCCTGACACACTGTAACAAAATTCAATTATAAATTTCAAAAGCACACATTTAATGTATAATTTATAGGAAATATATGAAAATAGATAAAGTATACAAACCTTTCACTATCTTCAAGGGTATGATGTTCATCGCTTCCTTGTGTAACTTCGGTTAAAGATTCCAAGAGAGTAGCATCAGCTGATTGTGCTGCAGCAGTAGTAACAATGCCTGAAATAGAGTCCTGCTCTGGATCAGGTTGATGAAATGCAATAGTCCCTTGCTGCATTCCTGCCACAACATTTTGACAAGCAGCTGGCACTTGAGCCATTTGCACTTGAGTATTGCTACCAGAGGATTGCGTTTGCATTTGTGTTGGTGGTATAACTTGAGACTGTACCGGTGGTCCTGGTGCATGAATAGTTGAGGAAGATTGTTGTGTACCTGTTTGAGGAACTTTATGTATACTTTGAATGCCCTGCATTCCTTGAACGGCAGTTAGTGGCTCGGAAATCTGAGTCATTGGTTTTTGCGTTTGCAATGGCTGTTGAGGCTGTTGCTGTTGTTGCTGTGGAGGGTGTTGCGGTTGCTGTTGCTGTTGCTGTTGCTGCTGTTGTTGTTGCTGAGGTGGATGCTGCGATTGTTGTTGCTGTTGCTGTTGTTGCGATGGATGTTGGGTAACAAGTATATTTGATGCTTGAGAAGTTGGAACAGTAGTTTGCTGTACCGATGAAGGACAAACAGTTTGTCCAGGTAAAGATTGATTTTGCGTGCTAACCCCCAGATATGGATCTTCTTTAGAATGAGTCATATTTTGTTGAGTCGGAACACTATTACTACTAGTTTGAGTTATAATAGGTATAGAACCTTGAGGCATACTCTGAGGTTGTCCCAGATTATTTGGATGCGTAGGTTGTAAATTAGATGGCAACGTAGATCCCTGTCCTTGTTGTTGAGAAGCTAACTGTTGCGCGGATGACTGAAAATATTGAGGAATTTGCGAAGGTGGTTGAACGTTTGGTTGCGTGGGATTATGCTGTACAGTAGAGGAAATAGAACTGTTTACTGCATAATTTGAACTTGTAACTGAACTATTGTTCGGTACACCGATCGATGACTGCACATCAGGATGAGAGTGAACTGTTCCATTGACGTCAAGATTAATGCTCTTATCGTCAGATACGACAGATTGTTTAGATGCATCTGGGATTACAATTCCACTATCTGTAACCCCATAAGATATGCACACCTCATTTGGATCAGAAACTTTAGGGGTACCAATAGCTGTTGGTTGATTCACCGATGTATGATCCAAATAATCCATGCAGGTCCATCTACCTCTCTTGAATGGCTCCGTACTTTCAATTTTGACTACTTTAAAACGTTCATTTCTCCCATGTGAATGTACCTCTCGTAAATCAGAATCTTGCTTAGCATTACTCGACAGTAAATTAATAATATTGTTGTCGGTAACAGATGTAATGTCTAATGTGTTGATATTGCTATCGTTGACTGAATTGTTCACACTGTTTCCTTCTGACGGTACAATGGCCAGTCCATATTGTGAACTGGTAGGAATCACCGGAGCAGTACTGAGAGCAGCATTACTGGTGTTGAAAAATACGTCCTCTTTAGAGAAGGTATCTTCCGAATAACTAGGCGTCTCGATATCAATATCGGTAATACGCGAATGTTCCACAGAATTATCTTCTGTGTGGGATTCATCCAAATCGTCATTGGAATCTTCGCCGGCATCGTTGCTCATACGACAACCGACTGTAACACTTGTAATTTGAAAAGACGACGTCTTTTTTCTACACTGATTACTACTGGTCACGTTGCTTGAGGTGGTCAAGCTAACCGGCTGGTGTAGTTTATCTGGTTCTCCTAACCGAATCGTTTCCGTAGTCGTACGATGCACTGGATTAGATATCTTTCTACTACCATCCGAGAGTTTATGCGATTTCCTGTGTACATTATCTGCCATTATTATAGGAACTTAGCATTCGAGAGCCACGATCTTTGCACTCGTTCTCCTCTCGCATGTTAAAACCAACATTGCTGCATGCCGGTGTCCGTTCACTTCGATGACCAGTCGCGTAACCTGCGATCTTCACCGGACAAGCTTCAGGCAAAACCGCCCCAACTCTCGGCAAATATACGAAATAAAATCATGTTCTGAGATTGGTAAGGTGTTGACAGTTCACCATTTCTATCGCACGGGAATACAGTTCGTTTGCTCGAGTACCGTCCAATAGAAATGAAACTCGAACTGAGCAATACGAACTCTCTATTCCTTCACGGTCAATTATAAGCCATTTGGTGTCATTCGTTTACATTACTATCTCGATGCAATTTTCATTGTCCACATCCTTCCTGTTCTATTATAGTAAGTGAGCAGTTTAAAAATGGCTGCCAATTCACTCATAGAATTGCCACGAATTATAGCTAGAGTATCTACGAGCGTGTTCGTCAGCTAAAGTCTATTTCCATGAACGTAATATAATCCTTAGTCCACAGTGATTTAACCATTCGATTGCTGGACAACAACAATTTCGAACTTCCGGAAAATGGCGAATCGATTGTAAAGCACTAAATTTTAAAATTTATATTCATGTATATTATTTTCATTTTATCCTTAAAAAAATATGGAATTCTAATCGATGATTCTAAACATATTCAATGTTCAATATTCAATATCCTTTCTATATGAAGTCAATTTAATTCTTTCTGTGGATGATTAATCTTAATGAAGTCTTCGTAAACAACATGAATGTCTTAAACAAAATCCACTAGTAACGTATAACGTATAAGTAGTATTTATTTGTGAAATTTGTATTTTTTATAATTAAAATTATGTTGAAAATAATTAATGGACTTAAAAGAATCAATAAAAATATAGGATTAGGAAAATCCAATCGTAAAAAGATAAAAAAGGACATTTTACCTGGTAATAACCTTAAAATATATTTTTTTACTTATAGTAATGTTTAAAAATATTAAATAGTATTTATTTTATTCTCATATCTTAATTATTCCATAAAAAAAAAGTTTAAGTAAATTTTTTTATCATTTCATTACAGTATTTAAGTATCCGATCAGTAAGGTGGGTGATCGTAGAGTATATGTTTGGGGTCTTGCAGAACATGGAGCTTTAGGTACCATTGATAAAACATTGTCCAAACAAGGCATAGCTTATCTTTCAGCACCAAGAAGATTAACTTTTGGAGAAAGATATAAAGTAATAGATATTGCATGTGGCTATGGTTTTACAGCTTTTGCAATAAATTCTTCTGATAAAAATATCGTTTATGGTAGTGGGATAAACACAGATTCTCAACTTGGTAATAAAGTATTATTTTATTATGTAAAATATTAAATGTCAGTAAAATTAATCTGCTGCTTTCAGATACTTATTTCAAATAAAATGTCTCCTTACTTAGGTTTTCAAGAAGCAGATAAAGTTTATTTAGATGTAGTAACTTCTCCAATGCCAATAAATCTGCCACTTAAAAATTCAACGGCTGAAGTTATAAGTATAGCAGCTGGAAGGGCACATTTATTAATATTAACAAACGAAGGACTTTTTACATTAGGCAACAATGGATATGGTCAATGCGGTAGACCAATTATAATAAATGAAAATTATAATCGTAGTAATGCAGTTCATCATATACCTAGTATAAGAGGAAATCAAATAACTGCTGTTACAGCTGGTCAAGATCATAGGTATAAAGCCAATAATTTATTCTGATTATCTACTTGTATGTCTACCTATGTAAATATTTTCTAACATTGCTTATTAATATATATTATATCGTAGCATACTTTTAACAGAATCTGGTGAAGTATATACATTTGGTTGGGGTGCTGATGGACAAACTGGCTTGGCACATTATCGAAATGAATATCAACCAAGTTTGGTCAAAGGGGATTTAGCAGGGCAACACATAATAAAAGTTGCTTGTGTTGCAGATTGTGTATTGGCTCTTAGCGGTAGTTATTAATATTTACATTAGGGTTTATTCAGAAAATACATTTATAATAATATTTTTAATTGCTTTATTTTTCATTTTAAACATTAGATAAGGGAAAAGTTTTTGGATGGGGAAATTCAGAATATGGACAATTACTAATGGACAGTAATAATTGTCAAATAAACATTGCTACAGAACTGAATATACCTAAGGAAGTAGGACATATTGTTGACATTGCTACTGGAGGCTGTTTCTGTATGATATTGAATTGTAAGAACAAAAAAAATAAATATTAATTAGAAGAAACAAGAATAATAGATATATTACTGTTCATAATAATTTGATTTATTGTATTATATTTTTTAGCTTCAGGAGATGTTTATGTGTGGGGATATGGTATTCTTGGTCTTGGACCAAAAGTAGAAAGAGTTTTAAAACCTACTTTAATTCCATCCACATTATTCGGTAACAATGCGTATTCACGTAATACCAAGGTAAAATTAAATTTATTTAACATAGATTTCTATATAAATATCCATTTGGTGTAATGCAATCATTTTTATTCTTAGGTTACAAATATATATTGTGGAATAAATCATCTAGCAGCGATAACAAATACAGGAGATTTATACATGTGGGGATGTAATAAATTTGGATCTTTAGGATTAAGACATCAAAATGATCAATTTTTTCCTTTCAAGGTAAGATGTGTATTTTTTATTGTATTTCTTCCTACAATTTTTATCTATTTTTTGTAATTTTATTTAAAAGGTGTCTGTAGGAGCTCAGGTAAAAAAGGTTTCCTGTGGAATTGATCACACAGTAGCACTTTGCAAGCCCTTCATCTAAAGGTACATTATATTGTTTTTTATTAAGTAACAATTTATTTATTTTTGGTAAAAAATTTTCACAATATTTTTTAAATATCTGTACATATGTTTGTAATATATAAACTTCCGATATAATTTGTTGAATATGAAATGAATATAAGAAAGTGAACCATTACTTGTATTACGCTTTAATGAGGTAACAAAAAGTAATCTATTATATTGACTGTCAATTAATTATTATGAATTTTTAAAAGATGTTAAATAATAAATATAATTTTTGTTATTAAATTTATAATGATCTTTTAAAAAAACTTATTATTTGATAGTTTGATATTTTAATCATAGATTATGTTTGTTATAAATAACTTTTTTTAATAAGATCTGATATTTGATAGAAGACAATACATTGCTATTATTATCGAAGCAATAGAATTGATTGCCATTTTATTTGCACTACTTGTGCATACTAAATGCTCGTATGAAATAGTATACCTTATCATATGTGGGTATCTACACTTGCTTGGATCTGAAATAAAAAGTTGTTATTTCTATGTATATATATAACTGTTCACTGATATTTTTATATAATATATATTTATTCATTATTTTCATTTACCTGTGCATTGATATGATATATCAGAAGAATTAGCAGTTACAGATATATATAGCGGTTGGCATTCATGAATAAATGTAGCATCGCCACAAGAAACTGAAAAACTATGTTCGTTGTTACTTATTGATGTGCAAGAAACTTCTTGATTAGCTTTTGTTGTATTAACATATAATAGATTTCTTGATGTGCATACTGTTAAAGATCCCCAACCAGATCCTAAAATCTAAAAAGTATATCATCAAAAATATATTTAATTCTTTTGAGATTTAATTTATATATATTTCTTTTATCTTATATTTCTTTTTTGTATGTTACATACCTTTACTGTAGCTGTAGTATCATGAGAAAAGAAATAATTAGGATGAAGTCTATAAAAGTTTATTCCCTGTGGATGGATATAATCCACAAATGCATTCGAAGTTCCAATTGAAACATAATTTGCACCACATTGCGTGTTAATTAATCTTTTAGGAACTGTAATTTTTTTTTGCTATTAATATTTGTGCATCATTATAATGTTTATTACAATAATTTGATATTTATTTATTTCATAATATTTTATTAATATTATGTGTTTTATCACACATTTATATCTTACTTTGTTTTATTCTTGAAATAAGTTTATCAAGCGGTGCCAAACCATCTCTGGTATCTCCCTGTCCAATTGAGAACAAATCTGATGTAGAATCTTGTACTATATTTGCCCATGTATCCTTTGATCCATAAGTTAAAATGAGGATGGTTGCATCTAAAAAACGTTTACAAATTAATAAAACAATATAAAAGGAGTAAAAAGTATATAATAGAATATACTAAGGAATACATAAAAAAAATTCTTGTTACCTGGAATTTCTTCACGCATATATTTGAGTTGTTCTAAACAATATTCTTTATCAGATTGCGATAACTGTGCATTATATGACATAATTAGCACTACATCTGATGCTTTTCCTCCAATACCTTCTCTATGCTCTCTATTTAATTTATCTTGCTCTAAAATTCTTAACATTTGAAGTGACTTAGATAGGTTTAAACCTTTTTGAACTGGAAATAATCATTTTGATTTACTATTTCATTAAATAAGTTCTAGATAATATAAGAACAAAAAAAGATCATATATATGTAGTAAACATACCTTTAGAATAATTAGAAGAATTGAAACTGTTGAAATTTAAAAGAGTATTGGTACTATTAATCATTGTATTTCCATCATAGCCATTAAGTATAGTAAAATTACTATTGAACTGATTAATCTCCATATTTTCTAACATATGCCTGCATGAAAAAAAGAATATGTAAATAGACATTTAACAAATTATTTCATTGCTTTTTTTAAACTTACGCTAATATGGGTTGTACAGATTCAAAAGGCCAATTTGTATCAAGAATAATAGTCAAGTCCGCAGAAACTGTAGTCGAATCAAATAGACGATCTGTCTCTTGACATGATAAATCTTGGTTCATTGATGAAGCTATAAAAGATAGAAATTTGTTAAAAATTTAGCATATTATGGGATCGATCGTATAATGGGATATAATAGGCTTGTGTAATACTAACGTATATATGTTGATAATTCATTTGCAGCATCAACTGCAAATTTTTCTATAATAGGTGGTTGTAATGTTGCTTTTGCTAAATTTTCACTTAATACTAAAGATGCACTGTATGCCTGTAAACAAAATAATTTATTGAATTATTTTAATATATTATTTTATTTTTATGTAAAACATTTCTTATATAATATTCAGAAAAATTATAATAATTAATTTACCTGTGCAGATAATGTAGAATTAGGTGCAACATATCTAAACAACGATCTACGATTACATGCTCGAATTGTAGAATTAAATAAGCCTGGAGCACTGTAATACATATCCAAAATTTGAGAAAGACGTAAGCTAGGTATTTTTGAATACCACGATTTAACTTCATTAGCAAGAATTAATCCATCCAGATCTCCTCTAATTTCGGCAGTCGTAAATTGAAGTTTTTCATTAGAATTTAGAAAATACCAACGTGGCATTGCAGTAGAATTCCAATCTCCATTTACTCCTACTTGTAATTTTTCTCCTCTAGGACCTTGCATAAGCGCAACTTCAGCTAAGTCTCCTGCATAAATTTAATATTATTTTTCTTAGAAATATGTAAATATAAATGTTAGATATAATAATCAAATTAATCTAAAATTATTGTAATATCTACCAGCTAATGTGGCTATCCACTTATTATCTAAAGTTATATCAGATGAATATGTAGTTTGTAGTATTTCATCTTTCAATACATCTCGAAGTATAATATTTTCTGGTTGTACTGCTGCAGCTATACCAGCAAGAATTGAGCCACCGGAAATTGATCCCCAACTATAAAATTATTAATCATACATATTTCAAAAACAATTATAAAGAATAATTCGTTTTCTTCATTTTGAATAAAGTTTTACTTACGGAGTCTTAATTACTCCATTCTCAACTGGGCATTTACTTAGCGGTGGTAGAGCAGATATTCTTCCTTTATCAGGATGATTTGGTGGCAATTCTGGATAGAATGAATTAGGATCTACTGCATTTTCCGTTGAATCTTTTCTATTTGTTATTGTTTCTCTATATGATAATTAAAATTATTATTAAAATATGTTTTAACGAAAGGAAAATAAATATATATATTTACATTTCTTCTGGAGATAAAGTTTCAACATCGTCATTAATATTTTTTGTATTATTACTATCATTTTTATCAATACTTCTAATATTTCTGTATGCACTATTCGCAAATCTGCAAACTGTTCCTTCATCGCCTCTTTCAAAAATGTTTACGCTACTTGACAACATAAAATGCAGAGTACACTGAAATAAATAATCTATCATTATTTGATCACATTTGTTTCATTTTAAGGTATAAGTTGGAAATGATTTATAAAGAAAATATATGTATATCTATGATTTATAAAGATTTCAACTTATCAATAAAAATCTTACTCTTTCAATAGCAGTAATACTGTTATTAGGAAACAACATTGCATTTCCTTGTATAAATCGAAGTGTTTTTGCATGACGAAAAAATTCGTGGCCAGTTGGTGCGTAAGGAGATATTCCATCTTGTGTTACCACAGATGGGTTTGGACGTATACCATCTTGGCGAAAACTATATATTGATAATATTTAAATATTAATAAATATATTTTATGTGTTATTTAAAAAATATTATAAATATGATTAATTGGCTTATTAGCAAAATCAAGAGAAATATTAAATAAGTATTATCAATAATAAAATTTGCTGACAGTTTGTATATGTATATGTTTTTACCGATGTAATAATGCAACAGACAAACTTCTAAGGTCCATATTCAATCCTTCTGAATTTTCAATTTTTCGCACTATTGCTATAAGTGTATTCAAAGTATGGGGTAACCTATTATCCCTTTCTAAAAGATATTTATTTTCATAACATTCACGAAGAGAAGTTGGAAGAGTACGCACAGCATTTTCTTGCGCATGGATGCCTAAAATATGACATCATCTCAATACTACTTTTAAAAAATTTATTAGTACATATAATGTATATTTAAAAAAAAATTAGATAAATGAAAATTTTTAAATCAATAAAAAAACTTACCTAAATTGTAGACAAAACCCATGATAAGTAAATAAAGTATCTTCATCATAATTTTGTTCGTATATAAAAAGATAAAATTCAGTAGATCTACAAGTATAATATATTATTATAAACTATAACTTATACTAAACAATGTATAACTGAAGTTATATAAAATTATAAAGTAAAATATCGACCAACTTATAATGCATTATTTTAAAAGTATCAGTATTTTGGCACAACTTACATTTTATTATAAAAATAACTTATTTAATTGTTACACAAAATATATTGTCCTTACTATTCTTCTTTGAAAGGTATCACACTTACCTTTTTACACAAGTAGAAATATCTACTATCACTATCAAAAGATAAGATATGGAATATTGTGAGTAATATGTCCCCTTTTCTTATTGCACAGGTCATACTTATATGAATAAGGCTAATCTTGAAGAAACAAAAAAGCAAAAAACATTTATTTTCATTTAAAAATTTATTACATTGAAATGTTAATTTTTTAACTATAAATATATGTTATATGAAATATTTATAATATAACTATTTTACTTTTTATCTTTGTAGGTATTATTTATGCATAAACAATACTATACATTTCTATAAATAATTTATTTTTATAAATTAATATCTTATTGTATACTTATTGTATACTTATTGCATTGATTTTATAAATAATTAAGAAATGTAAATAATATAATTTTTACAGAGATTTCACATTTATATATTTATCTTATCAAGATTGGAAGTAGAGCATTATCTTACTCTATCTTTCTAAAACATAGTGATTCATTGCAGAGTACATACGGTGTTACAACATGTGCAATACTCTTTCAGTGACATAGTGAACTGTTTCAAAATGTTAATATACAAAATTTGGTTTCTTTTATGCTTCGGTATGTATTAAACGTTTACATTTTTTTTATTAAAAATTGTAGATATAATATTTATATATTGAAAAGGAATAACTAATGGATTGTATTTCATTTTACAGGATATTGTGTAGTATATTCTCAAGTAACTATACCGGATCCTCTTAAAGAATGCTATATAAATCGTACTAAAAATGAGATTTTATTGCCCTTAAATATACGTACATTCATTGATATTTTGCAAAAAGCTGAAATAGAAACCTTTACTACTATGGATATGAGAACATTCTCTTCGTCATTGTTACACAGGTAAAAGAAATATATAAAATGTCTTAAATTTAAATTAATAATGTTACTAGTTATATATTAGGTTTAAATTTGATGGAGTTGAATACGTTGAAGGCTTGCATGAAAGTGATGGAATATTGCCTTTCATTGGACGTGGGACACAACGAACAAAAAATATAATAATAGAAGAATTGGTTCCGGGCAATGCTGATGCTTTTCCTTCTAAAGTACTTTCACAGTTAGAAAGATGCACTCTTCATTTTGCCATCTCAAATGCTATAAACAAATATAAATCTGACGACATAAACAATCTGTGCCAAAAAATTGGGAATCGAGAAAAATTAACTGGTAACATCCTATCAATATATGCAATTAAATCTAGAATTATTATCTTACAAACTTATTTTCATAGGAAGAACGATATCTATTAATGCAACAGATTGTCCAAGAGAATATGGAGTTATTCTTACTCCGTATGGCACAATTGCTCCTGGTGCTATTATAGGAGCAATAGCTGCTAGTTTAGAGCATCAAAGTATTACGTTGAATCAATTACTTGCGACATCAGCTATAACTTATTTAAATGTCAACGAAGATGAGATTGATTTTATTATACCAAAAGACAAAATGATTATTGAAAAATCAATGTGGCAGCAATCTATAAATACATCAGAAATAACAATTGATAATATATGGCTTACCACAATTGCTGGTAAGAGATTTAACTACTATAATAATAGTAATAAACTGTTATATGAAGAAACATTGAAAATACAAAATTAAAATGTACATTTAAGGGGACTTGGGTGAAATGGTAATTTATCAAGGACCTTTAGTAAAAGAAAAAATGACATTAGGAGTAACTGGATTTTGGAACAGTACTATATATCCTAATATTTATTATCTTACAAAAAATCCTGATAGTTATGACGCAACACGGGCTGAAATAGTTGGTGACATTGATGGTAAATTAATTATAGTAAAATAAAATATTATTTAATCTTAATATTTTTAAATTGTTGTTTGTATTTCACAGGTTTAATACTTGCACGCAATTTAGAAACATGGACTGCCAATTTTCATAGCCTTCGGCTTAGTCAGATTTTGATATGTATTATTCTAATCAAGGCATTAATTTTGACCCAAATATCAAAGCTTGTAATCGAAAAACAACTTTTGCACAAGTTACATCCAAAACTATTTTAGCAGAACAGGTATATTCAGAATTAAATTATTAAGCATTAGTAGGTATTATATAGTGACAAAAAAAGGCAAAATTATAAAAATTTTATATTATAGACACATGCAGTATCATATTTATTAGCATATCGTAATAGCATAGCATATATATCTGAAGAGGCATTAAAGCGACTGGTTAACTATGCTGTTGATACATTTATAAATTATACAGAAAAACATTTACTTACAGAATCGCACTGTCGTAATAAAAATGTTCAATTACCAGCAGAAGTAATAATTGCTTTTGACGGTGCATGGACCCCAGATTATACTATGGATTTTATTTCGTAAGCGTATACAACTGTATTTATATATACATAATTTAAAAAAAAGAGATTTGAATATAAAAAACTTTTTTCAGAGTTCTATTAGAAGATTTAGATGTATCAATATATGGTTCTAAAATAGGTATATTGCATGGCTCAACAGGAAATTGGTTACTTAACGTCACCAATAGACCATCAGTTGCATATGAAGCTATATACAATTTTACAAAAGTGTCATGTAAGTTTATATCATTTATTTGTAAAACGTTATAAGTTAATTAAATACTATATTTTTAAATATTATTTATGTTACTAACAATATCAACTTAATGTGTGTGACTTTTGTGTGTGGATTCATTTTTAATTAATAAGCTGTTTTTCTATTTTAACAAACATTCTACACAACCAGAACATTGAGCAATGTAACATTTATAAATAATTATTTTTAGGGCCCAGTCAGTTCAATTATACTAATACACTTCAAACAATATTTAATTATTTAAATATTACATCAGAAGAAAATCAGAAAAATCATGTAATTGGTAATTTAGGACAAATTATAATTTTATTAGTTCCATTAGCATTTATGACCAACGTACAACAACAATCGGCCCTAATGTTATTACAACAAATCAAATTATATTATCCAGGTAAATTGTCTTTAATTTTGCACTAACTAGTAACGTTAATGTGCTAATATTGATATATTATTTTATATACACAGATGTACATTTCTTATATTATACATCAGAGTATAATGCATATTTATTTCAACCCTTTATAATGTCAGAAGAAGATCATTTAATTAAAACTTTGCAAATTGATGATATTATTAATCATTTTAGTGCAGGTATATATAATTGTAATCATATTTACACTTATGATGTAATAAATATTCATAATAATGTATTTTTAGTACATTGGCTATTAAGACCTTTACCAAATATGAATATAACTACTGAAAATCATAAAAATCAAATGGAAAATTATATAGGTCCATCACAATCTATTTTATACAAATTACACAGACACTGGAGAAAAAATACGAAACAAACAACTGTTACGGTTTGTATATTTCCTTTCTTTTTTAAATACCTATATAATTCTTTAATAAATTAATGTGATTATATTTTAGTTTCATAGCGTTGGGTATGGTGAAATAACAGTATGCTCTTGGATTCAGTTCAATAGCACAAAAAAGAAATACAATGAATATTGTAGAGATGCAGACGGTCATAAGGACATTATATTAAATGATTATACTCTTTGTCCTGACAAAAAAATGTGTCCTCACATATATTATCGTGTACAGCATGTAACTTCTTTACGTAAATGTGCAGGTATGTAGTAAGTGAATAAATTATCTACATTATACACAATCTTAAGCAATTAACATATAAGTATTAGATGTAAAATTAAGATGAAAAATATTTTCTCTCTCTCAATGATTAGAAAAATTATTTATATTTTTCATTCCAGAATTAGGTTGTAGAACACCAGATCATGTGCGATATATTGTCAGAATAGAAAGTACATACTATAAGAATAGTGCAAGCAGAAATATATTATCAATAATACTTTCGACATTCGTCTTTCTTTTATTTATATTTTTCAAATAACTTATATTAAGAAAATAGATTATTAACAATTTTAATTATTTTTGTACTTTAAAATGTTATTCATACAATTATAAAAAAACTTATTGACAGTTTATATATAATTGTTATTTATTGTATATAAAAATACAAACTTAGTATTGATATTGATATCAGGTTAATTTATTAATAATTATCGTAAGCATATTCGTATAATAATTTGACGAGAAATTGAAAATTACTGGATGCTGCAAGAGATCCTAATTCGGGTTCCATAAGAAGTGCATCAACTGATGGTAAAAATTCCTTCACTTTACCACCTACATATAACAATGAAAGCATAAATATATGAAGGGAAAATTATTCACAATTTTATCATATAACATACCCATCATATATGCAAGTTCCATTAATTTAAAAAATATGGTTCCTTGTGCTTGTTGTTTAGGATTTTTATCAACTGTTTCCCATGAATCTCTTCGAGCTGCACGTGCCCAAATTCTCAATCTCAATGAAGATTTTTCATCTTCTTGTTTAACGTAATCTAATAAATCTAAAGCTTTTTTAAAATCATATTCGCTTGCTATGACATTATCTTCAGATGTATAAAGCTAAATAAACAAAATTAGTAATATTGGTTAATATTATAATATTTATCACATATAAAATATTATAAAGGATTAATTGTTATACCGTGATTAATTCCACTGGTGTAAATACTTTCAATTTTTCAATATCATATCCATATGTTGTGAGTACTCCAGTTGGTAGATCTTCTTGATGAGCAATTAAAGCTAGTTCATTGTCGATACTTTTTACATAATCTTTTATTTCATATTCTGGTTCATCGGATGCAAGAAGTGCCAATTTTGCCAATGACAACATAGACTATTAACAAAATGATATAAAATCATTTTCTAGGATACAATCTTTATAAAAATAACAAATACATACTTTTTTGCGTGTTACTAATTCAGTTTCTTGAACTGCTAACGAATGCAGTGTATTAGCTGCAAATCTTAATTCATCTGTCAACACTGCTTGTACCCACGATATAGTGGGATGCTCGGATAATTTTTCTGCCAACTCAATTGAACCACCACGTCTACATCGTTCTACTAATTGTCCTTGTCGTCCATCTTTCACGTACCTTTATTTTTAATCATTACATTTTTTAAATATTATGTATAAGATTATTATAACAAAATAGAAATAGTCAAATACATATTTACCATGAAAATAAAAAGCCTGCAAAATCTTGTGACGCAAATTTATCTATGTAACTATCAAGTCTATTTTTATTATTTGTTAATTCGCAAATTTGGATAAGAGATCCAAAATCACAATATTTTTCAGCAAGTATGGCAGCATTTTCATATTGTTCTTCCTTTACTGAAAAAAAATATTACAAATTAATTACACGTATTGTATCAATATAAAGTATATAAAAATAATATTTATAATAATACTTACTAAGAGGTTGAATCAAATTCATTCTATCTGTTTCATATTGCTTTAAAAGTACTTCAAATTTTTCAGTACCACGAATACTTTCTAAATGACATTTTCTTCCATCTAATATTAGATCTATAAGACTGACCAGTTGTTCATATAATTCATTTTTAATTGTTGTATCATTCGTTCCGGTAACACCATGTTTTAAGGTCATATTATGCTGTGCACGTTGAAAATAAAAAATTCATTAACACATTTTCATTAAAAAGAATGGCTCCTTAAGCAAATTAAATACACATACCATAGTGGTAAGACAATGTCTAAGACCATGTTTACCAGAAGCTGCAGTCCAAGGAAGATATTCTGTTATACCATTAGAACATCTTGTTGGTACGAAACGTTCAGCATTATATTGTCGATATTTTACTACTTCGTTTAAAGTACCCTTGTTACAAAAATATAAAGCTATGAAAAAATGTGTAAAAAAACAACGTTAAAATCTTACATATGTACTTACCAATAATATAGAATTTACTTGCATTATATATTGTGCAACTTGGTGCGTTGGTCTTTCCGATAGTGTGATTTCAGTCGCATTATTTACTAAGCAAGGTAAGAATAAATGTACAGCACTTACTTCACGATAAAATATATCACGTGAAGTTAATTCTTCGGAGACATATGTTTCAGGTTTCAATGTTTGTTCAATAATAGAATCAATAAGTTCTGGATTTCTTAAAAAATAATAAATGTTAACATAGATCAAACATAGTTTTATTTTTGATACAAATTTAATAGAAAAACATACCTATTTTGAAGATTATATATAGTCATAGCAGCAACTATTTTTTCTGCATATTCACTAAGAACATGCGATGTAGACATGATTATCCCTCTGTATGTTACTGCACAAAACTTTATAAAGGTATAAAAGTTATAATGAGAATAATATATTTTTTAAATATTCCAGTTATAATTCAATACTTACTCTATCCCATAAATTATGTTCTTTCAAAAATGATACAAATAGATCTAATGCTTTTTGTTTTCCTTCTAATTGATGCGGTATTTGAATAGCGGTAACAGCATTTACTGTTATAGCTAAACAAACAAAAAATATTCATAAAGTTTAATGACATTATATATAAAATTTTAATAGATTAAAAAATAATAATAATTACATAAATCCCTATGGTTTGTCCAACGTGGATCATTTGCTGGATAATCATCAATTAAATCTTTTGCAACTTTCAAAGCCAGTGTATCAAGAATTGCATCAATGTCCATTACAGGTTCTTCTTGCAAAGGAAATAGTTGCGTTAAAATTTCTTCGCATTTTGACTAAAAGATTAAATATTTTATATTAATAGTGTATCGTTATATTTTCATAATTAATTCAATTTGTCACAATATTATGTTCTTTATACCTTATTTTGACGTAAACTAAGTAAGAATGCAGCTCTTAATTGTGTGACACCATCAGAACTATAAAACATATCTTGCAATTCATCGTTACTTGTAAGTGCAGAAAAGTTTTGTGTTGCTTGATCATTTTTATAACTATAATCTATGGTAGCATTGATATCTGTATAGTTCCTGTAAATAATAAATAAAAATTATTATTCAACACAAATAAATTATACTAAACATATATGAAAAAAACGAACGTGTTAAAGTCTTGCGATGAAAAATCTGTTGGTATAATAGAAACAAATCCAATATTTTTTGTAAATAGTACTGGTGTTCCAGAGCATAAAGCTCCTCCCAAGATACTGTCTTCTTTATCTCTAATTAATTCAATTTTATCTTGGTCATGTTCAGAAGCACCTAAAAAATAAATATAATTAAATCTTTTAATAACTTTACATATAACTTGTGTAACATGTAATGTTATTATAAAGAGCACTTACAATTAACTACAATAACATTAACTTGATCATATATAATTGCTTCCCAACCACACAGTATGAAACGATAATAATTAAGTAAAACTGTTTCTATATCAGCATTATACAAGGCAATATAATCAAATTTCACAGGTATAAACCATTTAAAACTATTTGCCATAGATGCACCAGACAAAGGTATTAATCCTAGAAGAACACATGGTGAAATGGAATATAAATTAAAGAATGAATAATAAAATTATAAAAAGTAATTGTGATAAAATTGGATAATATAAATTTTATACCAAGAGCAAAATAAATTTGCACAGAAATATCAGCACAATGGGCTGCCATTAGAAACACTACTCCTTCTTCGCAAAATTGCATATCAATTAACCAAGTATCCATACTTTGTGGATTACATGCACTTGCTTCCTATGAATTAAAAAATATTAATATATTGACAAATAATGATTAATTATTAGCAATTTTTGAAAAACTCTTTGATTCTAACCCAAACTTTTCTTTGAAAAGCTTGTGAAACCATATGGCTAATATCTTCATCAAACTCCATTTTTTCTTGTTCATTATGTGGAAATGACCAATATTGTAATGATAATCCAGCAAGAATCAAAACCCTTGATCCTCTTTCTCCAAGTCCTGAACATACGACTTTTACTAGTTTCTAAAAAAGAATCATTTATTTATTATGTAAATTGCAAAACTAATTTATAATCTTATCTATATCTGTAATAAACATTAAAATAAAATACCGTTTCTGCAACTGGTGATTGTGGTACAGCTCCAAAAATAAGGGATGTCATTCTACGTCCAATACCACCCAACCATCCTTGACTTGTTCTAAGGACACGACAAATAATACTATTTTTTCCACCAATAAATTGTGGTTGTAAAAGTGCTACTGTACAAGTGGTTGTAGCTAAAATACAACCATGTCCTGGGACATATGTTAAACAATTAACTTCTTGTCCTGCAAGTTCAGCACTTGTTTCTACGGATGATCCTTCATGAGCTATACTAGCCCAAAATCGCACAATACCTTCCGGTGAAACTGCCATACAACTTGGAACCTAATGGAATATAAACATAATTTTATTCTTAGAAATTACAATTCTTTTACACGAGCCACTTATTTGTTGCCATGAAGTTAATTGTTTTGATCTGCAAGCGGCTCACATAGCTATCAATACTATTTATAACAATAGATAATTTAAAGAACCTGTTGTCCTTGTGGTAACCACACGGCTATACATTCAGCTTTATGAGCAAGATCGCTTTGAGGTAACTGCAATTCTCGACATTGACTTTTATATATTCTTCTTTGTTTAGGATCATGTATTGTAGTTTTACATTGCCAAACTAAAATTCTACGACCGCATATAAGCCAAGCCCATCCATCTGCAGATAAGCTGACACTAACAGCTGTACTTTTATCAACAAATGTTAAAGCTTCTGTAACAAGAACAGGTAAAGCCGATCCAAAACTTTCGACAACATGACCCGGTGTTCTACAAATGATTTGTACAGATTGATTTGATCTCCCAGACACACTTAATCCTCTGAAATGATAATATTTTAAAATAAATACAAAATAATATCATTTTGATTGATAAATATATAAAATTGTACTTACGAACTATTTTTCTTTAAAGATTGAACTATTGACATTCTTTTTCTTGGAGAATTGGCACTTCTTCCCAAAGAATTCCCAGGACCTGTTCGATCCATTTTTATATTTTTTTTTATACAATATTTAATATATAAACATTAAAATTATGATCAAATGTGTTTATTTATTTAAGCTAAACTCTGAATTATTAGGTTAGCTTGATTCGCGCTATAAACCGGCTGCACATGACTACATGTGTTTGGCACGAACTATGTATATTTATAATGGTCAACTGCATATACGTAGGTTTAGGTTACATATTTATTTCTATAAATAATAATATCTTGATTGAGAATTGTATCATAAATTTAATTCTTAATAAATTATTAACTATTTCAATATTAAATATATATACATATATATATATAAGAGGTAATTTATTTTTTAACGTGTCATTTTACGTTTTGATAGAAAGATATTTCTAAGGTTGATGGAAAATCTACTTGCACAGCATTAATCTATGGATATACCCCCATATTACATATAGATGATTTGTCTGATAGTTTTGATAGAGAAAAATTGTTGGTAGATTGCATGTGAAAAGCACATGGTTAACTTTGTTATTTATAAAACAGTATTTTCAACTAGTACAGCTTAGTTAACAGGCAAAAATCGTAATCAAGAGAATTATTGACTCAAAGATGGTTGACACTAAGATTGAATTGAATAACGGCGAAAATGTGCCTGAAAAAACTCCAAAGCAATTGCAAAAAGAAGCTAAGAAAATGGCAAAACTGGAAAAATTTAAACAGAAACAAGAGAAAAAACTAACTGACAAACCGGTTAAAGTGAAAGAAACAACAGAGGTGAGAACATTCTTCCTTGCATGTCAATTATTTAATTAATTTTAAAGTATAATTTTGTTTCCATATGGTATTTATAATTTATATGGTGTCTTAATTAATTATATTCTAATAAACCTAGTTTACATATTTATTTAAATGCTTAATATTGATTTAAGAGAAATAAAATTACATGAATATCATAAATATAAATGTGTTTAGATAACTCAATGAAATTGTAAGATAGATTTCTTCATCATGTTGTATCATTATTACATAAGTCAAAGTTTTTATTAATTATTCATTAATGATATCTAGAAAATTGATAAGAAAAAGGATAGTAAGGATACTGCCTTATATACTATAGACACACCAGTGGGAGAAAAAAAAGATGTTACTGGTGCAATGCCTGATACATATAATCCACAATATGTAGAGGCTGCTTGGTATTCCTGGTGGGAAAAACAAGGATTTTTTAAACCTGAATATGGGGTATAAACATTTAATATTATTATTATTATATATATTCTATATCTTTTTGTCATTTTAATTATTAATTATTACAGAGAAAAAGTATATCAGAAGTAAATCCTAAAGGAAAGTTTGTAATGGTAATACCACCACCAAATGTAACTGGTTTTCTTCATCTTGGTCATGCGTTAACTAATGCAGTTGAAGATGCTATTACAAGATGGTAAACTTTTTTCTTATTACAACTTTTAAATGAAATTATATATTTCATTTGAATTTGATGTACTTAGGAACCGCATGAAAGGATGCACAACTCTTTGGAGTCCAGGTTGTGATCATGCAGGTATTGCAACTCAAGTAGTCGTTGAAAAGAAACTTTGGAGAGAAGAGCAAAAAACTCGACACGATATTGGTAGAGACAAATTTATTGAAAAGGTTTGGCAGTGGAAATATGAGTATGTATAATAAGTTATTAATTATGATTTAATAATTATCATCTCTTGTGGAACCATTATGTAATTATTTATTATATTAAAAAATTTATATTTTAGAAAAGGAGATAGAATTTATACACAATTAAGAAAATTAGGTGGTTCCTTTGATTGGGATCGTGCTTCTTTTACTATGGATCCAAAATTATGTCGTGCTGTAACTGAAGCTTTCATAAGACTTCACGATGATGGCACAATTTACAGAAGTAATCGTCTTGTCAATTGGTCTTGCAGTTTGAAAAGTGCAATATCAGATATTGAGGTGAATTTTTATAAGAATTATATTTGCATATTACATATATTTGTATATTACAAATATATGAACAATGTTTTGTAGGTTGATAAAATGGAATTGACTGGCCGCACTTTGTTGTCTATTCCTGGTTACAAAGAAAAGGTTGAATTTGGTGTGTTAGTATTTTTTGCATATGAGATTGAAAACTCCACAGATAAAATAATTGTAGCAACAACTCGTATTGAGACGATGTTAGGAGATACTGCAATTGCAGTACATCCAAAAGATGAACGCTATATTAAATATATTGGAAAATTTGTACAGCATCCTTTCTGCAAAAGAAAAATACCTATCATTTCGGATGAATTCGTTGAAATGGAGTTTGGTACTGGTAAGTGCAACTTATTGTATTTTTTTCGCTTACTTAATTTTTGTACAAAAATATTTTCATTAAAATTAATTAAATTTAGGTGCTGTAAAGATTACACCAGCTCATGATCCAAACGACTACGAAGTTGGGAAACGACATAATCTTCCGTTTATTACTATTTTTGATGACAATGGAAATATTATTGGTGATTATGGAGAATTCACGGTATTTTACATATATTTTTTATACATATTTAACATTAAACAAGAAATTCTTTTAAAACAAATATATATTTTAAAACTGCAGGGAATGAAGAGATTTGAAGCTAGAAAAGCAATTCTAAAAAGATTAAAGGAAAAGGAATTATTTATTGAAATTAAAGATAATCCTATGGTTGTGCCAATATGTAGTCGATCCAAAGATGTAGTTGAGCCACTTATAAAACCACAATGGTAAATTGATTATACAATAAATATTCTACAATAAAATTATATTTAATACTAAAATTGGTTTTTCAATAGGTATATTAAATGCGATGAAATGGCTAAGACAGCTATGAAAGCAGTACAAGATGGTGAGTTAAAGATTATTCCTGAACAATACAAAAAAACATGGTATCACTGGATGGATGGTATCAGAGATTGGTGTATTTCTCGACAATTGTGGTGGGGTCATCGTATTCCTGCTTATCTTATTAAAAATATAAATAACACTGTAAGTATAGAAAAGATGTAATATCTTACAGAACTATAAATGAAATAAATTTCACAATATATTTTAATGCATAATGCATTTTATTAGACAGATGATACGTATTGGGTTAGTGCTCATTCTGAAAACGAGGCTAAAGAAAAAGCAGCTAAGAAATATGGTCTAGATATTAATGAAATTATTCTTGAACAAGATCCAGATGTTTTAGATACTTGGTTCTCATCTGGTCTATTTCCATTTTCTATATTTGGATGGCCTGATAATGTAAGTAAATTATAACACACCACGATATTTGTTAGAAAAATAATAAATAAATAAAAAAAAAGGTAATATTAAATTATCTATTCAAATTATAATTTTATACAGACAGAAGATCTGAAAGCTTTTTATCCAGGTACATTATTGGAAACTGGACATGATATATTATTCTTTTGGGTTGCTAGAATGGTATTTCTAGGACAAAAATTATTAGGACAATTACCTTTCAAGTACGTATTATACATATTTATAAATTATTCATAAATCTTTATAAATGTGTTTCAACAGAGAAGTATATTTACATGCTATGGTGAGAGATGCTCATGGAAGGAAAATGAGCAAATCTCTGGGTAATGTAATTGATCCCATGGATGTGATTAAAGGAATATCTTTGGAGGTATTATAAAATTTAGTATGACAGTAAAATAAAATTTAATAAGAAGGTTATTAAAATGAATATCATTTTTCAGAACCTTCATAAGCAGCTCTTAGATTCAAATTTAGATCAAAATGAACTTAAACGAGCTATCGAAGGACAGAAGCGGGATTATCCACAAGGCATACCTGAATGTGGAACCGATGCTTTACGATTTGCTCTTTGTGCTTATACTACACAAGGTCGTGATATCAATCTAGATATTCTTCGCGTTCAAGGCTATAGATTTTTCTGCAATAAAATTTGGAATGCTATCAAATTTTCATTGATGTACTTAGGTACTGAGTTAAATTATGACGAACCTCAATCGGTAAGATATTATTGATAAATCGTTTTAAGAATTCATTTATTAATATATAATTTAATTTATTTAGAATGGAATTGCTATGATTGGTGATAATAATTGGTACCAATCAACTTTAAATGAAAAATGCATACAAGATGCATTAAATCATTATTTAGAAGATTATCCATATCTTGATGGATATACGCCATCTCAAGCTGACGTTAAAACTTATAACATTTTAAATTCTATAGATGTTCAATTTTCAAATTATCCACATTTATATCGTTGGTATAATCACATGGAAACCTTTAACGAACATGAAAAGGCTGCTTTTCGTAAAGAACAAAATATAATGTTACCGCAATGTACATGTAAAGATCATAAGAATAGCAATAATAATTCTCAAGTAAGCATTAATATTTTATTCATTTTTTACTATCGATATTTTACTAAAGATTATGCATTCTTTTTTAAATATAATTTTATACAATTGATAAATTATTTACAAAAAAATATTTACAGTTAACTGGTAAAGAAACAAATGTAGATTTATGGATGCTTTCAAGAGTAAGTTATGCTGTTAAAACTTGCAATGAAGCTATGAGACAATATGATTTTACAACAGCAACAACTGCATGTTATAATATGTGGTTATATGATTTATGTGACGTTTACTTGGTGAGCATTTTTTATAATACTATAATTACTTAAAAAAAAATATTTCATTTTTTTCAAATAATACAATAACAAATCTTTTGTAGGAATACCTCAAGCCAATATTTCAAAGCAATAATAATGAACGTAAATTGCAAGCAAGAAAGGTGTTATTCAAAACTCTTGATGTCGGATTAAGATTATTACATCCTTTCATGCCATTTATAACGGAAGAACTTTATCAACGTTTGCCTCGTAAAAAACAATCTTACCCAAGCATATGTGTTAGTCCTTATCCTGAAATCATAGAGGTAATGATAATAACAGTATATTATATAAAATATTATTTGAAGCTTGTGTCGGTATTTAATATTTACTAATACTTATTCATTAGTGTCCATGGAGAAATCATGAAATAGAAAAAGACATTGATTTTGTGCAAAAAGTAATAAAAAGTATAAGATCAGCACGAGCGACTTATAATCTACCAAATAAACTAAAAGTTGAGGGATATTTCAAGTGTGACGATCATCTACTAATAAATAAAATTATGAAATATCAAAGCTTAATAGAAACTTTAGCTAATTCCACAATTAGCTTAGAGAAACCTCCTTTGGGATGTGCTATTGTTACAATAACCGATAAACTTCAAATACACGTAATGTTACAGGTATTTATAAAATAATATTACTTATATCTTTATAATTATATACAAAATGCGCAATAATAATACTTCTTCTTTTACTCAGGGTATAATTGATCCCAAAAAAGAATTAGAAAAACTTAAAAAGAAAGAAATACAATTAATGGAAACCGTACAGAAGATCAAACAAGCTATGTCTGTTAATGACTATTATACTAAAGTACCTCTCGATGTACAAAAGAGCAATGAAGAAAAACTGGCTAATAGTGAAGGAGAATTACAAAGAATAGCTGATGCAGTAAAAGCTATACAAAATATCGAATGTTTACTTCCAGTTTTATAGCCTTTGGAATTTATCTATGTATTATTTATTTATTTGAGCATTTAATTTCATAATGAAATATATCCTAGATAAATGAGTTACTATTGCTAGAAACAAGTCATGTGATTGTACGTTCTTAAATAATAGTAAAAGCTCATTTGTATGCGTACGATCTTTGGCAGGTACTGAAGAACTTATATATTTTCACATAATCCATAAATATGTAGAGAAGAACAAACAAAATGTTCTCTTAAACCCAACGCAATTTGCGTTTCGAAAAAGTATTAAAGTAATCTAGGAAATTTAATATGATATTTATAACATATTTATTGCTTTACAAAAAAACGTATATATAAACATGGGCCAAAGGTATTTTTCAAAAATAAATTAATAAAACAATATTACAATAGATATATGTTGGAATTCATTACTTTGTTAATTTCATAAAACAAATAATAAGATATTGATGCTGGACAAAGCAGATTTCTTTTTTGATGGGTATATACATCAAATGTCTCAACTAGATAAATAAATTATTAGAGAATCAGTTTATATTTATTTTTTTATACTTTTTTATTCATAAAGCATTGCCAGTAATGTATAACGATTATTAAAATTGTTATAATGAAAATCTAACAAGAATCTAAATAATAAAATTTACTAAATTTAATTTGTTCTGCTTGATACATTTCTACCAATATCTGCAGCTAAGTTAGCTTACAATGTGCTTATTAAATAATACATTTACAATTAAAATTATGCCCTTAAGGAGTTATATAACATATAAACTACTATTGAATAATTAAATTATTATAATATTTAACTACATAAAATAACAAATAATTCTCATTAGAAAATTTTTCGGAATTTTTCAAATACGTTATACGTGAAAAATTATTTTTATGTATGTATGTATGACATCATTATTTATAATATGTAGTATATATTTTATATGATTAAATTATTACATCACTATAAATCACTTCTTTAGAATAAATCTTAAAATATGAATTGGATAATTTTTATGATTTTTTAATTATCGTATAAAATTCAAACTTTAAACTGATGTATGTGAATCTGCCTTGCTTACAATGCTTGTTTCCCTGAGCTGATTTTATTTATAATACTTTTAGATTAAAACTCTTGAGGGTTATTTATGAGAACGAATTATATACATATTAAAAATGATTTAATTGTAGATAACAGAAAAAATAATAATAATAAAATTTTGTAGTTATGTACAAATAAGCATTTTTCTAAACAATTAGATTACAAGAAATTTTTCATATAAATAGATATATTAAATTCATAATTGTGCATCAGGATAGGAACGATACACTTCCTATCAATGAAAGTAACAATATTCCACATGTTCTAATATAATATTATTATGAACATTTGCATTCAATTATCTCTCCAAAAGAAAATATACAAATTATGCTGCAGATATATAGTGATAAATAACAAAAACAGATATATATATATAGATATATACAATTATGATATGCGAATTCTAATCTTTTTTATCTATTCAAATTTTGTCCAATTATTTTGTGATTTAACTGTAGATGTGCCGAGCGATAAGCTAAAAGCATTATCCATATTTTTAATACTGTTTCCAGGTGCATTTTGTGTAGATACTACTGAACTTTTTGTTGGCGATGCACCATTAGTTACACTAAATTTATCAAAATCTAAACCATATGCTTGCAATAGATCCAAATCACCAACACTATCAGAAGGTTTATGCGAATGTTGTACATCTTTTCCACTGTGTAAGGGTTGAAAATACGGATATAAAGGGTTACTTAGACCTTCACCCATTTCTGGAATATGTAAGGATTGTGTCATTTGTTTTGTATTAGAAAATACTGAAGATTTAGAGAGTAATGGATCAAAATCATCGTTGCTATTCGTAGAATCTAATCTGATTAAATCTGGCACTTCTGGTGAACTCTGTAACAAAAAGTAAGAATAAAAAAGTAAAAAAGAAATAAATATACATTACAGAAACACAAATATTTTCAGTGATATACTCTTGTACATCAACCACGTAAGACAATAATGCAATGTATCTATATACATTTTAATTCTTGCATAATAATTTGTAAAAATACTAACAATGAAAATTTGGATTTTACAAAAATTTCACATATAATATATCGTATAACTTTAACATAAAACGTAAGTACTACGTTTGAACTTAACGAAGAAAAATATAAATATAAATAGTAGCAACAATGAACTATGATGTTTACCTTAGCTTGTGCAGAACAGGATGTAGTACTTACAGGATGGATTGGTATGTCAGAATTAGTAGATAAAGATGGATTTGTGGAATGAAACAGTGGTTTTTGTAAATAGGAAGGAATAAACACTTTGCTTGTATCAAAAGGATCATCCTCAGTTTCTTGAAAAGAATTAGTAGTTAAAATACAATTATCACTTATATTGTCATTTTGTTTTTTCAACACTGAATCGATATTTGTAAAAATACTTTTATAATCGATTTTAGTAAGATTCTGTGAATGAACTTTAGATTGCGATTTTTGCTGTTTAATGTCATTTTGTAAATAATGAGGAACATTAATAGCAGGAGTAATCCATTCGTTACATGTATGCAAATCACGTAAAAAATTAGATTGTGCAGATAATCCATGTACAGAGGATGAACTATGCATGTGACATGCTTCTGAATCTGTTTCAGAAGTAATTTTATTTGATTTATCAAACAATGTATCATTATTAAAAGGTTTGTTCATATTTATCTGTAATGCTTCCATTGAAGAATTACATTGATCAATTGTATCATTCATGGTGGATGTTGATTGGATGCAAGATGAAGTAATTTTTGGAGGGGATATTTCATGAGTGTTTCTGACAATAGTACGAGGTAGAGGGCCATGTCGTGAATGCCCACTCCATGCAGATCTCAAGCTGTCTAAACTGCGCACTGGCTTCAACTGAAAGGTGGTGCATGAGACACGTTTATTTGTAATGAATTAAAATATATATTAAATGAAATTAAATATACAAATAAAATAAATATTCGCATAATTCTCATTTCTTTCATATATATAAATATATATATACATTTACAAGATTTCATGCTATTGCATGCATTGAATTATAATGTGTTTCAAAAATGTGTCTTCATGTAGCTCTCAGTAATAGCACGCATTTTTGCAAAAACATAAAATACAAATTTTGAAGATCATGTAAAGGAATAATTGAGATAGATTCACGTTACACAAATACGCATTTTTATGAACATTAGTGTAATGATTTTTTTATTCATTTTTATTCATTTTTTGTGATAGCTTTATGCTGATTTTATTTTTATGAAAAATGTATTGCTTACATAAAATGATAACATGTAATACATCACAATAGCACAATAAATTTGCAAACGAATAAATAACAAATATATATAAACATTTAACATTCACACAAAAGCACAAGAATTATTACAAAAAATGTATAATCATAGATTTATTTAATTTATACTTTAATTTTTATTTAAAAAGAAGACAAAAATAAATAAATTGTGGAAGTAAAATAATTGACATATAATGTTATATACATGCATCATGCTATTACCTGTGTTATTTTTCATTAAATATGCTCAAAGTGATAGTGAATATATATGTCTATGTTAAACTTTATAGTTCAATTAAATCGTGGAAACAAGAAGTTTTTTAAAGTTTTATAACTTCTCAAAAAGTTTTCATTAGACAAAACAAAATAATATTAAATAAATTACTTACAGTTCTATCCACAGGTGGTGTATTTGGATATATTACATCGCGAAGTTCATGCATAAGATCTATATTTATACGTTCTGGTGGTGGTTCCGATTCATCAGGAGAACTTGGACTTAATGGTGAGTATTGTTTTCTGTTAGGATAAATAAAACACACATTTTTATTAAAAGTACATAATATAATATTTTCGTAAAATATTACATATTTTTATTATATAATTATTGATCTATTATATAAATAGTATTATCGTATTACTGAAAAAATATAATTTTTACCTCGGATCTGTAAAATTGCTATTACGTAAACGTAATTCCTTTCTATAACTAGTTGTAGCAGTAAATCCATTGGGAGACTTAGGTGGTGCTGTAAATCCAATAGGATTTCTGTCTAGTGTAGGCGAACTAGGCGCAGATCTTGGTTGATGAAATCTCATACTATTCTCGCTTCTATTTGATCGTCCTATATCAAAATATTTTTTAATAATTATTTAATAAAGATATATATATTCATGCAGATAGAACAAGAAATAAATAAATAACACACCCTTCCACTTCAATCCTTTATATGCAGTTTTCATATCTTTCCCTCTATCTTTAACCTGTAATTAATTATTAAGGAAATACTTTTTATTTTGACTATATTTCATTTTAATGCAAAATTAAAACTAGAAATTTAAACAAATGTTTGTAAATGATTATTTTTACTACTACTTCTATCATTAAATATAATTCTATGTACAAATTATTTAAACTTACAGATTTAACTGCATATTTTACGGCTGGATTTGCCTACGATTAAGTAAATTTTATTGGAATATTTACTTATCAATTAATAGAATAACAAAAAACAAATTATAACAATTTGTTTTTCAAACGACTTACTTTATCCTTCACGCTACGGAAAAATGCTGAGCTTTCCTTTCGCATGGTGTAAGTCCATTCTCTATATTGTTGCATAAATTTATTGCTAGATTTGACTGAATAACTGCATGCTTCCATCTCAAATTCATCTGAGAATCCAAGTCCTGAATTGAGCATATTTAATCTCTCTTCTATAAACTAAAACATACATAATATTCTATTGTTCCAATATTGATTTCTTTATAACACTAAAGTTACTAAAAAAAAGTATATTATAAAAAATGTATATTTTTGTTTTTTAATCAATACCTTGTTATACAATTAATACATTAAGATATACAAATAATTTTGAAAATTGTTATGATCCAGCATTTGGAAATTTGTTAGTAAAAAACTTACAAGTTACACATACTTGTTGAAAAATTTGAAGTTCTAACATTTTTCGTAGAAAAGGTTGCATGGAAGATGGTCTACTTTCTACAAATGCATTTTGATCAAACGTGATACGCTCTCCTTGTTGTAAAGTTAATGCTTCTCTATATCCTGCAGTCAGTTGTACTAATGCTCGTAAAAATGCTCTTGATACTCCATCCCCGAGTAAGGCAGGTCTATTACGCAATGCTTTTTTTAAATTTGTTACCTGAAGTAAAAATACTTTTTATTTATTTTTAAAAATGAACTATAGTTCCTTTAAGTAGATTTATTATTTGAAATGCATAAATAAGTATTTATACATACTACATCTTGAGGTAAAGATTCCAAATCTTGAAAAGGAGACTCAATGGTGTTATTATCAGCATCTAAAATAACTACTTCACCTAAATCACTTTTATGAACTCTCTAAAATCAAAAAATTATAAAATATTTTTATTGAAACCTTTTTTGATATGAATTAAAAATATAATGAAATAATAATTACCTGAAGTGTTGGAGCAGGTACACCTATCAGAAATGGCATTGGTGCTAATAAATAATCCATTAAAGATAATGGAAGTACTGGGATATATATGTGCTGCCAAATCATTGGATAAATTAAAGCATTGCATGCTTGTACACATGCACTTAGCCTTGATAGACGTTTGGAAGTAAAAATAATACGTCTTTCATATAACATAGACGCGAAAACTACCATCATATTATGAGCATCTACAGCACTGTAATATTCTGTCAAATTTCTCTGCAAACATATATAAAATATAAAAAGTAATATGGCTTCTTCACTATATGTATGCTTTATAACTATTTTTCTAATTTATATTAATAAAATATGTACATATAATTACTCACATTTTCTGGAATACTAGGTAATTGAAATTGTTTAGGACTTTGGCAAACAAAATTCTAAAAATAAATGTACGAAGATTTTGAATTTCAACTTTTTATAATAATCATTTTAAGAATTTTATATAAAATATAAATTGAAAATTATTATCAATTAATATGAAAATTATAAGTTTGTATAACTTACAGAATTAAGACTTGGTATTGGTATAGATATTGAATTCCCAGGTATTGGAACACCGCAGCTGTGTACCTTTTCAAGAAATTTACAAAGATCTTCCCCACTTCCATTATTTGTTAAAGATGCAATATGATTTAATAATCTAAATATATAAGAGAAAAACACGTTATATTTAAAACTATTTAAAGAACAAATAAAATGATTACATGATAACACATAATACATATATATATTTTGTTTTTCGTCTAAATATAGATAAAATACTAACTTATAAAATGTTTCATGCCATGGCAATGCACTTAAGACCACTAATGCGGTCTCTGTTTTTGGATCATGCCGACAAAAACCAAAGGTCCACTTTGAATCTATACTAGTAAGCACAAATGAGAAGTGCTGCACCAGTAAACTAAGAACAATATAATAATAGCAGTTAACATAGAGAATTAATATTAAAAAATATATTTTTTTTTAAATAATTGATATGTCACAAACACAGAAACATTGTATACATATATATGTATTTATACATTACTTTTCTATTTCACAGGGATACGCAAATTTAGGGACTGACTTCAAGATCTCTTCATCTGAAAAAGAACTTGGATATTTTTGTAGAATCCAAGCTTGTTTGTTGCTAACAGGTGCAGCAATTTCACAAAAACATTCAAATAACTGCTTAACGTCCTCCCTGAAAACATAACAAATGCTATATATAATATAACATTAAGATTAAAGAAAGATGATTGAAAAATACATATAAATAAATATTCAACAAAGTTCGCTTTGACTTATGATTCTATATTTTTAATACATATAATAGTCAAATAAATAGTACAACTAAAAATGAAGATATTAGTTAAATAATGTCGATATCAATAAATTTATTTCTACCATCTGTCTGTAGAATATCTGGTATGATGACACAATTTATCCATTTTTAAATAAAATTTGATCTGTAACACTTAGTCTAATTGCATATAAGTAAAAATAATATAAGCTTTTTAAAGTTAGATTTTTTGATAAAAAATATTAGTTATAGAAAGTATAAACGATATATATATATATAGTATATATATATACTATTTATTCGTGTATGCATTATTATAAATGATTAAATTCTTATTTATGATACTAGATTATTATTTAATAATAGAATAATGTAAATAATAAAATTCTTTGAATTACCTTAATCTGGATCCCATGATAATAGTCAAAAAAAAGTAAGTACTTTATATATCCCTGACGTTTATACGTCATTGTACTACATGACAGTAATGAATTCCATTCACGTGAACTTTTTATCACTATCACAAATGCAGTTCACTATCAGCTTGTCACTATTTACACAGATACTTTTTTGATTAATCATAAGTCGCGTTGAAACTTAAACTATATGTATGTATATATATATATTAATATGTGCATAAAATATACCCTGTTTCGAACACGTAAAATATTCGAATATTAAAAAGTTTTATAAATAATTTTTAGAAATTCAATAAATTATAATTTTCTTTTCCATTTTTTCTTCCTTAGTATTAAGATTCAATAGAGAAGGAATATGCTGCGAGTTTCCTACACAGCTGCTCTCTGTAGATTTTTAATATACTATATATATATAAAAATATATAACGAAAGTTCAACGAGCGCAAGTAGAACATCAGTTACAGGATGCGTCATCTATCCAATTTAAACCAATGAAAATGAGTAAAATATTTTTTACACTGCTTGCATTTTAATGCATTACTTTCTATTTCATTTAAAATGATAGTTTCATTTCGAATGAAAATTTATTTTAAAAAAGGAAAATAGTATTTAAATCTCAATTTTTATAGATCTCTTGATCTAAATTGTATACTTCCGAATAGACAGAGGTTTTAAATCCTTAACCAATCAGACGTCTGTAAATATGCAACAATCAAACCTCTGAAAGTTTCAACCAATCAGATAACTCTTCTGAAGGTACGATGCACGAAAGCGCGTAAATTTAAAATAAGATAAAAACAATGAATATTCAGTTATTTAAATTTTAATTATTTTTATGTATTTTATTTTGTTAATTGAAAATTGTTCTTCTTTCTTAATGAAAAGTTTCTTCGTTTCTTTCCTACCAGAGTGCGTTTCATATCCTTATATTTAGTAAATGGAACAAAATCTTGATACATCACTATCTATACTTTTTATTTTATGCTTTTAGCTAGTTTTGGTCGTTTGCCAGACAGTTTAACCTGCTGTTAATAATCAACTTTAATTCCTGTACTAATATTTACAAAATAAATTAATAACATTATAAATTCACAATGGTAATTAAATATACTCTATATTAATATATTATTCACGATTGATTTACTATATACAAATTTATAAATATATTTATCATTTTTCTATATGAACTTCTTGAATTTCAACTTTATAGAGAAAAGAATATAATACTTATAAAAATACCATTATGATATATATATTTGCATAATATTTCATTGCACCTTAAATACATATACCCATTAAACTTGAATTACGTATTTTTATAGGGTAACGAAAGTTCTCTGCCTATGGAATTGTGCTCTAACTGTAAGTCAATAATTAAATTTTAATATTAATGTTTATGTTTTATGTTAATGTTCTAATATTAATGCTTTGCTTTTACAATTGAAAATAAATAAGTTTTAATTATTAATATGACATATAATTTATTTTATTAAATATTACATTTTCTTTTTTTAGAAATAACTTGCATTATTGTAAATATTCATTTAAATAAAATTTAGTACAAATGTCAGAATGCAAATCACATATTTCATTTTGGAATCATATATGCATTTAATTATGATTGATAGTTACTTGTATCCAATATATAAATTTATTTGAATATGGTAGAAAATATTGAATTAATAATATTCTTATGAAATATGCTTGATGACTTAGTTGATGTGGATGAAATTAGAAGATTGGGAAAACGTTTTCGGAAGCTAGATTTGGACAACAGTGGTGCACTTAGTATCGATGAATTCATGTCCTTACCTGAATTACAACAAAACCCTTTAGTTCAACGTGTCATCGATATTTTTGATGCTGATGGCAATGGTGAAGTAGATTTCAAAGAATTTATTCATGGTGTTTCACAATTTAGCGTTAAGGTTAGCATTTGTTAAATTTATGTTATGAAATGCATTAATTATGTATAGTTTATTCTTTGATATCGCCTTGGGTGTGTATATGTATATATGTATATACACATATAATTCTACAGGGTGACAAAGAAAGTAAATTACGATTCGCATTCAGAATTTATGACATGGATAACGATGGCTTTATAAGTAATGGAGAATTATTTCAAGTATTGAAAATGATGGTAGGCAATAACTTAAAAGATACACAATTACAGCAAATTGTTGATAAAACAATATTATTTGCTGATAAAGATGAAGATGGCAAGATCAGCTTCGAAGAATTTTGTTCGGTAAGAAATTACATTTATATCTAAAATCAACATTTCTTATTCATATTACCAACGAAATTATTTTTCTAGGTTGTTGGTAATACAGACATTCATAAAAAAATGGTTGTGGATGTTTAAATATTCAAAAAAAAAAAAAAAGAAAGGAAACAAAAATATAAAGTAATTTTATGTGGTTTAATGCTTAATTCCATAAATTCATAAATTCATTATTAATAACAAATTTATTGGATAGTTGTAATTAACTAAGATCTGTCTAGGGTGAATTTACATGATCATTAAAAATAAGTTTTCAATGATATTGAATTAACTTATATGCAATTTTGTTGTTACTATGATCTTTTCCATGATGCAATATGTATACATATTAAATAGATTATTACACGCTTAATCTCTAAGAAAATTATGCACATTATTACGTGCAATAAAAATTTTGTGCCCCGAGTTAATATTTTGTTATTTAAATTTTATTTATTTGGTACAAAAAATTAATGCAGTAGCATTAGAATATAATCATATAGACTATTTAAATTCTATTATAACTTATATTTTTATTTAATTATTGTTACTTCTTTTTGATTACAAGAGATTTTTTATATTTAAATATACTTATATAATTAATTAATGTTAATTGTTCTTCCATTATGAAATGTAATTGAAATGTTGAATATCTATGTAATTTTGTAGAGTCTTGCAGTACCAATTGAAAAAATAAGTTTTAAATTTGTCATAATTAAATCTTCAACAAATTGTATTCTATTACATTTAAAAAGTATCACAAAATACAAGAAGTTATACTTCGATTTTGTATAAGTTATTCAATAAATTGCAACAACAGATAATTATTGTGTGTTTGAAAGAGACATAGACAACGTTGTGGATCATTGTAGTAAAGAAAGATCATAGTAACCGTGAACCATAGATGTGATCCATATGCGTCAAGACTGAAATACGAATGGGACCTCTATGACTTTCGAACGCGCAATTATAAGATTATTGTTGTACACTAAGTGAGTACTTAAAGGATAACTTATGACAGAAAATTATAAATATTATAAATAACAATATTATATCGTTATAAATATTTATATACATACATATAAATATATACACATATATAAATGATCTTACAAAATCACAAAAATATCAAATCAATTTCTGCATTACTAAAATATTGTGTCATATGTGATTGTAGATGATACGTACTATATTTATATATCTATATGTTGTGCACTTTTACTAATATATAATGTATTACTCTTTTATTGCTATTTAATATACTGTCAAAACTTATATTAAGAATATCTCAATAAAGTGTACAAAATCTTTTACCCTGATTATATGAACTAAAAATATTATAATAAGTATATAATGCAATAATAATAATAATAATAATAATAATAATAATAATAATAATAACAACAACGCTGTGATGACAGAAATTTTTAAATCTATACAATTTGAAATATAAGTTGCATGTGTAATCAAAAATGTTTCATTTCCAATTTATTCATGTATATAATCATACAAGTTTAAAAATAAAACGGTTTATACCTCTACTAAAAATAGATCGATCATGTGAGGATAATAGAATGCACATTTTGCGCGTAACGTACATTATTGATTTTATTAAAATAGAAGTAAAAAAAATTAATCGATAGAATAGTATTCATTAAGTATTAAATAAAAATTAGTTTTATAAATATATTTTGAAAGATGAATATTCACGAGGATAGATTACCAGTTTATTATTCATTAAATTTTTAAATTATGAATAATTAGAAAGAAAGATCGCGCGCGCGCGCAATTACATCTTTGAAAATTTTCGTTGACGAATACAAAAATATCCAATCAGTAGTCGTAATAACGATTACGTAATTATTTTGAATAAATCGAAATACTTGGTTAGGAGAAACGCTAGTAACATTTGTTCTTAATAAGTTGGTATTCCTGTGATTACTCCGTCCTCCCCTTCATTGTTGCTGTTTTGCATCCGGTGTGTTTGCGTTTTTCGTTGTTTCTCGTAAGAAGTTTCACAGAAGGTTTCAGGAAGTAATTTACGCAAATTCTTGATTTCGATTGTTGGTTAAACGGAGGAGGTGGAGGGGTGTAGTAGGCGAGGAAGATGGAAAATTTGGAGGAGGTATTACAGGCTCTCGACGAATTTCAGAAAATGCGACCAACTGAGATACCGCGAGAATTGGAAGACTATCTTTGTTGGGTCGCCAAAACAGGTGATCCGGTTTATCAGTGGTCAATGATAAAAACACTTTTTAGAGAAAAATTAACTCGTGTAATGACAGATTTCTACGAAAGCTGTCCAACTTTGGAACTTGCACCTTGTCCTAACGTTGAACACTTTAATTATGACACAATGAAAAGCAATCTTCTGGAACGACTAGAATCCTTTGCTAATGCACCATTTACCGTTCAACGAATCTGTGAGCTTTTAACTGCACCTAGGAAAGAGTATAATCGTGTAGACAAGTTCATGCGTGCTATTGAGAAAAACATATTGGTAGTATCTACGAGAGAACCTGGCCCAATAGCACGACGCAGTGAAAATGGAGATAGTATGGTCAATGGCTCTGTAGATGAGGCTGCACCTGTAACACAACCACCTCAAGATGTTGAAATGGAATATTGGGAAAAAGATTGTACTTCCACCGTAACCATAAGTGTACATACTGTGGAAAATGAAACATCTCTATTGCAAACCGTTATTCCATCGGCAACAGTAGTCAAAAGTGTATTTGGAACGGATGAGAATCAAGAAAAGGATACTTTATCCTCCTCGAGATCAGAGGGTGTGGTATCTAATTTCATTGAAACTTCCTCTGAATTTTCATCCGTCACAAATCTAACCTCTCAAGTTCAGCCACAGGATTCAACTGTTACTCCAGGTATGCAAAACTTATCTACAATAACTACTGAAGCCTCAGGTATTGTTAATGATATACCAGAGGCTATTATGAACGAAGATACGAGTTCACAACCAAGTTTAGATTTAGAAGGTGAGGATAGTGATGTAACAGATTCTACAAAAAAATTACAAACAACTTTTCAAGCTAAGGACTTTTCATTGGGCGACTCGAAAATACCCAAATTTTGTTTAGATGATTCTAAAGTAAAAGATAAAATAAACAGTGGTACATTAGTTATGGATACGGAGGAAGAATTAAAAACAAGCTCTGAATTGAAGACAATTATAACCACAGATAACACTACAGTTCCAAACACGGAAGAAGAAAATATTACAAAAACGGATATCGACAAAGAGGATGAAAAATTAAATTCAGAATCTGATATTTCAGACGCACAAGAAAATGTTCACAGGAATATACAGAGCATAGATGGTAGAAAAGTATTAACTTTAGAAAATAAAAGTATTGAAAATTCTTCTTCCGTTGACAATTCAGAAGAGATAAGATGTACATCTGTAAAATCATATGAATTGGAGACAGATGTTACAGCCACTTCTGAAGAATGTACGAATACCTCGTTAATGACAAGTAATACTATGGTTTCAGGAATGTTACAAAACATAGAAGATTCTGAAGATATCCCAATGGATACTTCTACTAATGAAATTTTAGATACTGAGCACGCGAAACAAAATATTGATGCTACAGAATTAACAACAGAAGATGTAAAACCGATTATCGAAGATCCAGATTCAAAAAGCAGTGATATCGCTGAAAATATTAATAATTCTAATACTGAAAAGAGTGGTGTTACAATAGTGGAAGCTTTAGAAGATGACAGCAAAGTTATGAAATCCATAGTACCTGACCCAATTCCTATTATAGAAGAACCTAAAGATTCTGAACCTAAATTAAGAAAAGTACATGATCTGTCAACAACACCTGTGGAGATAGAAGAAGTAAAAAATGATGCATCAAATACTAATTGTCAATCAACAATAAAAGAAAAATTAATTTCTAACAAGAATCATGATTTAGAAGACATTGAAGGTAATAAGACAAAATCTACTTGTAAAGTAAAAGAAAATGACTCTTTGATAGTAGATAGTACTGTGTGTAAAAACGAATGTGATTCAATGGAATTGATGGATGTAGATGATGATGAATCATTATCAATGTTTCAAGGTGAACCAATGGAGCAGGAAACAATAGAGCTAGCCAAAAGTTAATGTAGAATGTATAAAATAAATATTGGTTTTTTCACAAATCATTTCTATTTTAACTACAACCATTAAAGCAGAAATTTATGCGAACAATAAACGTGCACACGAAAAAAAGAAAAAAATCTTTACAGTATCCTTGGTATTGATATAGTATTATTTCTGATTTATTATGACTGCTTTTTTTTTTTTTTTTAATTTTGTTTAACTTTCTGACGGTTTATTATTTTCCAATACTTTATTTTCGAATATATTAATTAAAGATATTTACTGCTTTATTAATTGCATTTGTAATATATTTGATTAAATTCTGATATTTATGCAAAAGTGTATAAAAAATAAATTTGGAAAGTCTTAAAAATAACAAAACACTGCCTTTTCCTAAAACATTATAATATTAAAAGTTTGTTTTATGATCAGGGATTGGTATCCATATATATATTTCAATGCACTTTGTAAAAATTTCAATGTAGATTTATATAAATACTGTTGATATATATTTGCTTAGGTTAGAGTTGTATTTCTTTCTAATATGTATGACTGTTGTAATACAAAAGTAAAGGCTTATTAATAGTTGAAGAAAATCAATATATACGATTACTCGTATAAGCCAATTGTGATTAAGTCATACAATTAGCTAAAAATATGACTGTAGCCTTTATAAAATCTTTTTAATACAAGCCTTGATCGTAAAGCTGACTTCAAGGTTGTCTTATATAGAGAAACAAACACATAGAACTTTTCAAAATAATGATATTTGGAAGCGTTTAATTCGCATTATTTTGAAAAGCTATCCAACAATTCCATTGTAAGACCGACTTTGATAAAAGTTGACTGAGATACAAATATTTGAACTATAAAAATAATAGATGATGATTAAAATATAAATTCCAATATGACTTTAGATTATCGTCAATGAGTGAATGTCTCTATTATGCGTGTTTGCTATGAGATAAAAAGTATAGCAATGACAAGCATTTTTCTTGTAACTAAAAAGATAGCATTGCTCTCTCTCTCTCCATGTCTTGCTATGCTTTTAATGAAGAAAAGATGGATTTCAAAATTTATATAAGAATATAGTTAACTTTGAAAGTAAGTTCAGTACATATATACCGATTTAACCAAATCTTTGAATGACATATATATGTACACTGAACTTTGATCCAAAATGCAAAACTAACAAGATGATAAATTATACAGTAATTATATCATATTATGGCATATTAATTTAAAGGTTATATAGAATAATATTATTATAAGAACATGAATAACTTAAATTAGCTGTGTATATTGTTTTATAGCAAAATACATGAGGATTATTACCAAAATGGAATTATTTATAACATCTGCCTTATAGATTAAAGACATATTAAAACCAGTCTATGTTTTTATCAAAATGACTTCAATCATATTGTTCTGTATAATACTACATGCATTATATTTAAGGCTTGGGAACCAGCAAAAATTTTAGATATATAGATTACTGTATGTAAGAAAAAATAATACATGGTATTATACATCTTTACATTGATTTCATAATTCATTCTTACATCCTACCCCTATTACTAAAAGTCTTAAAAAAGCATTAAATATATATATATATATATATCATCTTAATTTATTATAATATTCCACATACTTTATTGTTAATTGATTATTCTTATTATGTAAAATATAAGTCATATAATATTTTTATAGAAAGTTTATATTATTTATTCATCCAATGTGCATAAAAGTAAATAACATATATTTTTCTAAAGTTCATGCTTCCCTCTGAATAAAAATAAACAAACACTTATCATTTAGTTCATAACTACATATATTTTTTTATTATTATTATTCTTTTTTAATAATATACTAAATATACACGAATGTACAGTATACAAAAAAAATTGTATTTAAAAAATCTACATGTTAATTTAATTTAATTTATGTAAAAGCTTGATGTTTTACCAAGTTTTTAAAGTAACCCTGTTCCAAACTCATTAAGGTACTATATGTTCCTATTTCTACAACTTCTCCTTGATCTATTACCACAATTTTGTCAGCATTTTTTATTGTACTAAGTCTATGAGCTATAGTAAGTACTGTTTTCCCATGAGTAGCATGTTCTAATGCTTCTTGAACAAAACGTTCACTTTCTGCATCTAATGCACTAGTTGCTTCGTCAAAAATTAAAATTTTAGGTTTCTGAACAAATATATTAAAAATATTATTCAAAATTATATACGATATATTCATGTACAAATTTAAAGTAATTTAAAATGCTTGTACCTACCTTTACTAAAGCTCTTGCAATGGCAATTCTCTGTCTTTGACCTCCGCTAAGTGTAATGCCTTTTTCTCCAACGATAGTATTTAAACCATCTTTCATTTTATTTGTAAATTCTAAAACGTGTGCTTTCTTTGAAATTTCTTCTATTTCATGTTCTGTTACATTTTCTGTGCCATAAAGAATATTTTCCTTTATAGTACCACTAAAGAGAATAGGTTCTTGAGGAACCACACCAATTTGTGATTTTACCCAAATTGGATCGAGCTCTTTGAGATCATGATCATCCAATAATATACTTCCTTTACATGGATCATAAAGTCTTAATAATAACATAGCTACTGTAGATTTTCCAGAGCCAGAGGAACCAACAATAGCAGTTATTGAATGTTTTGGTATATGTAAATTAAAATCACGAAGAATGAGCGAATTTTGTCTTGTAGGATAGGAAAAATTAACATTTTGAAACATAATATCACCGGTCAATTCGTTCTCCAATATTTTACCACCTTTAATGGGTATCTTTGGTTTTCTGTCAATTAATTCAAATAAATGTGAACTTGCGCCCAAAGCTTTGTTCAATTCACTGTAAAATGAAGATAATCCATTCAGTGATATTCCTACGTATGCAGCATATAATAGAAAAGCACTCAAATTTCCAATTGTTATAGTTGAATCAGATACCATAACTCCACCATAATAGAGTGCAGATAATATAATTACATTTCCAGATAAACCTGTCATACCAAAAAATATCCCTCTATATAAACTTTCTTTATAACATAATTTAAGAACGTCTTGTAATTTAGAACTATATCTTTTAACTTCTTGAATCTCTTGTGCATAAGCTTTGACAATTCTTATGTTACTAATTCTTTCTTCTGCCTCCGTATTTAATACTGCCAAACTATCTTGTACATTTCTTGAGATTTTTTTCAAGTAACGTCCATTAATGATAGCTATACCAGCGACTATAGGTACTACTGACAAACCGACAAGAGCTAACTGCGGTGATATATAAAACATCATTGATATTCCACTTGTTGTCATAATTAAAGATCTTAAGCCATCAGATACATTGCTAGTAACAGCATAACTTACTAATTGAGCATCTCCTATAAATATGATATGTGTTACATTCAAATTTCTAATATGAATTTTCTATATACTATAATATATATAATAAAAGAAAAAAGATAAAGGTAAATGATTAAACAATAGAGTATATGTACAAAGCTTACCCGTTAATCTTCCGACAAGTTCTCCTGTACTCTTCGTATCAAACATTGCTGTCTCTTGACTGAGGATTGCTGCGTATGCTTTTTTCCTTAAAGTGTATGTAATTCTATGGCCTGCAGTTGACATTAGATAAATACGAGAAAAATTACTTATAGCACCAATCATAAATACTCCAAATAAAACAATACATAATTGATTTAATTTTTCTGTCATTTTGTCTACATTCACATTATAAATAATATCAATTACTTTTCCTAGACAAAAAGGAACTGCCATCGTTACAGTAGATGATACTATTAAAAAAGCAATAGCACTTAATAACCTCCATTTTTCAGGTGCAGCCAATATAATCAATTTTTTAAGATCTGATTCTTTTTTTGTTTTTAATATCACATTTGTAGGAGCATTTCGAACATCTGTTTTTAAAACTTTTGTTGTTTGATATCGTAAACCAATTAAGGTACATGGTTTTTTTGATACATTTTTCGACGAGGTCCAAATTGTATGTACACATTTTTGCCTTATAGGAGTAGAAAAATAAATGGATTTATGACGAATAATATTGGTTGCAAGAAATTTACAAAGAATAGTCATCTTCCTGAATTAATCTTGAAAAATGATGCCTCGTAACTTCAATTTGCAGAGATAATTTTAAGATTTCTTCGAAAATGAAATAACCTCAAAGTTAATTTTTATATTCTTGATCATATCGATTTCATTTTCATTTAATTTTACATAAATATTTATTTTACATTATAATTACGCGTATAAATATTAACATGTATATTAAGAAGGTAATTTTTATCTTCACATTTCTCAATGATAAGATATTCTGATCAGCTGTTTTATAGCACGTGATGCCGATTATAAATAAAGAGTACTCATTTAAGTTAAAGAATATATTTTAATTCATTATTATTTAACGGTAATAGAATTGCATCAAAACATAAAAAGAGAAAGATAAAAATATTGTTAAATAATTATATTGCATTGATATTAAACTAACATTATATATTTAATACTTCTCTAATTATAGACAGATACAGAATAATATATTCACAGGTACATTACATTCATTTGTTACTATAGCCTATGTCGATTAAAAAATAATACATATTTGAGGACAATTGTCATTATTTGTTCATATTTCTTTGTTAAAAATGAAATCAGACATTCTACATAAATATATGTCATACTCATATATCTAGTAATTATCTACACATAATTAAAAATGTTAATTTAATTTTTTAATGATCTTTAATTTGATTATAAAAAATATAAGTATTTAACGTAAAATTTCACAAATATTATATTTAATTATAGATATTTATCTTACAAAAAAGATGTAGAAAGAGAAAAAATTTCATTTAAAACTAATGCAATGATATATTTTTAAAATGTGAATAATATATATTAATCTTCTGTTAATAAATACTATAGGCTGTGTAAATATATATTTACAATAATAAGGAGAATATAAGGTTCTATAGCTGTACACATAAAACATCAGATACTTATATTTATTCATATCTGAGACATTATTTATCAATTATTGTTTCTCCTTTTCGTGATCGTTATGTAAACGATTTTTTACTTGCAATAATTATCTTGAAGGAAAACTTTGAATTATTTTTACGTTATATTAAATATAATTTATGTTAACAATATATACATTTATTAGTTCTTTAATCTAGGACGCAAAAGTTTTTTGTGACTTACAGTTATATATAATTATAAGTACTTTTTTAATAAATTTTATACTTTGCTTATTATCGCAAGTAGTTTGTGAATAATTTTTTAACAAAATATTGCAATTTTGATAAAGAATTATATCAATGTGAAAATGCTTAAATAATTCTTATCTGTCCAGAAAAATACTGACAAATTATAGAGAATTAATGTAGCAACGCGAGTGTCTATTTAAAGTTAAGTACTATACAGGTAGTTTTTATGAATTCAATTTTATCCTAAAATAAAGTTTATCGTAGCTTTACAAAGTAGCCACATTTATAGATAACTGTTTTAATTATGTCAGCATATTAAAATAAATATCTTCTATACTATGTTTATATGGTATAACATAATACATGTATTAACATGAATGCAATGGTATGGAACTATTAGAATACAGTGCACATATATACACCGTATGATTTTTTTCTATCTTTCATTGTTTTCTCTTGAATTTTTCATTTCTATCTAACGATGTACAATTAAAAGAATGTATTTAATCACTGAAAGCAGATTTTAGTTGTTAATTAATTTCATATTTCTATAACATAAATATATATATATATAATTTAATATATGTCATCTCTCTCTCTCTCTCTCTCTCTTGATAAGCTCTGCATTCAATTGATTACTTTCCTTATTTATTGAAATTCATCATCGCTACTCAATAACATAGTTTTTTCATTATAATTTTGTGAGATAGTTGCAACTCGTTGATGAGAAGTATTACGTCTTTGTGGTGGTGGTACCGGCATATTTTGTGGATCATCAGGATCAAAGCTGGATACTCGCATACCACGTTGCCCCTTCGGTCCTCCTATTTGTTACATCATGTTACATATTATCACAGACAGAATTATGTCTGTTTGAGTTAATGATATATTGATTAACTAATAATACACATTTTGTAAAATGTTTTTATATAAATTTCAAATTATTAATTACAATTATAATGAATATCAAACAATTTGTTCTAATACTTAAATTATTTTATAGCTATATTTAATTAATTTAGAAATTTTAACAGAGAAGAAAAAATTTGCAGAAATACAATAATAACATATTCATTTGCCAGTAACATCATGCAGATTGTTGCAAAAAATTGATAATTTCAAGCTGTTACATTTATGACAAAGTAAAAATAGAAAAATAATACATTCAAATAAACTAGACGAAATTGTATGTTTGCATGCTGAATAAACTTGCACCCACATTTTCATGCCACATCTTTTTATATCATCTACATCTTATTATTCTGATTTTGAATTTAATTTTTATGTTATCGAAAAAAAAATTACATCAGCTATTATATATATTTTTTATTTATTTTAAAGCAACATATATAAGTACACCAGTTTTCTAAGTGCTTTTGTGTTAAGTGCTTAAGTACTATTTTACAGAAGAGATTGTTAATCATGAAATCAATGAATCATGCCTATCTATGTATGTTGACAACGTTTTGTCACAACTAATAATATTTTAAGCAAAGAGAGCTGACCTTTAACTCTGTAAATAGATTTTTGTTTAAATCATTAAATAAACATATATTATATCAATATAGAAAAAATGTTTTGTTATATTATGTATAATATTTAATCTTCATTTAAACTTGCATAAAGCCCAATGTCCAATTTCTTGTAATTAAAAAAATGATGGCTCACTGTGTCATAGTTTTTCATACGGCAAGTTGGTATTAACGTCTGAAAAATAGCAAATAAAGTGCCATCAACAAAGCTGAATCTAAAAAATTAGCGCAAATCAAAAAGAAGCTGAAACCAGTGTTTTTATTTTATTAGCAAAATGGCATAGCATACTTTATTCCCATATTTTCCAATGAATGTTAGTTGAATATTTTATTTACATACAATATCGTTCGATACGTTTGAATGATTTCAAATTATTCTCGATGTTTAAAAAATATTTTTTAATTTTATACAAAAGCTGGAATTAAATTAATGTGATGACTGCATTATTTAAGCAATATAATATTGATAATAATTTATTCCATTGGGCACGTATTTAATTCCAACATTCACATATATCTTTTTTAATAGTACATATATATATGCATATAAAATTATGCAAAATTAAAAACATAGATAAATTATGGATCATGATTTCAGATTAATCACTACATCATGCTATAAATAATCAAGGCAGTTCACATTGATAATGTTGCTTAATTAGTTGGAAATATTTTTAGAATAACACATAGTGCAATCATCTTTAGTAATAAAATATGACATACCAGAGCTGTACTGCGTATACTGTTGATACTGTGGATGAAAGTTGTGGATGGCATCAGTCATTATATCTTTTGGATTCATAGTTTCCTAAACAATTTATTAAATATATTGTTATGATAATAATCATTTTCAAAATCTATATATATAATATAGTAATGTTACATACTTTCAAACTGCTACTAATACTTTGCATTGTCACACTTCTTCCTCTAGAGTCAGTTACACAACCAGCTGAATATACTTGATATGGAAATGCATAGCGTAACGCAATTGCAGCAAACAACATTTCAATGCAAATTAGAAAATTCTGATAACCAGCAGAAACTGTACCAGCGCTCGTTGACTGACCTAAGCTGTTTATTACTGGTGAAATTACATTTGCTTTTTCAAGAATGGCCAATAACACTCCTAAAAATATAAAATAACAAATAACAATTAAAATAGTATTAATTATAATGAAATATTAACAAACAAAAAAGAAAGAAATAAGAAATTACCTTGCCAAAATGACAGAAAAATGACACTTTTTACAGTACAAAATTTTAAAACCGGTTCAAACGGAGTTAGCAGTTCTCTTGTGGCAAAATAAAAGAGGAAAAGTCCGTAAAGAGCAAGAGATACACTAAAATTATAAATCACTGTTATATAAATATAGCCACCATCTGGAGACCAATCTCCATCTCTATAATGGCCAAATGCTTGAAGAAATATAATGACAAAAGCCATTACAGGCTTGACCAAGCAGAATTGTAAAGTTGCTTGTTTACAAAATCTCAAGAAACCAATAGTATAAGTCTTTCCAACTAGGCAGCATGTTCCATACAAACAATTGGAACGTATTGGTTTACCCCTTATTTCGGACATAATGTTCCCTTCACCACCCAGGTACTCGTAGCATAAGGACAGAAAGTTATATATAACAAATGCTTCATAACAGTCTCGTACGGTAAAGAAATAAACATAATAGCTTTCGCTATTGAAGAATAATAGGGACACCCAAGAATACGTTGCATAAATTGGTACGATGAAGAGTATTCTGACTATCCATCGTTGTTCCGTGGGATTGGTATACCATCTTAAATGTTGATAAATCTAGAAAGATGAAAATATTGATATAAGATCTTTATATAAAGTTATCTTTTTTCAAAGTATAAAACATACCTGTTGGCAAGTTAGAAAAAGAGCTAGCCAGACGAAAACACCGGCTATGCCTTGAGCAGCTCGAGTCTGCAAAAAAATAGGTGTCGCTTCCCTGGTTGCTTCGAAGGTATTATCGAAAATGTTATTAGAGTCATTGGTCATCATATTGTCAATCACCGAGACCGCGATCGTTGATGCCTCCGTTCCGAACGTACTACTCATAGTATGATCTAGGAACGATCGATTTCATACATGTATGTCACATTTCAAGCACATATTGTTTTCCAAGAGTTTAAATGATCATCAATCGTTTAACGATTTAGCGAGAGTATATATTGGCTACGTAATAGAGAAAGAAAAAAGAGAAAGGAAAGTAATGAGAAAATGCCTCGTATATTGGCATAAGCGAGAAAGTTAAAAAGATATATCTTTCTCTCTGTGTGTGACGGAGTCGAGCGTTAAAAATCAATATTTAGAACAATACTAGAATAACGATACTTCGTTTCAGCGCTCATTTTTATTTCAAGAACACACCCGTGCTCCATTTGTATATATATACATAGATCGTCCTTCCAAGATCGTAGAATACTACGAAACACGCACGCACGCACGCACGCACAAACCCGGATCTGGATTATACCTGTCCGTTTTTCGTTTGCACTTGCTTCTTTCCCTCACTCTCTCTCTCTCTCTCCCTCTCTCCCTCTATCTGTCCTCCCTTTTAAAAAGCGACCGATGCGTGCTGACCCGTCTCAGCGAGAGATCAAGTTTCTCAAGATTCTACACTTCGAATTATCTTTCTCGGATCACCACATACACGAACGCGACGCGATTATTCCTATAATATTGCCTTCGGTGACCTTCCAAGAAACACGTCTCTTTCTCCCTCTTTCCTTCTCTCTCTCTTTCTTTCTCTCACGCGCACGACAAATAAATATGCGAAAATTTCTTTTTTTTTTGTTCCTATTTTCGATTCTCCTTATTCTCTTTCCTAGGATTTTTACCTTTCAACGATAATATCACCGAGTTTCATAGCAACGCGACATATTCAACACCTGTCTTCTTTTCCTTTCGCTTCTCACTTATTCGCGCTCATTCAGGCTAACGCTTACGGTTTACACCAGGGAATTACTTTTATCGATATATATGACAGCAATAAAAATACAACTGAATACAATTCTCTGCTCGCGGACGAGATTACGCGCATGTACTCTTTCGTCTTTGCCTTTCTCTCTCTCTCTCTCTGTTTTTATAGTGATCATCTATCTGTTTCTCTTTCGCGCGATATCTAAATCTATTTTCTTCTCTTTCTCTCCCTCTCTCTCTCTCTCTCTCTTTCACTCCTATTCTTTCTTACTTGTCAGCGTATACGCATGCGCTTGCGCATAATTATATGAATCTTTTCCTGACCGCTTTTAATCGCGACCAATCACAGCGCAAAACGCATGCGCGTTATATGACATATCATTTTATTTGGCTTAACGCGATGAATCGCCCATGATTAGAAAATTATTTACATTATTATCGTTCGATTCCTATCTTTTTTGTATACAAAAGTATTTTGTCATATTATGATATTAAGAAAATAGGAAGGAACTTTGTGAAAAAAAGGTTATCATAGATTAAAGGATTTGAAATTGAGTTGATATAAAGATAGATTATTATTAAAGTACAACGGTAACGTGCGTAAATAATGTGAAAGGATAACACATTTTATATAGATTGTATATTTTACTACGTGTACCACCTTGTGTGGGGGGATATGACTTATGGACGAATCAAGGCTATTTGTTATGATGATATCAGCCAACGTGTTTTTCCTCTCGTCAGGTGTTCACTAGATCATTTGATCATCTTGAACATTTAATTAATAGCTATGATGAAAATATCGATGTAAATTTATATATCATAACAATTTTTTAGCTTAATTGAATTAAATAGAAATCTTTAAGGATGGCACTTATTTATATAGAAGACAATGACCCTTGGTACATATGTTTATTAATTACAATGCTTCATTTATATTTTTCTTTATTTTCTGTTCCTTAACGAAGATCTTCTATAGCTTGTAATTTTTGCATTTTTTAATGAAGTTTATTTTATTTTATATATTAGGCTTACGGAGTATGAAGCTTGCGAAAAGTTGTTCCGTGACATTATGGAACAACTTACTGCGCGTGAAAGAGAATCAGAAACATCTCAAGCATACGCAAGTTTGTCCGCAAATATACGTCTACGTATGAAACAGTATAATAGAGAGATTTATCAACTTAAAACTAAAGTCGAAGAAGCTTCTAAATCTAGAACTATGTATCCTTTTAATTTGTCATTATATTACACATAATGTATAATTGTTGTTACATATTTTGGCTTCATCTCTTTGAAAAGACTAATTCTCATTTGATCATTCAAGTTAAATGACAATGATAATGGTTATTAGATGGGTGGGTAATCGCTTAGAAACATGTGTGTGCTGTTGACTCCAAGGAGATATCAGGGGTGTGAGAAGGTGTATCAAGGTTTCTCAAATCTGTAAAAGGGAGAGTGTAATAAGAACAATTCACAATTATATTCCTTAAGATACCAAAATATATAGAACTATAGAAGAAGCAGAACGCAGAACAAGACAGATCGAACAGTTACAAAGTAAAGATATCCAATTACAAAAGTTCTATGAATCCAGAACAAAATCTCTGTTGTCAAATCGAAAGAATTTATTAAAATCTGGAACATCCGCATTTGCTGATATGGGAACAACGTCATGGGCCATAGATGATGACGATGATAAACCCATAGATGTAAATATGTCAACTCAAGATCTTCAGAATTACCAAGAACAAGTCTTGCAAGGTATTAATTTATTTAATAAATTAATTGCTTTTATTACAATACTTTGTTTTCAATAAATCTGTAAATGGTATAATATTAATTACATTTTTTGTTATCAGAACAAGACAAAGGATTAGAAGAATTATGCAAAGTAATAGCACGTCAAAAAGAAATAGGACAAACTATTAGCAATGAAGTGGTTCACCAAAATGGTATTAAAAATAAAGAAGCATTTACGTTAAATAATCCAATAATATAATTGATATCTATATTAATCTATTTTTTTGTTTATTTATATAGAAATAATTGATGACTTGGCTGATCATATGGATATGACTGATCAAACTTTAGTTAACAGAACACGTCAAGTAGAAAACATAAGTTACAAAGATCGTACTTGTGGTTACTGGATAATTATTATCTTACTTTTTATTAGTATTGTAGTAGTAGCTTTATTGGAAGTTTAATGGAAATTATACTTCTTAAAGAGCTGATGTAAATACATGTATAATGCGCGTGTTTATATATATATATATTTAATAGTGTTGCCAACACACACACACACATATATATATATATATAAAAACTTAATACTTCTTGCTCTATGCTATTATATTGCACGTGGGATACTTTTAATTTATTAATGCAAATGTAGAACATTCTACTTTTAGCATTTAATATATATTAAGTATTATGTGTTCCATTATATATTCTAATTAAATTTATATTGTTTTTTCCATTGAATTTGAAACTAATTTCTTTTATCTTACAAATCGTTTATATTTTAATATGTATTGGTGAACTTCAATTTATTAGTCTTTCTATTAAGTTTATGTATATATTTTTTAAGTTGTATTTGTTCTTGTATTATAAGACATGTTAAATTATCTACCTTAATTTTATTTTTGAGGAATTATGTATAATGATATTTATGTACAATATAATTGGTATGGTGTGGAAAATCTTAAAATTTATTTACGAAAAAGTTATATCATTTTATAACTTTTTATTACTCAGTTTTATATAATTTCAGATTTTTTAGAAGTGCTTTTGGATTTGGATCCCTTCCTCTGAATCTTCTAAAAATTTCACTGATTGGACAAGTGCTATTTAAAGATAAAAATGTTTCCTGAAATCTTTTGCATACTTCTTCGTAACTAATTTTGTCTTCAAGAGGTATTTCTTGAAATGCTCTATATATATCTGCTGCAATCATTTGTGACCAAAGGCGACTGTAGAAAAGAAAATATACATATAATATACCACACATATAAACATTTTAAATAGAAAATTAAAGTAAAAGATTATCAACTTACCAATAATAATTTGTGCTTAAACGTACAGAAAACATGGGTTTAAAAGAATAAATATATGGTTCATTTGCTTCAGTCGGCATTATGAAGTGTTCTTTCCATAGACGTTCCATTATATCTCTCCAAGAATCATCTCTAAATATTTTGTTAAATTTAATATTCGGTATTTTTATTTTTAATAAACATATATATATATATATATATATAATATAAATTTTACCTTGAATATACCTCCAAGTCAAATCGCGAGAAAAGAAGTTCTGTACATAAATTATATCCTGCTAATTGTAATCTTGAATTTTTTACGACTTCAACTGCTTCTGCTGGTAAACTTTCTTTTGTTTCATGATGTTCGGAAATCATTTGTAAAGTCGATGGTTCATACAACCTATTGTAAAATAATTTAAATATTAGAAAATACGCATTCGTACATAGACATAATACAAACATACCAATTCTCAAGAAAGAAATCATAAATGTAGGCTGTATCCCATTCTAAGTAAGATAGTCCAGAAATATCTGCGTAATCGGTTGTAGCTGTCATATGATGTAATGCGTGACCAAACTAAATGTTAAACATAAATATAATGTAGAAAGTGCTTGTTTTACTTAAACAACAATTATTTTTATCTTATTATAAAATAATTTATTGTACCTTTTGAAATAGTATTCGCACGTTGTCAAGTGAAAGTAACGAAGGTTTTCCATTCATTGGACGTTGAAAATTAAATATTAAGGAACACATTGGTTTCGTGTCTAAACGTTTACTTCTATTTTTTATTATTATTACGTATCCAGAGTTTTGATCTCTATGAGGTTTTTCGTCACCCCTTACATAGGGATCTAAATAAAAACTTGCTATCGGTTCTGTACTTGATATATTTGTATTAAATATATCGTAGAAAGAAACGTCTTTATGCCAAATATCTACTTTTTTATTTTCCACAATTTCTAGACCAAAATTTATTTTAAGTAAATCAAATAATCCACTTAATACCTTTGGCAATGGAAAGTAATCTTTCAACGACTCTTTTTTAAATCTGTAAGATTTATAATAATTTTATAATTTACTATTTATTATAATTTATTAATTTGTATATATATCAAATATTTTGTTATATTACTCATAAAGACTGTCTTGAAATTGTCTATTCCAATATAAGATATCCCATGGCTTGAGAGAATCGGTGAATCCTTTTTCATTCGCAAATTTATTCAATTTTTCTATCTCAAGTATCTGAGCATTACGAGCTGGTAAAATATATTAGTTATTATAACTTGATAGAAAAAAAAAATGAAATTAACAAATGAAAAACTATCATCTTACCACTGTCTAATAAGACGTCAAATGTATTCATTACTTCCTCCAAATTATTAGTCATTTTTGTTATCATATTCATATGAGTATACGATTCATATTTGAACAAAGCTGCTTGTTGCTTACGCATAGAATAAATTTCCCTTAATATACCACCTGTTTGGAACGTTTTATCATCCGAAGGAGATAATAATACAACATTTGTTCGCCACATTCTCCAACGTAAAGCTCGACTAGAACAATATTCTAAACAAATGATTTAAATTTAAAATGTTGATTTAAAAGTGATAATAGAAAATTTATAATGTTTATTTACCTAAGAATAATTTAAGAATGTGTGGCTCCACAGTGATAGTCCAAGGACCTACATGTGGTTCCGCAGGATTTGCTGCTGTAGCTTCTAATAATTCATTGGGAAAGTCTTTGACGTTATTTTCATCTTTTATGACATGGGCATAGTTTTTAGTCGCACTCTAAAAAATAATAATTTTAATATCACTTTTATTTTTCTTTATTAAAAAATATTGACCTCATATCTTTTAGTAAACTCCATTTCTTGTTGATACAGAATGCGATAACTATTTGCAAGCCATTCCTGTTTCTTTTTAGAAACTTCTAATCCATTAAATCTTCCTTCAATTATATATTTATTTAATATTCTTTCTTGCTGACTTGTTAATTGAATATTTTCATTTTCTTTAGTACGTTTACAAGCTTCATAAATTGGTAAGCTACTAAATTTATTCTCTATTGCTTTCATAGTACGTATATTGATATCGGTGAAAGATTTTGTTGGTATCAAAGTTTGATTTCCATAATACAATGTTTGCGCTATACCACATGTTATTCCTAAAGGAACGTATGTTTCTTCTAAGGGTAATAAAATATCGTTGAATACGTTAACATCTTTGTTATCTGCAAAAAGTTGGATATTTTATAACGCATTAATATTCATATTCTATTTCTTGGAATAAATAGACTTAACATTTAACTTTATTGTTATTTATAGTCGTAGAAATAAGTATAAACCATTTACATACTAACCTTGTAGTTCTGTTTCTATTTTCTGGATTCTACTGTCACAGTCTGCAACTTGTTTCCGGATTGCTACTATACATTTTTCAATAGTAATATTATTGAATTCTGGCGTTTTATTTTCTTTCAATAAATTTTGCTGTAGACATTCTTCGCCTATTTCTGGAAGACTATAATCGAATGATCACAGAAGAGTTAAATCTTTCTTAAAGATAATTTTGTAAATAAACATTTTAATAATTTTCTAACTTTTTACGTGAAATTTAAAAATAATAAATAAATGAAAATAAAATTATATTTTTAACCTCTCTCTCATATAAATGATTCTCAATTTAATTTGACTTACAGTACTATGTATCCATTACGTTTTGGTATTTTAAGAACATTACTTCTTGATAAAATAAATCTCTTGACACAAAATGACAAAACCATTTCGCGCGATATTTGTTATTAATTATTTAAATCTTAATAATGCATTATATTATTTAAATACATGAACGCCATTAATAAATGCCTTGGTTTGCTCGTGGCTTTTACAAAAAAATAGTAATTTATTTCCAACATGGATGTGCTCGATTGGTAACAGTAGTTTAATGATTCGGACCAACCAAATTTCTAGATTGTTTTATTGTTAGACCAATCAAAATAACTAATTTGGATATTAAAGTATAGGCAAAAAACAAGTATAAATTCCCATTAGTTTTAATTGAACGTGCTAATGAAACTAAAGCACAATTAATTGGCAAATAAATGACAATAACATTTTAAATAGAAGTTTTCTAATTGTGAATTAAAATACGTGAATAAAATTATAAGAAGTTTGTTAAATAATTTGAAATACTTTTCATATTCATTTTTTCATAATTCATTGCGTCAAAATATTATTTGTGCTAATCATATTTCAATAATATAATAATTATTATTCTAAAACTTGTGTGTGCCACATTATTTTTATTAACTTTTTATCGAGTTAAAAATGTAATTCCATAAATTAAAAATATTTATTTACAATTTGTATCTACAATTGTTATATATTTTGTATCATGGATATGTGATCAAAGAATTTTCTATAGTAAGGAATTTTCAGTTCTCATTGTATCTTGTTACTTAGAGGTTTTATCGTCCCCTTCGCAATGAATCACTGTGAAGGTTAAAGTGTTTACAAAGTGACATATTAAAGTTTGAGCAAAAATTTATTCCTTAACAAAAATTATCTATAATACATATATATAATGTCTTCATCTGATTTAAAGAATTGGCCAATATTTAGCTTATTAGAACCTAAGTTTACTGCTAATATTCGGATGGTCGTAGTATATGGTAATTAGAAATTTATTTATTTGACAAATTTTTGACAGCTTTTCGACAACTCCGTTGTTTTGATTAATTTAAATTAAATTAGTTTTATTATATTTAATTTTAAAGATTTAATTTTTTTTTTATTAGTTTAGATATTAAAAAAAGAAAATAAATAAAAAAAATAAATAATATTTCTTTTGTAGGTAATTTAGGAAATGAAGCTTTAATCGTAACAAAAGATAATATGGTGTTTGGTTTGGGATGCAACATTACTGGTTGTCTTGGAACAGGCGATGCACATAGTACCCTTCATCCTAAAAAAGTAGAAGCCCTTTGTAACAAGGGTATTAAAACTATTGCTTATGGCAGCGGTCCTCATGTATTGGCGCTTACAAACAAAGGAGAGGTACTTATATTTTCTTAATAATTAGACTTAATGCTACTAAACGATATCAATTTTTATGGTCGTTCAATGATAAGCGAATAATTTATTTTCATTATTTTCTGTAATATTTTTAAGGTATATTCTTGGGGACATAATGGTTTCTGTGAATTGGGTAATGGATCATCGAATCATGGATTGGCTCCGAATCATGTAGGAATGCCTTTGAGTGAAAAAGTTGTGATAGACGTTGCGTGTGGAAGTCATCATTCTCTTGCTCTAACGGATGAAGGAGAGGTAACAGAGAAACAAAAGTATATCTCGTAATCGAATAATCATCTTAGAAAAAGGAAGTATGCATAATGATATATAATATTACATAAAATAAGTTAAAAATTTATTGTAGCAAAGAATCAATTGATCGTTCACATGTGTGCAGGTTTATGCGTGGGGACAAAACAACTGTGGACAAGTAGGTAGTGGTCTCAGTTCTAATCAGGGTGCACCACGTAGAATAAATTCTGCATTAACTGGTAAAAAAGTTATCTCCATTACATGTGGACAGACTTATAGTATGGCAGTTACAAATAATGGTGAAATTTATGGATGGGGTCATAACGGAGTTGGGCAATTAGGAAATGGAAGTTATGCTAATCAATTGAATCCATGTAGAGTTGCAGGTTTAGTAGGAATAATTATAGGTAAATATATTATATTAATATTATATATCCTACAATATCAGAAATTCTCATTAATAATATATCTTCTAATACAGAAGTTTCTCTTAATGATTTTAGAAAAAGTCGTCTGCGGTTATGCACATACGCTAGCGTTAAGTGACGAAGGTGTTCTTTACGTTTGGGGGAGTAATAGTTATGGTCAATTGGGTCTTGGTAATAAAACAAATACTTGTGTTCCCATGAAGGTAAAATATTATGAATGATTTATTCTAAAGTAAATGTAATATTATCTAAGAAGATATTGTGTTTGTAACTAATTTTTTATATAATAGTTATTTGTAAAAGAAATGGGAAGAGTATCTGATGTAGCAGCATTGCATTATAATCATATAAGCGTTGCAATTGGAGAAGGAAATAGAGTGTTTATGTGGGGTCAATGCCGTGGACAGAGCATTACAATACCGACAGCTACTCCATTAGCAAGTTTGCATGATGCTCTTGCCTGTTATGCATCACCAAGCGTAATGCATCGTCCATTATATCTTTATGCAGCAGAAGAAATGAGTATCGTAGATTGTATGAGAGATGCATTTAATGATTCTGTATGTTTCTTATTTTTATATTAAAATATATACATATTATTGTGGATTCCTAATTGATTAATATTAATATTATTGTAGACAACAAGCGACTTGACGATACAGGTAGAAGGCAAATCTATTCACGTTCATAAGGCTGTATTAAAAATACGATGTCAGTATTTTAGAACTATGTTTCAAGGGGCTTGGGCAGAAAATAGTCAAAGGTAGATTATAATAACGAGTTATTAATTTGTTGTTGTTATGAATTCTCATTTAATCTAATTACCATGTATTACTTTTGCAGTGTTATCCAACATGATCAGTTTTCTCATGACGTTTATAAGTCATTTTTGAAATATTTGTATACAGATGAAGTCGATCTTCCTCCTGAAAGTGCATTAGGTAAAAATACTTCACATGATCATTTTAAATATTCTAATGTATTATTTCACTTTATTACATATTTTGTAATTGTGATTTTTGTTTCTAGAATTGTTAGACTTAGCAAATGTATATTGTGAAATGCAATTGAAAAGACGATGCGTTCAAATAATTAAACAAGGAATCACTGTTTTAAATGTGGCTTTTTTATATAGTACAGCGATCGAGTACAATGCTCAAGTAAGTCCAGGTAGATTTATTTTACGTTTGATTACGTTATTTATTTACTAATCATGACCGAAATGCTTTCTTTATTTTATCTTCAGGAGTTGGAAGAGTTTTGTTTTAAATTTGCATTAAATCATATGACTGCGGTAATACAAACGCCTAATTTTGCTAAATTAGACGAAGTAACAGTGAAAACATTTATAATTAAAGCTGCTAAATCAGGAGCTTTTAAAACATAAATTTTGTGATATAAAGGATCTTGTCATTAAAATAGTATAAGTTATAGTGTATTAACATATTAACATAAGACAATAACCCATGCAATAGTCTTCTTTAGACGAAAGCAAAAAATCGTCAGACCAAACGATTATTCTGAATAAGTTATGACTAGTTTTTTAATTTTATTATTTAAAATTAATTAAGATAAATGCGTGATGTGATTAATAACAGTCGAGAATAATTAATGTTATATTATTTCCGAGAATTTCTCATTGTTTTTGCACAAGAGATAAGAAAGTTCTCATATTTCATATATGTTCAAATATTTTTCATTTTTTAACATTTGTCTATTCTTCTTTTTTTTCTTTCAATTTTTCCAATTGTTTTATGTTAGCTTTGCTATGTATTTCTCACCACCACTAGTAATATCGCTTATACAAACATTTTTTTATAAATATTCGGTTACGTATTTGTTTTATTGATACATGTAAATGACTTAGTTAATTGTTGCTCGAAAGTTGTCTTGTTAATCGCATCAACATCAATCTTAAGCCATGTTAAAAATGTTACGATTAAATTCGTAAGAAATTTCTCTACAGGATTTTTAAGATTACGTATCCTCGATAGAAAATTAATGTCACACAAGAAATTCTGAAGTTCTTTTAAATCAGAATTCATAATTGTTTTGATCAATGAATTACAAATAATATTTCAACTTATTATAAAACATATATAACATAAATCTAATATAAATATAAGAACTGTAATTAAAATTAATAAGTATAAGAAATCTGTGATTAAAATTGGTTGTTATATATCATTCTTAAAAAATAATATATAAAAATACGTAGTATATAAGTTTGATTCCAAAATGTTTGGACACCCTGTATATAAATGACTCTCCTGTCATGTATATGTATTTTTATATAATATTATTCCTTTACAGGATGATTGATAACGGTCAATTTTAATCACTGATTTATTCGGTATCTAGCACTCAAAAAAAACGATAAAGAGTGTAAATAAATATGCCTTTGGGATTTTAATTCTTTCAGCTCTCATCTTTGAAAGTATATAGTAGTTATGTCAAAAAAGTAAAAAGTAAAAATGAAACGAAATAAGAAAAAATAATCAGACTGTTAGACTTAAGATCGTCATTAAAACATAATTCTTTTTGTTTCTCGATTTATGAAAATATATTTTAGAGTCTGTTATAAAAAAAGAAATAATACCACTAATTAAATATTTTAAATAATCAGTTAATAATTCAGGAAAAATTGAAGTTTGATTACACGAAGCAACATCGTTTCATATCTACATACATAATAATCTCAATTATGTAAAATTTATCGAATGCGAATTATTTTCATATTATAAAAATAGGTGAAATAATAATTTCATTTGCTCAGATGTTTTATAGGAAACCAGGGAATCATATTAATTTGATCATTCCGATTGCAATGCATTTATAATAGATTTATACGAAAAGCACGATTAAATAAGTAACAATTATGTACAGAATGATGCAAATTATTATACAAATCAATAATATGATTTATCCATTTGTTTATTGATTACGCATATTGAATTTTACTATTTTAATATATTTGTTTTTGTATATTATAAGAATAAATATTTTTAACGAAACAGTGTTACTTGTTATGGTAAATAAATTTTTAAAAAATGTTTATTGAAGGAAATTTTTAAATAGGTACCGTCCGAGGACTTATGGAATTTGATGCGTTTTTCGTACAGTATTTTTATTACGATAATTCTCAATATATACAAGCAATCAATTTTGTTCATAGAATACGTACATATCTACTAATTATTAATAATAGTAATCATAATAATTATAATGATAGTAATCATAATAATAACGATAATGATAATGATTATTATTATGATTATGATAATGATAATGATAATGATTATGATAATAAATAATAATAATAATAATAATAATTAGTTCATAATAATAATAATAAATTAATAATATATATATATATATATATTTATATATATATATATATTTTGCTATATATATATAAATATATATATTGCTATGTGTTTTATATTAGGTAATCGTTTATTTGTATTTTTATTTTATTTTATTTTTTATTTCTTGCCATTTGGAAACTCGTATATATATTTCTGTTTAATTTTTATTTTTTTTATTTTTATTTTTTATTTCTTTCGCTCCAGTCACTAGCTGCGATCATTTATCGCACAGAATTTTTATTCTTCTACACACAGACACACCCTTAGATAAAATTGTCAAGCGTTTTCACGATAGTAGTAATATTCTTAGTTTTGCATCCACCTTTATAGGCGACATATAATAATATTAATAATAATAATAATAATTATAATAATAATAATAATAACAACAACAACAATAATAATAATAATAATTATAATCATCATAATAACAATAGTAATAATAATAATAATATAATCAAGACAATAATGCAGATAATTTTTATTGAGATAGCGACGATAGAATTATATAAATAATAAAATAACTCGGGGTACAAGGTGTATGAACGATGTTTAAAGCATGAATTTTGTTCTTACGTCCATTCCTTGTATATTTTTGATATCGCTACATTGATTATTTACATTGAAATCTTTTATCTCGAGTATAGCAATCGAAGCAGAGCTTAATTTGTTCGTCCGCTTATTTAATTATTATATTTTCTTTATATATATATATATATATTATATGATAAACGAGTCGATCGTTCCCTTTTTTTGCTATAGGCACGAACGATTTTCGGAGCGATCGATTCGAGATTCGATTCGACGAAATACGTTTACGATGCTGAAATCGACTACATACATTCTCTTATTTCTCACTAAGTATACGCGGGAATAATAATAATAATAATAATAATAAATAAATAAATAATCAATAAAATCAATAATAATAATAGTGATAGATGATGATAATAATAATAATAATAAATTTGGATATTAATTACTGTCGAATAATATATATATATTTATTATTTCGAGGGATCTAAGAGATCATTCGCATCATTTTGATTCTCACATCATATTATTCTCACTCTCTCTCTCTCTCTCTCTCTCTCTCTTTCTCTCATATATGTGTCCTTATTATTTAATATTTTTTCTGTTACTATAATAAATATGTTTTAGTTTTTATTTATTTTTTTTTCTTCCCGTCGTACATCGAGGAAAAGAGATTGATGCAGTACTAACTTAGCAGCCGGGATCGATCATACCGAGAATCGTCATCCAATACGACATTGAACGAGAAAACGCGTTCTTCCCCATTTATCCCAGTTCCCCAGCCCATTCTACCCACCCCAATCAATCCCCCTTTTACGCGGATGCCGTATTGAGAAGTCGACCAGCTAGATTCAGCTAGGATAATTAATTAGTTCATTAATTAGAGCGTATTTAGGCCTGTGGGCTACTTTTCCAGCAACTCGCTGTGAATCCCCATTGACAGAAGTAATTAAATCTCTCTCTCTCTTTCTTTCTTTCTTTCTTTCTTTTTTTCATTTTCTTTTTCTCTTTTATTTTCATCATCTCACATTCCGAAAAGGAGAGAGCGAGATGAGAGAGGGAGAGAGAGAGAAGAAAAGCGAGGAACAAAAGGAAGAAAATGAACAACGGAAAGGCAACGATTTTTTTCCGCCTCGCGAGAAAAAAAAGACCCGTTCACGCTTTTCTACCACCCCTCGTATATAATACCCACCACCCACTACCACCCCACCGGCACCCCACCGGCACCCCACCGGCATCCCACCGGCACCCCACCAGCACCACCCTTACCAGTACCACCATCAACCTTTTATCCGATCCTTTCCACCCACTTCCATCCACCCATTCCTCCTCCTCCTCCTCCTCCTTCTCCTCTTCCTCCTCTTCCTCTTCTTCCTCCTCTTCGGAACAGCCGGCTTCCTCTGTACTGCGAACGACCAATGGGAAACGATAATCGATCGTTTCGCGATGCTTTCGCGCGTTTCGAATGATTCCTTCTTTGATCGTGCGCCGCGTCCTTCCTTTCTTCTTTATTTTTTTCTTTTTTTTACGAGTCAAGATACAATTATTCGAAAAAGTTATCAATTCTCGATCGAACGTATCGTTTAAATATTTTCCTACTATCGTGTTTTTGTTGGAAAGATTTTGTTGTTGGTTGTAAAATTGACACAAACGTACGATTGAAATTTTGTGTCAATTATTATGGAAGAACAATATGAAATAAGAAACGTAATAATATGAAATATAAAATAGAAACATAGTTAGAAGAGAGAGAGAGAGAGAGATTACAAAGGTAAATTGAGAAATGTTCGTCGATTAGTTTTAAAATGAAAATAATTCATCGATTGGTAAGGAATATTATTCTTCTCGATAATATTTATAAATGAAAGAAAGATTTATGTTTATTGGACGTCTCCAATTTTTATATAATAAGTATGCACATACACGTACACATACACATACATATACACATACACACGCGTGTGTGTACATACGTACTTATTTCTATCCTACAAGAAAGTTTTCCTTTAATATGGTAAAATGAAGAAAAAAAAGAAAAATATTGAATAAGTATTCGGTCCTCATCCAATTAATATTGATTGAATTCACAGAATGATGACCCTTAAACTTAACCTCTCTCGTGAGATAGAAATGTACGTAGCAGTTCTCTCGTTTTTGAAGGAAAGTGTTCTAAGAACTAAGTAGAAGAAAAGAAAAAGAAAAAGAAAAAAAGAGAATAAAAATAATAATAAAAAGAGAGACGCGAGAAAGTGGATCGAGTATCGTTTCCCTATCACGTTCGTTGCAAACCCTTAATCCTTTATATTTCGTCCTTCGTTGCCGGAGGAATGATTTGCGCGCGGGCGATTATTGTACATTAAATTACATGTATAGAACCACAGTTATAGTATATGTGAATTATATCTTCCTTCGCATTGGCGAGTTCATTTCTGATATTTTTTATTTTTCTTTTCTTTTGTTTTTTTAATCTTTCGTGTATGTATGATATGTATACATATACATATACATATACATATACATATATATATATATATATATATATATTATTATATATAATATTATTATATAATATATATTTATTATTATATTATAATATTATATATATTATTATTATATTTATTACATAATATATATATATAATATTATATATTATATTATAATATTTATTATTATATTATAATATTATATATATTATTATTATATTTATTACATATATATATATATATATAATATTATATATTATGTAATGTATGTATGTACGCGTGTATAATTTTTTTTCTATTTTATTTTTTTTCTCGACCCGACGATCATTTCTCTTGAGACGAATCGGCGCCTTGCGGTTCACTTTTCCATCATCACCCTTGGTATATATATATATATATATATATGTATGTGTGTGTGTATAATATCGTTTAGAGTCTTTTGTACAGACTTCCGACGCGACGAGAAGAAGAGTTTTTTTTCTTTAGCGACATTCTACCTGTGCCAAGGGAAAAAGATATTCCATTCTTTTCCTTTCCTTTCCTTCCATTTTTTTTCTCTTCCTTACTTTTTCATTTTTTTTTTTATTATTATTATTTCTCTTTGCCGTTCCTCCTCGCATTTATTTCTTACGTTCTCCCTTCTTCTCTCCTCTCTTATATATATAAAATTACGCGATCCATTTGAAAGATTGATTGCAAAAAGATCCGGCCAGTTCTCAGTCGGATTAAAAAAACAAAACTTTTACGATAAACCTTAGCGAGACTCTCCTAAATAATTATAAGATAAGATAGATAAAAAAGATTAATGTTTTTGTAAGAAATATGTAAGTGAAAGTATGTGAAATAAAAAGAGAGAGAAATAAAGAGAAAGAGAGAGAGAGACAAACAAACAAAAATAAAGCAAAAGAGAAAGAGAGAAAATGTAAGTGATAAGTAAATAAGTAATAAAAGACAATATTTTCAACCGACTACGATAGGCCGATAGTATGAGATGATCGGTTAAATTAACAAAAGATAGAAATAAAAAAGAGAAGAGAGGAAAGAAAAGAAAATGAAATCTTCTCCAATCAAAAAAATGTGCAGTTATTAGATAGAAAAAAAAAAAAGATAGAGATATAAGATCATTAAGTATAAAATGTTCGATTATTTCGAATACTTTCGGTTCAAAATCAGACATTTTATATTTAACGATTTAATAAATAGGGGTGAGAGGGAGAGGAAATGGGGGTAAAGGGGTACGACACACGGATGTTGCGGACTACGCTAATATATATTCCAAAAAGAGAAAGAGAAAGAGAGAGAGAGAGAGAGAGAGAGTACATCGAGATGGCCCAAGGATATGAAATAAAAATCAATAAGAGAGGAGAACGAGACTTCCTGGAAATGTTCCAACCCCGACGCCATTCTTCGACTTCCTCGAGTTTAGGTTGCGAGGCTTGAGAGGGTGACGGGAAAAAGCTTTCTTACACGACCTTTATAACTACCCCCACCCCCACCACCTACCCCTGTACTACTCTCTTTTAACAGGGGGGTTACGATAGGCGAAGTTTTTTTCTCAACAATCGCGATAAGTGTATCGGCATTTCGAGTTTATTTGCTTCAGCACAGAAATTCATTTTTCTGGTGTATCCTTCTTCAGATAGGACTCCGAAGTTAGATTAATCTTCTCGACACGTTTGTAATATAATTATTATTATTGAAATGATTGAACAATTGACAGATTAAAACAAGCTTTTATATATTTTTATATAATTAATCCTAAGATAATAATATCGATCGTACAAATTCGATTTCAAATTGATCGAAAGGTCAATCTTTACTTTTTCCTGAATTCTAATCGAATTCTAATCGAATTCTAATCGATAGATCGAGATATTAGAAACCGAGTATATCGAATATATACGGTGAACCGATTTATTCTATATCATTTTGTTTCCTTTCGTCGAATTTCTTACTTCAAAAATTAGTCCAAATTCGCCTATTATTTCCGAGAATCTGTTCACACGAACGTATTCTCTTCTCCTACCTAAGTGTAGGTAATTTAGGCGACGCGTGCGTGCGTGTGTCTCTATTATTTATTTCTCCCTCCTTCTCTCTCCCCCCCCTCTCTCTCTCTCTCTTTATTTTTCTCTGTATTTTTATGCGCTGTGTATTATATACGTGTATGCATTTTGCCCGTGTATCTTTTATATTATATATCGCGAGTCGCATTAATGCGCATGATAAAGTATTATATATGTACAAACACACGACGATATCGTTTAATGTCTCTCTCTTTCTCTCTCTCTCTCTCTCTCTCTCTTCCCTCTCTTTATATTATATATATATATACGCACTACATGTATTTATATTTATATTTTTATATTTAAATTTATATTTATGTATATATATATATATATATATATAATATGTGGATATGTATATACGTATTTATATATTTATAATAATATGTATAATGTTATTATACACATAATGTATTGAAATTTTCTTCGCAGTGAATTTAACGCGACAAGGTCGAAGGAAGATGCATATACATATATATCTCTCTCTCTCTCTCTTTCTATCTCACTCTCACGTGCATTCTCATATATATTCTCTCTCTCTCTCTTTCTGTTTCTCTTTGTCCCTCTCTCCCTCTCTCACCATTTTCGAAATTTTTATTTTTAACGCTCACCCCACTTTTTTCCTCCCTTTTCCTTCCTCCCAACATATTTTCATTTAAATATTTCTATTCCCCCATTCCGTAATATCGTCATCGTTAACATTCGTATTATTTTGTTGAAATTTTCATTAGCAATTATTTAATAATCTCATGCATACGACTTAAACCGACACACATACATACATATCGTATTATATAATATCATCTTTATAATACACAAATATATATATGTGTAAAATCGATGAAAACGTGTAATAATCGTTATATTCCCTAAATGACGATAACGATACCTTAATTTAACAGTTTGGAAATGTAATTCATTAGCGGTATGTCGTATTAGAACAATAGATTCTATCGTTAGTTACGACTTTGCACCATATTGAAGATATGTTTCGAAAGAACTTTGCTTTCGATATTTGTATGCGTGTTACACTCGCATTTTCCGTCTATATATGTGCGTATGTATCTATATGTATAATGTATAATGTATGTTCATTTTTTTGTACGTGTGTGTGTGTGTGTGTGTATGCGTGTCTGTCCGTGTACGTATATAAGAGTATATTTTGATANTATATATGTGCGTATGTATCTATATGTATAATATAATGTATGTTCATTTTTTTGTACGTGTGTGTGTGCGTGTGTGTGTATGCGTGTCTGTCCGTGTACGTATATAAGAGTATATTTTGATAAATATCAAGATGTTTTAATCTATCTCTTGCTCTCTCTCTCTTTCTGTGTGTGGGTGTGGTGTGTGTGTGTGTGAGCGTGTATTCGTGTTTCGTTAAATGCCGATAACGTTGCTGCTACCTAACTAACTCTCGGAAGGTTAAAATTTACGTGTACAGAAGTTTTCATTTTAATTATAATTAGTTAGTCGAGATTGATTAATCGATCGATCGAAAGGAATGCGTGAGTCCTTCTCGATTACGACGAGAATGTTCGTTCAACGATTGCTATAATTTTTATTAACGAAAGCAGGGGTGGGGGAGGGGGATACGAGATTTGTAAAATAAATAATACGTTACTCTATTACATGTTAAAGTTTTACAAATCTGTCGAGAATAAAGAATAATGAAGGATTAGGGTAAAAATCATTTGAAGAAATAAAAGCGAAAGAGAAAATGAAGAATCGGTAATGAACCGATTTTGAGATTCCGAGGACCATGCTTCTTTCTTTTTCTCTGTTTTTACTTCTTTCTTTCTTTCCTTCTTTCCATCCCTCTCTCTCTTACTCGTCAAAAGCGCTTCTATAGAAAAACCGAGTAAAAAAAAAAAGAAAAAGAAGGTGCAATTAGCGCTAGCTTCCCGGTATACACTCTTTCACATAAGACCTCTAATTAGATCACGTTTATTATATATATTCACCAAGGGGATCATTAAAAATTTAATCATTAAAACGAACATGGAGAAAAGAAGAAGAAAGAGAAATAAGACACGTGAGAATACTCATTCTCACCTAATATAAGATAGGAATATTCAGGTTTCGAGATGAAATTCGTCTTATCTCGTTTATTATCTGCTTTTATCTGAGAACTATGATCGAGATTATTGTAATTTGATGAATTCACGCATCATCAATCGATTAGAAGCAAGATAGAAGAATTAAAGTTCGTTTAAATGGCCAGGAATAATAATAATAATTCATCTCTTCGTCAGTGAAAAAATTAGGCATAGTAATCGTTGATTAGAATTATTAGAAATATAAAATAGAGATGATAGTAATATAATATTATACGAGTACCTATCGTATTAAATTTTACACGAAAAGGGGAAACTGTAATGTTTTATCGTTCCAGGTTAGGCAAAATTAATAATCGTTAGTTAGAACGATTAGAAATATCGAAGAGATTAGAAAGAATATCATATTAAAATCGATAATTAGATTCATGTTACAAATCATTGTTTTTAACAACATAAGTATTATCAAATCATATTCCAACGAGTATTTTGAAATGGGGGCAGGGTGGGAGTTGGAGGGGGTCGAAAAACTTGCGAGTTAAATTTAAAAATCATATTTTGATTCTACTCGAAAAATTGAAGAAGAAAAGAAACAAATTTTGAAAGAAAGATCATAGTTAATAGAACATATCCAATACCAATTGCAATACTTTCAAAAATATAACGAAATCCTAACATTAACATTAACCTAATACACGTGCATGCGTGCGTGCGTATGTGTGTATGTGTGCGTGTATAGTTGTATTGGTTGAGATAGTTCAAATATAAGGATAATTTTTCGTTGTTTTATAGTAAAACATCACGGTGAGTTAGGATGAAGTATTATACGGAAGGTAGTACGTTCGCAGAACCGATATTATATCGTCGTGCTAGCGTGAAGTTATTACATAGTCCCGATTACGAGCTCACAATTTTCCGCTCAAACGCATCTACTTCCCTCTCTCTCTCTCGTGGTCGTTCCAAGCGAAAGATGAGAGAAAGAGAGAAAGAGAGAGAGAGAGAGAGAGATTCATCGAACCACGCAAAGCGTATAATACTTTAACGTTTCAGAGCGAAAGTTCCTCCTTCGTCGACGAAACGACGACGATGTCGACGGCAGCTGCTTTTCACGGTTTCTCTCTACGGAAAATTTATTCTCTCTCTCTCTCTCTCTTCTTCTCTTTCTCTCTCTTTCTCTCTCTTTTGCAGAGAAGTAACCGGTTTACCTCGAGAAGTTTCCTAAACGCGAGAAGAAACTTCATTACAATCATTTTCCATTTCGATAAACAGTTACAAATGTTGGAAAGTATCTTAGATGAGTTTTATCATAGATAATAATACGATTCGAATATGATGAAAATATTCGAGAAAAATAATATTTATTTTTTGAATTATTTTGTTAACGGGAAAGGGGGGGTGATTATTAACGAAAGTTTTCTGAATTGATTGTTATTTTATCCTATTTTTATAATTTCACGAATTATATGCACGTGAATCAATGGGAACTTTGATGACGATAATATTAATATGAAAAAAAAATCGTAGACAAATAATAATTAAATTGATAATTAAAATAGAGACATAATTAAATATAAAATAATACGATTCGAATGATGAAAATATTCAAGAAAAATAATATTTATTTTTTGAATTATTTTGTTAACGTGAGAGGGGGTGATTATTAACGAAAGTTTATATAATATATATATAATATTAATATGAACAAAATCGTAGACAAATAATAATTAAATTGATAATTAAAATAGAGACACAATTATATATAAAATAATACGATTGGAATATGGTGAAAGTATTCAAGAAAAATAATATTTATTTTTTGAATTATTTTGCCAACGTGAGAGGGGGTTGATTATTAATGAAAGTTTTCTGAATTGATTGTTATTTTATCCTATTTTTATAATTCCACGAATCTATATGCACGCGAATCAATAGGAACTTTGATGACGATAATATTAATATGAAAAAAAATCGTAGACAAATAATAATTAAATTGATAATTAAAATAGAGACACGATTATATATAAAATATATAAATATATGAATGAATAATAAAATTCGACGATACATTACAAAATAAAATATAACGGACGAGAGAATGAAAAACAATAATAATAATAATAATAATAATAATAATAATAAAAAATGTATAACGAATCCTCTCATTTGAGTAACGTAAACGAATGTTCAACGAAATATTGTTAACATTCTTTCATCCTATCCGTTATATATTTATTTTTTAATTTAATTGTAAACACCGATGAAAAAAAAAAAGAAAAATGATGAAAAAGAGATGAGACGACACATTGTTATCGATAATCCAAAAGAAAACAAAAAAAAAAAGGCAGAAGCCTTGTAAATCGTTCGGAATCGCGCGACCTACTAAACGTTTTCTGCTGCTGTTGCTGCTGCTGCTGCTGGCACACGTCTGTCTGTTTATTTGTCTATCCCTCTTATTCTCTCACCGTTCTTTTTCTAATATGCGCAGGTGCATATAGATACGTATATCTATGTTATAAACGAAGGACGCTAATGACGTGTTTCCGAACAAGGATAAGTTACCATGTACCATTGTTTTTCGTCATATCTCGTCAATTTTATCGTCGGAACGTTGAACCTTCGAGATATCATTACAAATTTATACCCAAATTTTCAATATCTAGGAATAATAATTAGAGAAAGAGTGAGAGATAGAGATAAATATCACGAATATTCAATGAACACATTAGAACGAATGATAATTCGATATTTTTGATAATACATACACAGTATATGTTACCAAATTTTTAACTATTCTCACAAAACACACAGAATTTGACTATAGGAAAATATTGCTTTAAATTTGACGTGTTAATAAAAGGATTAATGGTATCATTACAACAATAAAATCTCCAATTCAATATAATAATAATAATAATAATCTATATATCAGAGTATTGATAGGGGTGAATTAATATCTCACAGGACCCGTTAATAATTATTCCTCGCTAATCCGTAATAACGTTGAGCTGCATTTTTACGGATAAGTCGAGTTAAATGACCGAGGAAGTGTGCATAAGGTGTGGGTGGGCTTTGCGAAATATTAAGATACGACCTTCGTCATCGTCGCAGTAGTAGTCGTAGGTAGGCACGCTCGGAAAATGAAGGTGTATTCTTGTGTAAAATCGATGGTACATCGAGCCCACGAGAAAATAGAGCGCATAGAGAAAAGTGAGGATGGCACCGAACGCATCAACGTGTTCCCGTAAGATATATAGTATCATTTTTATTCCCATTCCTATATATAAGTTTTATTTTCTCCTACGAGACTATCTCTCTCTCTCTCTTTTTCTTTATCTCTATCTCTGTCTATCTTATAACACGCGTATCTTTATTTTTCGTTAAATCATTCTCGGCAAACGTAATCCAGGTGGTTTAAGGGGGGGCTGACTTTTTCTATCTATCATCTCTAGTTTCGTGGGATTATCTTTGGATTTATCTATCGTCCGATAATATACATCCCTCGGTGCTTCTTATCTTTTGTTAAGGATTAAATCAGAAAAAAAGAGAGAGAGAGAGAAAATGTGGGGGATCAGGGTAATATCGATGAAGAAAAAAGGAAACGGGAACGATAGTTGAATACGATTTATGAGACAAAGTTGCAGAAGAAGAAAAAGAGAAAGAAAAGGTATAGGATAGTCTTTACGTGGAAAGAAGTAGGTTTAACCGTACATCACGCGAGGGATATAGGCATAGGATAAACTCGAGGATAACGTTATAAGTATGTGTGTATGTGTGTGTGTGTGTATGTGTGTATATATATATGTGATGACCCAGTGAGACTGCTGAAATACTACCGGTCGCTTCTCGTGATAAAGATTCGTCTTTTCATCTGCCAATATCATTCTCTCTCTCTCTCTCTCTCTCTTCTCTCTTTCTCTCACACTCTAACTCAATCTCTCTCTCTCTCTCTCTAGCTTTTTCTTTCTTTCTTTCGACTGACACAATGTGTCCTTCGATTTATTCGCGAGTATGCCATCTCGCTGGACATATGGAAGATAATACGTGTCTCTGATTAAAACAAATAGATTTCTATTTCTTTTTTTCTTTTCTTTTTAATACAAAAAATAAAATAAAACTATAAATTATCTGGGGGAAGGGTGGGAGGGAGGGAAGGTTCGTTCTCATTAATCACTTGAGGTATCGGAAGATAATTTAAAAAAAAAAGAATCTAGTTTTTTTCTTATAATAATAATAATAATAATGATAGAAATAAATGTATATTCATTTAACGCGTGGTTTTTTTGTTCGTATAGGATTATTTTGAATTCGGATCATCCGGTTTATTCCTAATTCATGTATCCGCTCGGCCGAATAACCAACGAACAAGTCATCCGTGTAATCAGTAGGAGAATTCGTGTGCGTGAACACACGAAACGACACGACACTACACGACACTACACGACACGGTGGTTCTACGATCTGTCTCTTTCTCTTTTTCTTTGATGCACACCGAGTTATCCCCGGTAGATTTGTTTGCTGCGAACGAGAGACCTGTCGATCTGTCGTGCATCACACAGCTTAAAAGAGAAAGAAAGAGAGAGAGAGAGAGAGATATTTGTGATAGAATGGAAAACACCGATGTATTATTAGACTCTTTCTCTCTATCATTCTTTTTATATATTTATATATACGAAGACAAAAGTTAATTATCAATATAGAACGCGAATAGTATAATAATCGGTTTCTAATCCTACACGCGTTGGTTTGTAATTTTTTATTTATATTTAAATAGTTAAAATTTAACGAGAAAAGAATCATAATCATTTAAATATAATAATTAATAAAATAATGAACGAATATTAATAAAAAAATACACATACGATACTTGATTTAAGATTGATATAATTGAACCAATAAAAGATCATCTATTTCTCTCTTTCTTGCTCTTATACATCCTATACGCGCGTTGTTTTTAATTTTGTATTCATTTTTAAATAGTTAAAATTTTACAAGAAAAGAATCATAATAATTTAAATATAATAATTAATAAAATAATGAACGAATATTAATAAAAAATACACATACGATACTTAAGATTGATTATAATTGAACCAATAAAACATCATCTATTCCTCTCTCTTTCTCTCTTGCTCTTATACATCCTATACGCGCGTTGTTTGTAATTTTGTATTCATTTTTAAATAGTTAAGATTTAACGAGAAAAGAATCATAATAATTTAAATATAATAATTAATAAAATAATGAACGAATATTAATAAAAAAATATACATACGATACTTGATTTAAGATTGATTATAATTGAACCAATAGAAGATCATCTATTTCTCTCTCTCTTGCTCTTATACATCCTATACGCGCGTTGTTTGTAATTTTGTATTCATTTTTAAATAGTTTAAATTTAACGAGAAAGAATCATAATCATTTAAATATAATGATTAATAAAGTAATGAACGAATGTAAATAAAAAATACATATACGATACTTGACTTAAGATTGATTATAATTGAACAATAGAAGATCATCTATTTCTCTCTCTCTCTCTCTCTTGCTCTTATACATCCTATACGCGCGTTGTTTGTAATTTTGTATTTATATTTAAATAGTTAAAATTTAACGAGAAAAGAATCATAATCATTTAAATATAATGATTAATAAAGAAATGAACGAATATTAATAAAAAAATACACATACGATACTTGACTTAAGATTGATTATAATTGAACCAATAAAACATCATCTATTCCTCTCTCTTTCTCTCTTGCTCTTATACATCCTATACGCGCGTTGTTTGTAATTTTGTATTTATTTTTAAATAGTTAAGAATCATAATAATCTAAATATAATGATTAATAAAGTAATGAACGAATATTAATAAAAAAATACACATACGATACTTGACTTAAAATTGATTATAATTGAACCAATAAAAGATCATCATTTCTCTCTCTCTTGCTCTTATACATCCTATACGCGCGTTGTTTGTAATTTTGTATTTATTTTTAAATAGTTAAAATTTTACAAGAAAAGAATCATAATAATTTAAATATAATAATTAATAAAATAATGAACGAATATTAATAAAAAAATACACATACGATACTTGATTTAAGATTGATTACAATTGAACCAATAAAACATCATCTATTCCTCTCTCTTTCTCTCTTGCTCTTATACATCCTATACGCGCGTTGTTTGTAATTTTGTATCATTTTTAAATAGTTAAGATTTAACGAGAAAAGAATCATAATCATTTAATATAATAATTAATAAATAATGAACGAATATTAGTAAAAAAATACACATACGATACTTGACTTAAGATTGATTATAATTGAACCAATAAAACATCATCTATTTCTCTCTCTTTCTCTCTTGCTCTTATACATCCTATACGCGCGTTGTTTGTAATTTTGTATTCATTTTTAAATAGTTAAGAATCATAATAATTTAAATATAATAATTAATAAAATAATGAACGAATATTAATAAAAAATATACATACGATACTTGATTTAAGATTGATTATAATTGAACCAATAGAAGATCATCTATTTCTCTCTCTCTTGCTCTTATACATCCTATACGCGCGTTGTTTGTAATTTTGTATTCATTTTTAAATAGTTTAAATTTAACGAGAAAAGAATCATAATCATTTAAATATAATGATTAATAAAGTAATGAACGAATGTAAATAAAAAAATACATATACGATACTTGACTTAAGATTGATTATAATTGAACCAATAGAAGATCATCTATTTCTCTCTCTCTCTCTCTCTTGCTCTTATACATCCTATACGCGCGTTGTTTGTAATTTTGTATTATATTTAAATAGTTAAAATTTAACGAGAAAAGAATCATAATCATTTAAATATAATGATTAATAAAGAAATGAACGAATATTAATAAAAAAATACACATACGATACTTGACTTAAGATTGATTATAATTGAACCAATAAAACATCATCTATTCCTCTCTCTTTCTCTCTTGCTCTTATACATCCTATACGCGCGTTGTTTGTAATTTTGTATTTATTTTTAAATAGTTAAGAATCATAATAATCTAAATATAATGATTAATAAAGTAATGAACGAATATTAATAAAAAAATACACATACGATACTTGACTTAAAATTGATTATAATTGAACCAATAAAAGATCATCTATTTCTCTCTCTCTTGCTCTTATACATCCTATACGCGCGTTGTTTGTAATTTTGTATTTATTTTTAAATAGTTAAAATTTTACAAGAAAAGAATCATAATAATTTAAATATAATTAATAAAATAATGAACGAATATTAATAAAAAAATACACATACGATACTTGATTTAAGATTGATTACAATTGAACCAATAAAACATCATCTATTCCTCTCTCTTTCTCTCTTGCTCTTATACATCCTATACGCGCGTTGTTTGTAATTTTGTATTCATTTTTAAATAGTTAAGATTTAACGAGAAAAGAATCATAATCATTTAAATATAATAATTAATAAAATAATGAACGAATATTAGTAAAAAAATACACATACGATACTTGACTTAAGATTGATTATAATTGAACCAATAAAACATCATCTATTTCTCTCTCTTTCTCTCTTGCTCTTATACATCCTATACGCGCGTTGTTTGTAATTTGTATTCATTTTTAAATAGTTAAGAATCATAATAATTTAAATATAATAATTAATAAAATAATGAACGAATATTAATAAAAAAATACACATACGATACTTGATTTAAGATTGATTACAATTGAACCAATAGAAGATCATCTATTTCTCTCTCTCTTTCTCTCTTGCTCTTATACACGTTCAATGAGACGTTTTTTGATAATAGTAAATTGGCAGGGGGTATGAAGTGTATAAAATTTGTGTAGAATTAGGCACCTCTCGATATCGATGATACCGGTAATACCGCAGTGCAGAGGCCAAGTTCTAAGCCCTGCAATTTCGATTCACGAGCACGTATACATATATATATGTATATATAAAGGTTCTATCTTGCAAGAACAATTGTGGGGGGCCTCATTTCGAGAGGGTACACTTTGGATTAATAATAACGATCGACTAGGATCGATGTTAACGATTTCAGGCGTTGTGTTAGGTGTCCCAAGCTCGTTTCAAGCGGCGTTTAAGTCTCCGTAATTTTGTTTCTATACCTTTATGTATATATATATATATGTATACGTACTAACATACGCGTGTGTATGTATATACGTACATACGATCGACTGCAGTGACCTGCACCGCATTACAAACATGCGCACGTATCGGTCGCCGCAGAGCATATAGATCGAATTGCAGCTCGTATTACCCTGGCTCTCTGTCTACAAACAGTGTGTTTCGGGTTTGTATAAGTGCATTTGTCTCTCTCTCTCTATTTGCATTGTATGTGTATATAAGACGTACTATTGTGTTGAGAAGAGAAAATAAGAAACGAAGAATTATTTGAAAAATAATCTATACGAATGATTATGATAAATAATATGATTAGATTTCAAATTATCGATTATTAAATAATTACGATAATTACAATTATTATTCATTTTTCTTGTTTATATATATTATTATTGTATTATGAAATAATAATGATAAGATTTTTTTGACAAAGTTCGAATGAAACGTTAATGCCGATAGTTGTGTGTACGTTACATATATGTATATATGTAACAGTATGTAACAACCGAAGTCGCGTTAACCTGGCCATTTTATTCTGGGGGGTGGGGAGAGGGGGAGATGACTGTGCTAGGAGATAACGTTTTGGAGATTGCTAGGGTGCGATCTCCCTCTCTAGATCTATAAAGTTTCCGTCACGGTGACCCAGATACTATAGCGATAATAAAAGAGTAACTGTTCCACCATCATGGATTATTTGATCGAATAATAGTTATCCTTTTCCTAGATCAAGAAATTTGTATTGTTCATTTTACAAATGAGAGTTAGTATTTTCGATAGGAATAAGACATACGATCGAATTGCATGATTAAAAGCTTATTATATAAAGTTAACGATATATAATATATAATAATAAGAAATAAAGAAAATAAATACAATGTTAAAATTAAAGAAAATAGAAAAGAATAAGGAGGAATACGAAACAACGGTTTTTTGTAAATGTTTCTTCTTTCCTTTTTCCCTTTTTTTTCCCCTCCAATTTACGATCACGATGGGAACGAATAAAAATGCAAAATACGTTGCTCCTTAATAAGAATGCAATTAAATGGAAATTCTTCTTCCACCACTACTTCGATATTAACGTTGAAATGTTTGTTACAGAGATTCGTATAATCGTGCGGAGTAATAACGACGAGATTGAATATTTTCTTTATACGTGATTCGTTTTCAAAATAATAACAAATGTATAATTGAATACTTTTTGTAGGTGGTGGTGGGGGGGGTGGTGGGGGTGGAAAAACGGGGACAAACGAGACGAACGAAAATATTAGGAGAAAACGTGTAATAGTAATCGAAAGTATATCGTGAAAAGAAGACACGAACACGCGCATACGCACACAAAAAATACACACACACACACACACGTAGATCTGGTTGATCTAGCACGAGCGCGCACCGAGTTTGCCATCGTCACGCAACATAGCGATTCGTCCGAGATCCTAAACGAGTTACGATACTTATCGGCAATAGAAATACAGGTTGGATAAAGATACCGATCGTTTCGACCTATTATTTCTTAAGTGGAAGAACGCGAAGACGGATCGTATCAACGATTACTAAACTTTCTCTATACTACGTTTTGTCTCGTAAAATCGTTTAGAGAATGCGAAAAGGAAACTCGTTCGAGATACTTTTCAACGAGAATTTCTTTTTCTTCTAACCTCATCCCTATACCCTCACCCTACTAGATCTCTTTCTTCTCTTTTCTTTTTATTTCGTTCATTTATAATACATTTACGAATTTTCTCAATGATTTTATAATAGAAAACGTTAGGACGATTCAAAAGAAATGTTTTTCGTCTAAAAAAACTTCATTAATCACCTTTACCCCATTATTATCTTTTATTTTTCTCCAATAATAATAATAATAATAATAATAAGAAGAAGAAGAAGAAAAATTTAGGATCTGCTAAGGTGTATAAGTCTTGTGAATAGTCTTGCGTAGCTTGCTAGATAAGCCAAGAAAGAAAGAAAGAAAGAAAGATAAGAAGAAAGATGGAAAGAAAAAGACAGACAGAGAGAGAGAGAGAGAGAGAGAGAAAGGTAGACGATAATGGACTCGTTAGCAACTCCCTTTAACCTTGGAGGTTACCTTAGGAAGCATTTATCGCGATGGGAATAAGTGATTCGCCGATGTTCAACTCTGAACGTTCGAATCTAGCGTTTATATACGCGTATATGCATGTATTTTCTCTCTCTCTCTCTCTCTCCATCTATCTCTTTCTCTTTAATTTTATATATATATACGTAAATGCAAGGAATCATTTTTGATCATAGCCTCGTCGAAATTGAAGAGTCACGCATCCTGTCAAATCAATCATCATCATCATTATCATCATCATCATCATCATCATTATCATCATTATCATCATCAGGCATCATCTCAGAACGGAGAGCTAATATGGATGAAATATTCGTAGCAGATCTCATTTATTCACTCATTTGCACTGTCGTCTAGTATTCATTCGTACGTACACCCATACATACACAGATTCATTCATTCGTTCATTCATTTATTCGTTCTCTCTTTATCTCTCTCTCTCTTTCTGTCTCTACATCTACTGCATTTTCTTCATTGCACTTCATTAGTCCATATCACGGTTGATCGTCGGAGAACGCGTGAGAAGAAGGACAATGGCCGACATTTACGTTCTCCATTTAACGATCTAATCCATATACATATATAGATGTATAATATTTATATATAATATATCTATATATATGTTATATAGATACGTACATATATATGTATGTATATATTTATTTATATACTTCTTATGTGTGTTGAGTTGGTTGGTTGATAGTTGTTAATGTTGTTGTTGGTGTTGTTGTTGTTGTTGTTGTCGTCTCTTCATTTTTTTTTCCCTGTTTTTGGGGTTTTTCTCTTTTTTCTTCTCCCCCCACCCCCACCCCCGCCCCCTAAGAACTCACGAATTTTTTTTTTTAGTCGATATTTATCATCATCGTCATCGTCATCGTCACCGTCACCGTCACCGTTTTATCTTCGTGTTATCTCGACGAGAATTCATTTTCGAACATCATCATCATCATCATCATCATCATCATCATCATCATCGTCGTCGTCTCCTTTTGTTTTACGACGTAGGAGTTTACACGGATTGATATGTTTGATTTGCCCCCCTTTTTTTTTTTTTTTTTTGTTTTTTTTTTCTTTTTTTTTAATTTGTTATTTCCCTCCTTTTATATATTAATTGTATTTTTCGTCATTTTTTCTCGTGCTCTTTCCCTTCTTTACGTTTATTCATATTATTTTCGTTAGCTTTCATTTGATTTAAACATCGACTCTTGTTCGCATTTATCTTATCGGAAAACCCATTATGTTTATATATTTTTGTTGCAAATAGTATTTTAACGATTATTATTATTATTAGGTTCTCGTTTCTCAACTATCAATATCGTTCTTCGACTACCGGTTCGACTACTTGTTACTTTTGTTTTGAATTTTTGTTTTGAATTTTAATCAACGGAGACTCGGAATTCCCTAAGGATCGAGGACGGCTCGTGAAACGAGCGTAACCAGGAGCTAGACGAGGCCTCTTGTATCGTAAAGACGAGCACCGACTTCTATGGTGTCGGAAATACCTAAGCTCATTCTCGTCCGCGTTAAAAAAACTGTTCCGAGGGTTAAACTCAGTACCAATAGGAATTGAGATTGTCCGATTATTATTCCGTTTATTCCACGATCGTAATTCCCGCTAGCACCACTGCAAGTATCCTTCGATGTCAGATCCAGTTTCGCTGTAAACAAACAAACAAACAATACAAAATTATCATTGTTTTCTATCCAAAATTGGAATATTCTTAAATTAAATTTATATATCGCAATTTTGTATCGTTAAATAATTCAAATGTCTACGTGGATTTTTGTTGACTTTCATTTAAATAAAAAGTAAGTTATTTATTGCAATTATTAACAAATAAATATATTGTTTTATATTTGTCGATTGAAACAACTTTCGCATATCGTAACGAACGTTTTTGTAAATTATGTATTTAGCATGTATATATATATATTCGTATATGGATACGTTATTACGAATAATATATATTTTTCTCTCGCGAGTATTGTTCCGTAATTATTTAAAAGAAAAAGTTTAATTATCTTTAAAGAAAGAAAGAAAGAAAGAAAGAAAAAACAAGTATAAGCTCGAGTTTTACGTAGGTACGATCGTTTGTTGGATTTCTTTTCGTGCGACCTTACCGCAGGTAATATTCTTATTTAAAATGTGGAGAAAGAAATGAAATAAAAAAAAGAAAAAGAAAAGAAACAAATTATACGATCGCATTTGAAAGGAATGCGAGCTTGACCTCGATGCTTTATCGAAGTTAAGTGTTCCGGCCAAGTGTAATCTTAACGATTTATCTACTACTCTTAAAAACCATCAATTTCTTCTGTCTTTAAGCTTTGCTTCCTCGAATTTAGCGGAAATAACTTAAAGTAGAGTCGTGTGCCCGAGTGATATTACGTTTAACACTTAACGGTTGCCACATTTAATCTTGTATATCAGAACAAAGTTTTACTGTTAACGATTAGTCCTATCGAATAAGATTATCGAAGAATCAGGTGTAGTACAAATCTATAACAGGGTGCCCACAATACACGACGGAGAAATAATTAAAATGTTAACTTCAATGCATCTAAACCATATGCATAAAACCATATGTTTATTGCTTTGAACCAATATTACTATACCACTATTATAGAACTGTTATACTTTATTACTATTTTCTTTTATTTACTATTTTCTTTTTTTTTTTTCTTTTTACTTTATTATTTTTTTCTTTATACTTTTATTTATGTATTATTTACTATTTTTTTTTTTTTTTTTTTTTCTTTACATTCTACTTACTGTGCGTTACTACTAATAATGATAAGTTAATAATAACTACATAATTTTAATTTTTGTTTTGTTTTATCTATACATTAGATTGTACTTTACTGTAATTAATGGCCTTTAGGGAGCCTAGGCTCTAGGGTCAATAAAATTATTAAATAAATAAATAAATAAATAAACGATCAAAAAAGAAAAAAAAAAGAAGAAAAAAAAAATCAAACTTCCCGCAAATCTACGTCATAATTGATATCACTTTTGAAAACAACTGGAATGTATTTAGGGGATTACATGATTTCGTGGTTTGCATCTTTAATTCTTATTTTCACCTAATTTTTTCAATTGAGGAGAAAGACAAAAAAAAACAAAAGAAAGGGAAAGATAATACGAACGTAACACTTTAGGTTGGCGGTAATCACGCGAGGATAATATTTCCCATTGCGAAGGTAGACAGGAGTCTTTCTAATATCATTTAGATTCAAATCTAATGCGAAAATTAACGCGTAAAGTGTTCTTGATCTTTCGAGAGGCCGGAAGAAAGAGAAAGGAAGGGTTGAACAGGGGTTTGAGGAGGGGGTTGAGGAGGGGGTTGAGGAGGGTTATGAGAGAGAGTTCGAGGACACCGAGTCACGAGCGCGTAGCCACCCCAGACGTATGCATATGCATGCGAATAATGTGGAATACTAATGAATGACCTTCCGAGTAATTGCCGTCTGATATTCCACACCGTTTGTATCCACTTACTTCGACGTTCGCCTAATCGATTGGTAGCTCGCTTTTCATTTTTAATCATTTGCACTCGTGAAACCTTATTCGCCAAACGATTTTTTCCTGATATTCGTTATCTTTAAATGAGTTAGCGTAAGTACGAACAAATCTTGAAATAATCATTCCAAAATTATGACCAAAATTTGCACCCTTTTTGAAATAATTTTACGTATTTTACGTGTTACCGAATTATCGCGTTAAAACCAAATTAAATGTTAAAATTCGATTACCAAATGGAGAGTAACATTTGGAATGCGCGAAAGATTAATTATTAAAAAAAACTTATTATATAAAAAATATGCATTATAATTAATTTGATATAATATATGAAAAAACAATTATTAAAAAAAATCATGATATTTTCCATAGATATTTTTCCTAACAAAATTATATATTATCATATTATTCGTCAAAAAATGTCGACGATATAAAACATTTTTCATAATCGTTTCCCTTTCTCTGAAATTTATCGAAACTAGATACTCTATATAATCCTATCCGATAGCAATAAACGTCGAATCCTTTGACAGAGTTTTTGCCCTTTTCTTCCCACTTCGCTCACCTTTCACAAAGAATCTCCGATTCCTCCTCCCCTCCTCCTCCTCCTCCTCCATTTCGCGAACGTTTACAATTCTCAACGTTTTACCTTCCTTCCAACAACCATTGGCGATGAGTTAAATGGCACCTTTACAAATTACCTGTACCAAACGATTTATCTTCTCCTCCCCTCCTCTTCCTGTATCTCCCCTGTCACCCTCAACCCACCCCATTCCCTTAGAAAACATCTCATCGCGAGCATTATTATCACGGGTACATTCCTACGTGTTTTGTGACATTTAGAAATGAGTATCTTTACCAGGAATATTTAATAAACGTAAGAAAATATATCAAATAAAAGTACATAAATCGAAAACCACATTTATTGTTTCATTTTTAAATCGTTTAATCCTAAAGAAAAATCATAAATTAGATATAAATAAATTATTCAATAATATATTCTCCACAAATAAAAAGATTAGAAAAATAAAAAATAATATTGTTCACACACACATATATATATAGATATATGCATCTATCGAAAACTCGAAAACACATTATTGTTTCATTTTTAAATCGTTTAATCCTAAAGAAAATCATAAATTAATATATAAATAAATTATTCAATAATATATTCGCTACAAACATAATAAAATAGAAAAAAAATAAAATAATATTGTTCACACACACATATAATATGCATCTATCGAAAACTCGAAAACACATTTATTGTTTCATTTTTAAATCGTTTATTAATAAAGAAAAATCAGAAGTAATATATAAATAAATTATTCAATAATATATTCTCCACAAATATAAAAGATTAGAAAAATAAAAATAAAATTGTTCACACAAACATATATATATGCATCTCGAAAACTCGAAAACACATTTATGTTTCATTTTTAAATCGTTAATCCTAAAGAAAAATAATTAATATATAAATAAATTATTCAATAATATATTCTCCACAAATAAAAAAGATTAGAAAAATAAAATAATAATATTGTTCACACACACACTAGATATATATATATGCATCTATCGAAAACTCGAAAACACATTTATTGTTTCATTTTTAAATCGTTTATCCTAAAGAAAAACATAAATTAATAATAAATAAATTATTCAATAATATATTCCACAAATATAAAAAGATTAGAAATAAAATAATAATATGTTCACACACACATATATATATATATATATGCATCTATCGAAAACTCGAAAACACATTTAGTTTCATTTTTAAATCGTTTTTAATCCTAAAGAAAAAAATAAATTAATAAAATAATTATTCAATAATATTCTCCACAAATATAAAAAGATTAGAAAAATAAATAAATATCTTCACACACACATATATAGAATATATGCATCTATCGAAAACTCGAAAACACATTTATTGTTTCATTTTAAATCGTTTAATGCCTAAAGAAAAATCATAAATTAATATATAGATAATTATTCAATAATATATTCCACAAATATAAAAGATTAGAAATAAAATAATAATATTGTTCACACACACATAAGATATTATATATGCATCTATCGAAACTCGAAACACATTTATTGTTTCATTTTTAAATCGTTTTTAATCCTAAAGAAAAATCATAAATAATATATAAATAAATTATTCAATAATATATTCTCCACAAATATAAAAAGATTAGAAAAATAAAATAATAATATCGTTCACACACACATATATATATATATGCATCTATCGAAAACTCGAAACACATTTATTGTTTCATTTTTAAATCGTTTAATCCTAAAGAAAAATCATAAGTTAATATATAAATAATTATTCAATAATATATTCTCCACAAATATAAAAAGATTAGAAAATAAAAATAATATATTGTTCACACACACACATATAGATATATATGCATCTATCGAAAACTTGAAAACACATTATTGTTTCATTTTAATCGTTTAATCCTAAGAAAAATCATAAATTAATATATAAATAAATATCAATAATATATTCTCCAAAAATAAAAAGAGAAGAATAAAATAATAATATTGTTCACACACACACATATATATAGATATATGCATCTATCGAAAACTCGAAAACACATTTATTGTTTCATTTAAATCGTTAATCCTAAAGAAAATCATAAGTAATATATAAATAAATTATTCAATAATATATTCTCCACAAATATAAAAAGATTAGAAATAAAATAATAATATTGTTCACACACACATATATATATATATATGCATCTATCGAAAACTCGAAAACACATTTATTGTTTCATTTTTAAATCGTTTAATCCTAAAGAAAAATCATAAGTTAATATATAAATAAATTATTCAATAATATATTCTCCACAAATATAAAAAGATTAGAAATAAAATAATAATATTGTTCACACACACATATATATATATATGCATCTATCGAAAACTCGAAAACACATTTATTGTTTCATTTTTAAATCGTTTAATCCTAAAGACAAATCATAAATTAATATATAAATAAATTATTCAATAATATATTCTACAAATATAAGAGATAAAAATAAAAATAATATGTTCACACACAAACATATATATATATATAATATGCATCTATCGAAAACTCGAAAACACATTTATTGTTTCATTTATAAATCGTTTAATCCTAAAGAAAAATCATAAATTAATATATAAATAAATTATTCAATAATATATTCTCCATAAATATAAAAAGATTAGAAAAATAAAATAATAATATTGTTCACATACACACACATACACATATATATATATGCATGTATCGAAAACTACAATTAGTTATAATTAGTCGAATTAGTTAAATTTAATCGAAAAGCTTTCGGTATACGCTCGGACGACTCGAATGAAAATGAAAATTCGCGCGAATGAGGGAACAAAAAAGGTACAAAAAAAATGCTATACACACATAGATAGATAGATAGATAGATAGATAGATAGATAGATAGTTGAGGATTGGCATGGGTGGAAAGAGACGAGTGGGCAATTATTTGCACGGTTGGACAAACGGACGTACCGATCTGAGGGATCGGATTGACGGATGGCCGAACCGGTAACTGAATATATATATACATATACATACATATATACATATATATAATGCACATAACTAGGCGAACACATATAAACGCGAATAGCAAGCGACAAACGATTAATTTTAGCTTCGTCAGCATGGTTAGAAGCGCGTGAAATCACGAATTCGTCGAGCTGAACGAGCTTGGCGATGGTAAAAGGGCTGGCTGGGTATTGCCGTGGTGAGGAGAGGGGGTGGGGGAGGGGAAGGGGGGAGGGGGAAGGGAAGGGTATGACCGTATTAAAAGGTACGCAAGAGATAAGGGTGATTACATCACGAGGGGACAAGACGCAAGGGGCAAGTGGGCAAAGGGGCAAGAGGGAGGCAAGGGGGGGGGAGGGTCCCGGGCTACGAGTCGAATCACTCGTCGAATTATTATCGACGCGTTGCCGCACACGTTTTCCACCCGATCACCCCACCACCACCAGCAGCAACAGCAGCAAGCAGCACCACCAGCAGCACCAGCACCATCATTTCCATCCCCCAACCCCCAACCCCCATCGCACCGTTGCCGGCGACCGATCGATCTATACCGGGTTGAACACCTACGTGGTTTTATATACAAATTTAATGTGTCGATTAATTGTTTTGCCAATTTCTCTCGTGTATCTTTTTTATTCTTTTTTTTTTTTTGGGAGAGGGGGTTTAGCATAATTTTTTTTTTTTTTTTTTATATGTATATAGGTTTTAATTCAATGATTTTATGTGGTTTCAAATGGTAGATATGTATTTTATTCTTTCTGGAAATATCGTTCTTTAAAGAATAGACACACACACACACACATGTGTATATATGTGCACGTTGGTATTGTATAGTTATTTTATTCTCTCATTCCAAGGGAAAACTTTAAAATTGGCAGGGATTCGATCCTGCCTCTTTGGAAAGTAAAAAAAAGAAAGCAAGAAAGAAAGAAAGAGAGAAAGAAAATAAGAGAGACATAGAAGAGAAATCCTCGGAGAATCGAAAGGAAAAATAAGGGGGAGGGGGTAAAAAAGAAAAACAAAAAGAAAGAAAAAGATATAGAAAGAGAGAGAGAGAGAGAGAGAGGGAGAGTCGGTCAGCCTTCGAGGCACGATTCTGCAAAGATAGCAACCCCTTTCTTTTTTTTTCTCCTCCTACCACCCTTAAACCCTCACTGTCAATTCAGATAGTAGACCTAGTTGAACGGAGGACACAGAAACCCATTGGGTTCGTTCATTTGCTTGAGTAAGTGTGTGCGTGCATGCGTGCACGCGAATACTCACGCAAGTATACGCAGTTTGAAACACAGGGAAACGAGAATGAGAGAATGAGAGAATGAGAGGGAAAGAGAGAGTCAGAGGGAGGGAGGGGGAGGGAGGGAAAGAGAAAGAAAGAGAGAGATACACGATGCTGCGGCATCGATCGGCAGCAGTGCCTGCCTGCCGGCCAGTTCCACCCCCTCGTGTCCTCTCGTTTACCCTCTTCCATCCTCCCTCGTTCCTTTCGTACAGGGGGCACGACGATCAAAATGTCTCCCCTCCAAACACCCTTTTTCGATTCAACCGCACCCTTCTCTTCTTCTTTTTTTTTTCTTCCCTCTGAACGCCCACCTTTTCTTCTTTTTCTTTGACATTTTCTTTTGTTTTATTCTCTTCTTAAATTATTGTACTTTCTTTGATGTATATGTGTGTGTAATGTGTACAGGTTTTTCGTGTGTATATACGTGTTATTAATGCTATTAATTATTATTATTAAATTATATATGTGTATGATAAAGTATTTGAAAGTGTTTTTATTTACACGTGTATTTATTGTAAATTTAAAATGAAATATTTATCATATATTTGTTATCAACAGTCTGTTATATATCGAATGAATTATATGATTTGTTTAACATTGTAAATGAAGTAATATTATTATTATTATTAGAGAATTTATTAGTTTTCCATTTTGAATGTAAGTTTTCTCTCTTGCAGAAATATTATATTTCTTAAATTATTGTAGTTTCTTTGATATATTTATATGTGTAATGTGTACATGTTTAAAGTGTGTATATACGTGTTATTAATGCTATTAATTATTATTATTAAATTATATATGTGTATGATAAAGTATTTGAAAGTGTTTTTATTTACACGTGTATTTATTGTAAATTTAAAATGAAATATTTATCATGTATTTGTTAATCAACAGTCTGTTATATATCGAAATGAATTATTATGATTTGTTTAACATTGTAAACAGAAGTAATATTATTATTATTATTAGAGAATTTATTAGTTTTCCATTTTGAATGTAAGTTTTCTCTCTTGCAGAAATATTATATTTAATTATTTTATCCTAACAAAGTAGTAGTAGAGAGAGAGAGAGAGAGAGTTACTTATCTCTTACACTTCGAATATAATAATTTATTATAGAAAAAGGAGAAAAATACGAGAATTCTCGTTTGCGCGATTCGACTCAACGATATGGAAAATATGAAAGATACATTTTTCTCTCGTTGTCTTTTAACAAACCAACTTTTCCACGGTACTATGGTTTTGAGCAATAGCGCGTAACTCGTTTCTTCTCCCTTGTTAAGAGAAAAGCTCAAACTTCCTTCCCATTCGTATTCGTTTCGTAGTTACGAGTTAACAAGGAAAAAATGAGAGAGAGAGAGAGAGAGAGATAAAGAGTAAAAAAAAAAAAAGATAAAGAGAAAAATCCTTGGTTCGTTTTCGAAGATTTTAGAAAACTCGTTGGATACTTAACAAAATACCTCTCTCTCTCTCTCTCTCTCTCTCTCTCTCTCTCTCTTTCTTGTTCTCTTTCTCGTTCTCGTTCTCTTGTTCAATAGCTTGCTAAAATTTGCCAGGTATTACGGAGAGATTCTCTAAATACGCTGAGTAACTCCCGTAATTTGTAACAAAATTGACTACCTCATAATAATTGGAATAATTGGAATAGTTGGAATATTTTAGCCAATTATATTTCTCGAAGAAGAGAAGGGATACTTTATTAACAATTAACGAAGTTTTCTCTGATATTTACGAAGATGAAAATTTATAAAACAAATATATATATATATAAATGAAATATAAAATTGAATCGTATCGTTGAAAGTTTTTTCGTTAAATGTCATCGTTACGATGTTCGATCGGATAAAAGAAAATAAGTATGTATACTTTTCGTAAGAAACATTTTAAACGACGTCACTCGTAAAGTTAGATTCGTAATCATCATTTTCCTTTCGAACAATCTAGTTTCTCGTATTTTTTAGTAAACAAATGGGATACGCGTTGCGATACTTTTTTCGTCTTCTTCTTCTTCTTTTTTTCTTTTTTTTAATTCTGTAATTCTAATAAGAGGAATAAAAAGCAAGAACAGAAAGATAATAATTTTTTGTATAATCTCTCGTATAATCGTAGAAATGATAAAAAACGTTTAATGGGTGTGCGACGTGGTTACGAGCTTTCGACGTCTTTTTTCTTTCTTTTTCTTTTTTTTTTTTTTTCTTTTTCAACTGGTAAACACAGGTACGAAAGAAAGGTATACATCTCTTGTTTCTTTTCTACGTTTCGTATTGCAATTAGGGGTACCCGTTTAAATCGCAGCGCAAACTCCCAGTTTCGTATTTGAAACGCGCGTAAAAACGAGTAACGAGTACTCGCCACCGTTGAAGAGGCTTTTTTTTCAAAGGGACGAAGAGAAGAGGAACGATGATCGTCCTACGAGTCTCAAAACTACTCTTTGCTTCTCGCCTAACTTACGAAGCTGCCTTTTTTTTTTTTTCTTCTTTTTTCTTTAACCCGATCTCATTCTCTTAATCTTTTTTTTTTGTTTTCTTTACTGTTAGAAAAAAAAAAGAAAAAGAAAAACCATCAGAAATTTCTTCGTTGGACGAATTATAAAACACAAACCGGAGTTATCACGTGACGATCAAATATTTCTCGGAGACAAAAAATAAATAGAAGATTTTTATTTCCTTTTTTATCAATATTTCCAAATTTATACGAATATGATTATAATAATCGTAAGAAAAAACAAACAAACAAAGTTTCTCAATTACAATTTTTAGTAAAACAAAATTACGTACAAATATCGTGTATATAATAATTATCTAGAAGACAAAAAAGTATCCTTTTTTATCAATATTTCAAAATTCATACGAATATGATTATAATAATCGTAAGAAAAAAAAAAAAAAAATATATTTCTTTAATTACAATTTTTAGTAAAATAAAATCACGTACAAATATCGTCTATATAATAATTACCTAGGAGATAAAAAAAATTAATCAATTCCCATAGAATTATCCATCGAGTAAATTATTATTCTAACGTGTAAATTTATTCTTGATTTATTTGTTATTATTTTCGTCCATAGAAGCGAGAAAAATCTTAATTTTCTCGTACGAGCCTTTCGCGAAAGGGCTCTACCACGAAAAAAAAGTTGTGATATCCTTTTTTTATCAATATTTCCAAATTCATACGAATATGATTATAACAATCATAAGAAAAAACAAACAAATAAATTTTCTCAATTACAATTTTTAATAAAACAAAATCACGTACAAATATCGTGTATATAATAATTACCTAGGAGACAAAAAAATTTAATCAAAATTCCCATAGAATTATCCATCGAATAAATTATTATTCTAACGTGTAAATTTATTCTTGATTGTTTTTTTTTTTTATTTTTCGTTCAAAATCTTAATTTTCTCGTACGAGCCTTTCGCGAAAGGGCTCTACCTCGAAAAAAAAGTTGTGATATCCTTTTTTTTATCAATATTTCCAAATTCATACGAATATGATTATAACAATCATAAGAAAAAACAAACAAATAAATTTTCTCAATTACAATTTTTAATAAAACAAAATCGCGTACAAATATCGTCTATATAATAATTACCTAAGAGATAAAAAAATTAATCAAAATTCCCATAGAATTATCCATCGAATAAATTATTATTCTAACGTGTAAATTTATTCTTGATTGTTTTTTTAATTATTTTCGTTCAAAATCTTAATTTTCTCGTACGAGCTTTTCGCGAAAGGGCTCTACCTCGACAAAAAAAAGTTTTCTCTTCAAAGAGAAGGGGAGAACAGAAAGAAGAAGAAAAAGTAAAAAAAAAAAAAAGGATTTAGGTAGTAGCTATAGAGCATAAGTTTCCACGATGGGATCTAATCAAGCTTAAGAACGACGGAATCTTCTTCTACCTTTTTTTCACAAAGTTTTTCCCCCTCTGTGTATTCGCCACCACTTTCTTTCTCCTCTCTCTCTCTCTCTCTCTCTCTTACGTTCTCACGAAATATTTTCATTTAATTGCTTTCGAAGGAAGAGAGCAGCAGAAGCACCAGCTTCGGGCGGATATTGCTGGAAGAAGACTACGTAACGCTCGAGTGCTGCTGCTTTTTTCCCTTTTTCCTTTTCCACACTCGGCAGAAAAAGCTTCGCCGGTGAGCAGAAAATCGACTCCTCCACCACCTCCACCCCCTCATCGTCGTCATCATTTTTTCGTCTTTTTAAACCGAGAAAATCATTTCTCTCTCTCTTTTTTCTTTTTTTTAATCATTTTTTTTAATCGTTTCAATCGTTTTAAATGCGAGCAGCACGAACGATGGAAAATTTCTTTCTTTCTACTTTAACTTTTTTTTATCTCTCTTCCTCTTTTAGATATTTCCATTCTTATGGTTAAAAAGGGGGATGAAAATATGATGCATCGGGTTTGTACACACCTATATACACACGCACACACATATATTTATTCGAAAAGGTATCTTCGTTGTTGGCCGTTATTGCATCCTCGTATTTCTTTCTACTCTGTGTTTTATGTTCTCATCCATTTTGACGACAGCCTTCGTTCGCCTCGTAACAACACGAGGAACATAAACCCATTTCGGGTATTCATAGTTGTTTTACGACTGGTAGACGAATGCCGAACGTATTCGTCGTTGCATTCCCCTTCTATTGTATACGAATCTCTTTCTACGAAGTTTCAGAGATATCTAAACGAAAATGATGCATTAATGATCGTTTGAAAATATTACAAAAATCATTTTTCATTTATTATTAATGTAATAATGATAAGAATCTAAAATAAAAATGATAACAAATTGAAAACGAAAAGAAGATAAACGCAAAAGGTAAGATGAATGAAAGAAAAGTTTGCGAAAAATTGGCTTATCGTTGGAATTAATTTAAACAAATATTTAAAATGAAAAAACTGGTGTGTGTACTTATGTACGCACGTAAGAAGTTATACTTCTTTGCCGTACCAAAACGAACATAACCTCAATAACCTCAAAAACAACTTCAAAGAAAACTTCAAAGAAAAATAATTATTATTATATATATAAGAAAGAATAAAAAAAAACTGGTGTGTGTACTTATGTACGCACGTAAGAAGTTATACTTCTTTGCCGTACCAAAACGAACATAACCTCAATAACCTCAAAAACAACTTCAAAAAAACTTCAAAGAAAAATAATTATTATTATATATATAAGAAAGAATAAAAAATAAAAACTGGTGTGTGTACTTATGTACGCACGTAAGAAGTTATACTTCTTTGCCGTACCAAAACGAACATAACCTCAATAACCTCAAAAACAACTTAAAAAAAACTTCAAAGAAAAATAATTATTATTATATATAAGAAAGAATAAAAAAAAACTGGTGTGTGTACTTATGTACGCACGTAAGAAGTTATACTTCTTTGCCGTACCAAAACGAACATAACCTCAATAACCTCAAAAACAACTTCAAAGAAAACTTCAAAGAAAAATAATATTATTATATATATATAAGAAAGAATAAAAAAAAGAAAAAGAAAATATGAAAATATAGATATCAGTCCAAACTAAATATAAGAGAGATATATCGAATAACTTCACACGTCAACTGTCATGGCGCGGTTAGAGCATTAGTTCTCGCTTCGATCATTTAAGTAAAGCAGCGCTGAGTACGATTAGTATTTGGATGGATGACCCGCTTGAGAAAAAAGGCGGGAAGAAGAAAAGAAGACAACTTCATGCCGTATACTTGAAATCGCTTTGCCGCGCGTCGTAAATACCGCGACAAACTTCATGGTGTCGTTTTTCCAGTCGCTCGGAACAAAATCACTCCCCATTACATTTTCCCCAACGTGCCAAAAGAGAAGTATAACTTCAAAAAACAATTACTCGAAAAGAATAAGAAAAAGAAAAATATTACGAGAGTATATAAAAATTGATCGACAATTTTTTAGTTTATCTACGCGAGCATAGAAATAGGTTTATGTTAGTTAGTTTATTTGACGCAAGCAAATGTTCACGTTTCTCTCTCTGTCTCTCTCTCTCTCTCTTATTGCGTGGCGACAAAATGTTTGCCGACAAAATTTGCGTCCTTCGATGAGCTTCCCCGGTAGAATAATGCGATTAACGATAAACTTGTTACGAGCGTTGACGTTGCGACACCGGAGGAGATTGTTGACAGAGTCAAGTGTAAATGATCATTAGTTCGATTGAACCCTCACCGGAAGTGATGAGAGAAAAAGAGAGAGACAGGGAGACAGGGAAAGGGAGAGAGGGAGAGGAAAGAAACGAAGAATAGTAACGAGTTTGCTTCTATCAAATTGCAGCTCTCAATTTTACAAAATGAAAACTTGTTTCAATTATTTCTCTTTCTCTCACTTTTTGATTTATTTTTTTATCTTTATAATAATAATAATAATAATAATAATAGTGGCTCAATGGATTATCGTTGCACAAAACAATTTCCCCCTTGTTCCCATGAATAAATAAATTCACTCTCATAACTGTTACTTATTTCCCTTATAAAAGGTTTATGTTTAAACAAAAAATAATGAATAATTTTTGAAAGAATATATTAACGATAGAAAGAAGTAAAAAGTACTCTATTTTTACTTTTTATTATTATTATTATTATTGTAGAAGTTTCTAAGTTACGGGTTTACGTCTACGAGCCGCGAGCGAAAGGTGGGTGGGTTTGCCAAAACAAAAAAAAAGATAAAAGAAAGAGAGAGAGAGAGAGAGAATGGGTGAAAGGGTAAGGAAGGAAAATAAGTCATGAGAACGTAGACGAAGAAAGCTTTATTATTGTTTCGAAAGACGATTGAGAAAGTAGAAAAATATCCGTAGGAAAAAGCAATCATCTTTGCTTCTAATATTTGTCTTTTTCTTTCTTTCTTTTCTTTTCTTTTTTCTCCCCCCCCCCCCCTTTGATTTTTCGTGACATAGAAAGTATAATAAGCGGAGTATTTTCTTGGCTTTCGGTACGTCGATTGTATTCCTCTCTCTCTCTCTCTTTCTTTTATTCTTAATAGAAGTTCCAATCATTGTTGCATCGCAACTCGAATGCAACCCTATCAATTGCAGAGAAGTTACTTTTTCGTTGTAGCATTGTGGTAATGCAGTTTTAGAAAAGGGCTTTACGGTATTTTAACTAACATTGTTGCGCCGTCGCGAAGAAGGTGGTGGTGCTGGTGGTGGTGGTGGTGGTGGTGGTGCAACGACTTGCAGAACAAATAGAAAATTTTAACCGCATTGCGGATAAAGTCGGAAGAAATTTTACTTTTCCTACCCCCCTCCCCCCCGCCCCCTTTCCACCGCCCCCTCAACAAGTTCGAAAGTATTTTCAAATTATTTTACATTCGCGACGATAATTTTCTTTTTTCTTTCCTCATTCATATATATATAATTAATATTATTATAATATTATTATATAAGGGATAAAAAGAGCAGTTGTTTCTTAAAGTGCACACGTTGGTGCATCTGAAGAGGAACCGTAATTTCTTTACAGGGGTACAGGGAACATGTAACAAAATTTTCATTTATTTTCCATTCCATTCGTAAGAAATTAAAATTCTGGCCAATTGCATTGAGTCAGATTTATTCCTCTGTCGCTAATTATAATAATTAATTAAATACGTTCGATTACATTTTTGTGACGCGTGATCCAAAAGTTTTGTTAACTCTTGTAAAAAAGAAAGAAAAAATGTATTCGATAATTCGCAAAGAGTACTTAATTAAGAATTAATCCCCTGTCGTATTTGAATACATATTAATATATTCAAATCAAATATCATTGTACAAGTTAAAACTATATAGGTTCACGGTTAGATATCTTCCACAAATCGTGTTAAATAGCATACGTATATTCTATGATCGTTTTAGATAATAGAACATAGGACAAATCTCATTCGATTTGATCGTCGTTACTCTAATTGCGAGCCGCCTTGGCCGGCTTATAGTGATAGTTATTCGAGCATAAATCGTCTACATATATATATAAGCGAGTATTATATATATACATATATAACACTCGCTTAATCCAAACGACCGTACGAGATTTCGCGATGATTATATGAGTACTTGCATATACGTATATATGTATGAATGTATGTATGTATATATGCATGTATACATGTATGAATGTATGCATATATGTATGCATGTATGAATGTATGTATACATGTATGTATGTATGCATGTATGAATGTATATATGCATGTATGTATGCATGTATGTATGCATGTATGTATGCATGTATGTATGCATGTGAATGTATGTATGTATGCATGTGTACAATGTATGCGTATGTACTTTATGGTCGCCAAAATCACATCCTCATGTTTGTATGGTTACGCCAATGGTATATACACGTACGTTAACACACATAGATAGGGATCATTGTGTCGATGAGAATGACACGTTCGTCCGCTCGCAGCCGCGCTTATTATACTATTAATCTTGTACGGGGTTCGGTGTGAAACGTGTGAAATTTCACACTCGAATCACGACGCTTCCCTATTTTAATGGCAATGCCCATCCTCCTATCATTCATCTTATCTTTTTTTATCTTTCTTTTTTCTTTTGTTTTAATTATATCGTATCAATGTTTCTTCCTAGATAACAGCGATCTTTTTTAACGCGAAAAAATTGATTGTTATTTATTATTTATAATATAGATGGTAATTGTGATTTAATGATTATAAAATAAAGATGGTTCCATTTTTTGAATTCACAGAACGATATTATATTTTATCGTATATAAATCTTCAGTTATAAAATTTGCTATACTTAACTCGCGATATTTAATAATTACAATTAAAAGAAAAAGCATAAAAAATAAACACTTCCAAGCGTTTTCAATATTATCCGCACTTGCTTAAAATATTCGTACTTTTATTGAATGGAAAAAAATGGAACAAATTATTCGAAAAATCCGATGAGACAGACACCTTTTTAAGTTTGCCCCAATATAAAAATTCATATCGTAATTTTTGTAAGACTTAAAGTACGAAGATACAGAGAGGTAGGTTTCGCGGTTACGCCAATGATACTGTGTAAACGGACCATTAGTGCCCGTGACAACGACACGTTCATATGCATGTCTACCTTAACCGCCGTGCGGTTAACCTTTCAAAGCCCACCGACGTAATTATAAAGCAATGCTGTATATCGTCGCGTTGTTCTATTTACGGCGACGATGCACCCCCAGACACCCCAGACACCCCAGATACCCCAGACACCCGACAACACTGCACCAGAGTACCATTATGAAAGAAACTCTGCTTTCTATCTTATTTATTTTTCATTGAAATTGTTAACAACACTTCAACGATAAAAAACTATCATTTCTATTACGATTTTTATTCATTTTCATTATCTCTCGTTAATTTTTTTCAGCCAATTATCATTCGACCAACCCCCCCCCCCCCCCCACCCTCGTATCTTTATTTCGTGCATTGAGATAAAAATATTTGTTGGATGACAATTTTGTTTGATAGCAGGATCACGTATGACCTCTTCCTCTCATTTATCATCATATACGTATGAATACAAATTCCTTTTTATATCATTCGTTTATTCCGTTATTAAAGTAGAAGAAAAAATAATAGCGAACAAACGAAAGGAGGATGAGAAAAAGAAACGAAAAAAAAAAGGAATCAAACAATGCATCGAGGATAAGAGACGAATAATATCCACTCGTTCGTTCGACACACACATTCAACGCAAACGCACACATACAAAAGTACACGCATAGTAAGCCGAGTGTCATTTGTACGGTCACGTTTGATCGAATCTCTTTTTTCAACCAACGAGATTTATCTCCCATTTTTTCCTCTCTCTCTCTTTTTTATCTACGTATCTATCTATCTATCTATCTATCTATCTATCTACATACTCGAGTCCCTTTGTACCATTTCGAACGAGTCGACTTTTTCTTGCATCTCGTTTGAAATCTCATTTTTTTCATCACATCTTTCAAGCAAGTAAGATTTTTCTCAAATTGTTGTAATCAAATGAAGGTTGGTATTGGAGATAGAGATGAAAATAAAAAGAAAGAGAGAGAGAGAGAGATAGAGAGGAAAATTTGCAACTCATTTATCCGTGGGACAAATTTGTCTTCGAGTTTCCGTGGTCTGACGTGGCACACGGATAATATAATCGACGAGGAAAACTGTCTCTATCCTTATTCATCCCGTTTGGAATCAACAGAGCTTATCATCCCTTGCATCCCGATTCCAGGATTCCCTCCCTCCCTTCCCCTCCCCCCTAACCCCTTTGTTTCCCCTCCTCACGGTTACTCTTTGGGACATTCGTTCGCACAGGGGAAAATAGAAAATGAAATTCCAGAGGATCCTGTTCGCGACGGCCTCTATCAGCCTTATATTCCGTGTTTGCATTCGTCTTCCTATATACAAGGTGTCTCATTTTATAAACGGTATCAACAAATGTATCTATGATTAATCATTATTTTTATTATATCGATTAGATTATCGAGTAAAAGATTTTATTTATCATATATATAAAAACGAGTTCTCTTTTATCAAAAGATAAACGAGTTGGAATAATCATTTTTAAATAAATATCGATTAAGATTGTAAAGGATATCAAACCCCTATTTCAAAATCGTACAACGATACACCACCGTTCATTTCTCTTAATAATTTTAAATAAAATATTCTATCGAAAGTGTGTTAATACGAAAATCAAACTAACACTTAAAGTATATCATTAATTTGATCGTATTAAAATGGGACACCCGGTATGATATACATATATATATATACATATACGTATACACGTACACGTGTATGAAAAAGAAAGAAAGAGAGAGAAGAAAGTCGGTCAAAAAATGGAAGGAAATGCAATGAGTGAAGGAAAAAGAGAGCAGATGACTCTTCCAACATGTCAGCGAATTGCGTACTCAGGGATGAATAAATTGAGAGGAGGGGGAGGGGGGGAAAGGGGATGATAGTAGACGGTAGGACGTATGCATGTATGAATATGTGTGTGTGCGTGTGTGTGTGTGTGTCGTCGGTATTCCTCATACGGTGCTGGAGAAAGAAATGCGAGGGAAGATACGGAAAAATAATAGGAGTAAAAGAGAAAGAGAGAGAGAGAGAGAGAGAGGAATATGACAGGGACTAGCAAGAGAGAGAATAATATGCTCTGCGGAAAATAATTGCGGCGACTACATTATAATTGCGGACGTTCTCCTCTTGGAAAGATGGAAACGAACGAACGAACTAGAAAAAGAGAGCTTAAAGAGAGAGAGAGAGAGAGAGAGAAAAGGTTGCACGGAAACGTGGCCAGAGGCTTTTCGAAACTAATAATGGAAAATGTTCGTCAAAAAAAAAGGAAAGAAGGGGTAAAAAAAGGAGGAAGAAGTAAAAAACATACGCTAGTAACTTTCGGGCTTCGTGTGGTAACGATCGGAAAATTGGTTACTATCTCTCTTCTTCTCTCTCTTTCTCTCTTTTTCGCGTTTGACTATTTTTCGTTAGCCTAAACTAATAATGGAAAATGTTTATTAAAAGTACGTACGTAACCGCGCGTAGGATGTACGATTAATTTAAAAATATACTACTACTACTACTACTACTACTGCTGTTACTGCTACTGCTGCTGCTACTGCACGTGTATGGTGGTAAATCTAGTTTGAACGAGTTCTTTTTTTACGAAACATTTGTATATAGTTTTTGTTATCTTCTTTGATAATTTTCTATTTAGACAAAATGACAAAGGTATTATTATAAAGTAAAATATATATATAAAATAGATAGATTTTATTATAGAACTGTTATATTTTTATTTATGTATTATTTACTATTTTCTTTTTACATTTATCTACTTACTGTGCGTTACTACTAATATAATGATAAGTTTAATAATAATTACATAATTTTCATTTTTGTTTTGTTTTATCTATACATTATATTGTACTATGCTGTAATTAATGGCCTTTAGGGAGCCTAGGCTCTAGGGTCAATTAAATATTATTAAATAAATAAATTAATAAATAAATAAATAGATGGAAAGATTCGATGAACGTTGTCGCAAACTTATCGAAAATCGTTGGACAATAGGTGGTTGTGCGCGACACTTTTATATAATTAACATTATCATCTCTACTATTGTTTCTTTTTATTTTCATTCATTTTTTTATTACCCCTCTCTCTCTAAATAATACTTTTATCTACGATAATCTATATCTCGTTTAACTCGCAACGAGCAAAAAAAAAAAATAAAAAAAACAAGAAATATCTCGCGTGTCTCTTTTTTTATTATTTTCTTTTATACACGCATTATCTCCCACGTGTCGTTTTTCCTCGTCGGATTGTGAAATATCATAGTTATCGCTTAAAAAAAAAAAACAAAAAAAGAAAGATAAAAAATAAAAATGGAATTGTTACGAACGAACCAACCGACCGACCGACCAACCAACCGACCAACCAGAGTCGATGGTAACAAACGAAATTTATCTGCCGTGCTCGCTGCATTGCAGATATACTCCGTGCTCGTGCATCCTCCATTAATCCCATGATGCGTAATAATTGGTTCCCTTTATTCCGTACCGTATCCGGATTTGCAGCATATTAATGTACCGATAACGAGTTTTAGACAAAACCAATATGAAAGGCCACATCGAACCCCGTCCAGGCACCTCTCGCGATATCCAAAATTATGGGCATGCAGATAACAAAATACAATTGACCCTTTTTTTTTCTCTCTCTCTCTCTTTTTTTATCGGTAGGAACGAACGGAAATCGATAAGAGAAACTGCCACCGATGATTATTATCTTTTTTCATTGCTACTATACACCACTCGCAAAAAGCAATTCGATCTATCGATCTTTCAAATTTTATCCAACAAAAATTCTTCCATTTAATGATTCGCGTATTAAATACGCATGAAATGTATTCTTTACTTTATCGATCAGATTTTTATAAACAACAAAATAATTAACGATACAATTTGTTATTTACGTATGGTGTAAAATTTAATTAATCAGAAAAAGAAAACTCGTATATTTTGTCGTCTGAATTGAATCGAATTTGAGCCTAAATGTTACCCTAAAATGATACGTTAATCTAAATATGTTTTTAAATGAAATATCAAAAATATCAAGTAAATTGTAGCTGGTAAATAGCAATGAATAATAAATCATTGAAATAAAATGAAACGTTTATATTGAGACAAAATTTAGGAACTTTTCTGGTTACTTTTTTTTCTCTATACGAATACATAGAAAGAAGTGTTTCAATTTGAACCTGCAATTCTTAATTAATCAGAAAAAGAAAACTCGTGTATTTTGTCGTTCGAATTGAATTGAATTTGAGCCTAAAAGTTACCCTAAGATGATACGATTATTTAAATATGATTTCAAATGAAATATCAAAAATATCAAGTAAATTAATTGTATAGCAATGAATAATAAATCATTGAAATAAAATGAAACGTTTGTATTGAGACAAAATTTAGGAATTTTTCTAGTTACTTTTTTTTCTCTATACGAATACATAGAAAGAAGTGTTTCAATTTGAACCTGCAATTCTTAATTAATCAGAAAAAGAAAACTCGTGTATTTTGTCGTTCGAATTGAATCGAATTTGAGCCTAAAAGTTACCCTAGGATGATACGATAATCTAAATATGATTTCAAATGAAATATCAAAAATATCAAGTAAATTAATTGTATAGCAATGAATAATAAATCATTGAAATAAAATGAAACGTTTGTATTGAGACAAAATTTAGGAATTTTTCTGGTTACTTTTTTTTCTCACTATACGAATACATAGAAAGAAGTGTTTCAGTTTGAACCTGCAATTGGGATAACGTCGAAATTTCTAGGGGAAAAAAGTTGAAGGTAGGAAAAATTGTGTTTGTTATCTTTATAGGAAGTAAACGATAAAAGTGCATCACACGATATTACTACTACTACTAGATATTTTAAATCAATCTCTTGGCGACGTATTTTTTTTTTGTCTCCGATTCTCGTCTGGTGATAAAATCGTAAAGAAGAGAGACAGATAAAGCTTGTCCATGTACGTGTGCGTGTATGTATGTGCGTACGTGCATTTGTGTGTGTGTGTGTGTGTTTCGATCGATTTTTTATTACAGCCAAAGGTCAGACGGGAAAAAAAAAGTAAAATAAGAGAAAAAAAAGTGAATGAAAAAGAGAGAAAAAGAACTTTAAATGTGTTTGCTGAGATTATCTTAAACCACGGTCAGTCTCTCTGACGATGCAATTCGACTAAATCAGACTGCATTATGCATTGGTTTTCCCCTTGGAAACTGTGACCTCAGGATTCTGAGGTTGAACTCGTCTATGCGTTTAACTGTCGGGAAAATATTTATTTCAAATTTTAAAATGGGTTGTATAGTTAATATTCCAATGCCGTGACTTTTTCAATATAATTTCGTAGTATAAACTAACATAGAGAATTCAAGAATTTTTCGTTATATTTTCGTTATATTAAATAAAAAAAAATCATACGAAAAACACCGTGTTTAAAAACGTTCATATTTCTATAATGTTAATCTTTCATAAACAATGACGGGACAATTAAAATAAATAAATGATAAATACGTTAATTAATCATTGAAATGCCATGACTTTTTAAATATAATTTCGTAGTATAAACTAACATAGAAAATTAAAGAATTTATCGTTATATTTAATAAAAAAAAATCATACGAAAAACACTGTGTTTAAAAACGTTCATATTTTCTATACGTTAATCTTTCATAAACAAATGACGGGACAATTAAAATAAATAAATGATAAATACGTTAATTAATCATTGAAATGCCATGACTTTTTAAATATAATTTTGTAGTATAAACTAACATAGAAAATTAAAGAATTTATCGTTATATTTAATAAAAAGAAAAATCACACGAAAAACACCGTGTTTAAAAATGTTCCTATTTTCTAAAATGTTAATCTTTCATAAACAAATGACGGGACAATTAAATAAATAAATGATAAATACGTTAATTAATCATTGAAATGCCATGACTTTTTAAATATAATTTCGTAGTAAAACTAACATAGAGAATTAATGAATTTATCGTTATATTTAATAAAAAAAAATCATACGAAAAACACCGTGTTTAAAAATGTTCCTATTTTCTATAATGTTAATCTTTCATAAACAAATGACGGGACAATTAAAATAAATAAATGATAAATACGTTAATTAATCATTGAAATGCCATGACTTTTTAAATATAATTTCGTAGTATAAACTAACATAGAAAATTACAGAATTTATCGTTATATTTAATAAAAAAAAATCATACGAAAAACACCGTGTTTAAAAATGTTCCTATTTTCTATAATGTTAATCTTTCATAAACAAATGACGGGACAATTAAAATAAATAAATGATAAATACGTTAATTAATCATTGAAATGCCATGACTTTTTAAATATAATTTCGTAGTATAAACTAACATAGAAAATTAAAGAATTTATCGTTATATTTAATAAAAAAAAATCATACGAAAAACACCGTGTTCAAAAATGTTCCTATTTTCTATACGTTAATCTTTCATAAACAAATGACGGGACAATTAAAATAAATAAATGATAAATACGTTAATTAATCATCGAAATTCGTATGTTAACAACAAGTAAATAAAAAACAACGATTTATATCCGTATTTTTGTATACCTCCGTAATTTTCCAGCAAGATTCATAAGAGAATAAGAAGAAGAAGAAGAAAAATGTTGAAGAAGGAAAAAAAAAAGCTTAATAGAGAACCGGAGCTAATCTCGCGGACGCAACAGACGACGGGTTGGGTTGTTGGTTGAAAAGTGGTGTGTTGGTGGTGATGCCAGTAAAGGATTCTCTTCTTATAAAGATTAAAATAGTAGTGGTGATATTAGTTGGTAGTGGTGGTGGTGGTGGTGGTGGGGGTGGTGGGGAGAAGATAAACGAGACAAATGGCTGGCGCGAAACATTTTGTTCTTTTTCTCTTTCTATTACTATTTCTATTTCTTTTCACCCACACCCACATCCACCCCCCCCCTTGTTCACTTCTTTTCGTTTCGTTTCTTCTTATCGTTAGAAAAACGTTTCACTTTTAGCTCGTGTCTCTCTCTCTCTCTCTCTCTTTCGTTTTCTTCATACCCGCTGCAATCTTCAATAGAAAGGGAAACTACACAAAAGGGTTCTCGTTTTTGCTTCGAACGTTTTCACACTTCCGTGTTTTCTTCTTTCTAAAGCAGCTCTACGATTCCTTTTTTAGTTAAAAATAGAAAGAGAGAGAGAGAGAGAAGCTAGTCAAAGAAAAGGTGTTCTGTATTTTCTCGTTAAGCTATTCCAGCACGAAAGAATTATAGAAAGCAGCAGGTGCCGGCACGCTTGAGACCAGTTTGCCGGTGACGTTTTATAAACTTACGAGAAAAATATACCTTTGGTACGTTGAACAAGTCATTTTCTTCTCTTCCTTCCTTTCTTTTTCTTTTTTTTTTTTTTTTTCTTTACTTACTTACTTGATAAACAACCTTTTATATATATATATATATAGAATCTTTTAGTTGAAGTATAATATTTTTATTTTTACTTCTCAGTTACTTTTCTATATAATACTTATTTTGTTTATACGAGAGAAAGAAAACGAAAAAAAAGATCATTTTTGATATATAATATCACGTAATTTAGCTTTCAATAAACTTTGACGCAAAGAACTAATCGATTTTATTTTGTCAACTCATTTTACTTTGTCATACTAAGCTTTTAGAAAGATTTGATTGATTCGTCGAAATGAACGTTTAAATTTTCTATAACTTTGTATTACTTTGAAGTCACGCGTTTAATCAAGTATATGTATACTTTTATTTATTATTTTTATTCGTAATATTTGATTACATTTTATCGTATTACAAAATTATCTCGGAAAATTGTTAATATTATATATCTAAATAAATATTATTGTAACAATGAATTTAAATAATTGTATAAATTACTGGAGTGTTCAAAGTGCATTCTGTAAATGCACTTGTTACAATTTAACATAAAATGTTTTGGAAAATCGAAAAAATTTAGGAAACAATGTTATACTGTATTTCTTTTATAAAGAAATTGTAAAAAATGTAAGATTACATACAAACATTTTTAAAACAAAAGTATATATATATATATAAGTTATATAAAAAATTAATGATTCGTTTTAATCTTTTTGTTAGACTAGCAAGATTGGTAATTTTTTTGTTTGTCTTTTTTTATTCGTTAATGGAATAATAGAATTTAATTAACGAATAACTCGTTATATTCAAACGTAAATGAATTTTCTCTCTCTCTCTCTCTCTCACACTTTCCTACTCTTATTGTTCTTTTTCTAATTTTCGAATTTTTTCTTTCGTTTTTCTTTCGGTTTTACTTTTCTGGCTATTGTCCAATCTGCATACCTAGTCCACGATGCGAAACTACTTTTCAACGAAGGTATGCAATTTCATTCCTTCGTATCTCGTTCGTACGAGAGATCTCGTTAAAGTTCCTCATTAAAGTACAATGAAAATCACTGAAAATGACGCTACGGTTTTATAACGCGGTTTATAACATTCCTTGCGTTTCCTTTTTTAAATACGTTCTTGCACGAGCGTTGTTTCGATCGATATTTAAACGAGATAATCATTTTCTTTCGTGACTTATGAAATTTTCGAATTACGACGAATATGATAAAATGTATTTCATAAAAAAAAATATATATAAATAATATTGATTTACTTTGAATAGTATAAAAAAATAAAAGAAATGTTTACAAATCAACAAATTTTCTAAGAGAATATCAAAAAGAAAAAAAAAATCAGTCGACCACCTTAGGAATATCGAAACGTAATTATATGCTGATCAACAGGTGTCATAGAAGACGATCTACGTATAAATAAAGTTAACAGGGTAAAAAAGAAACGCGTTGATTTTATTTCCAAGTAAAAGATTCGATCTTCGTTAGTTGCTTGCTTGGATTTTCACTTGGATCGTTCGCAAAAATGAAATGAACGAGCTTACGCGTTCGATTCGTTCCAAATGCAGAATGTGCTATAAAAAAAAAAAGAAATAAAGTAATAATAGAATAAATAAATTGTACTTACATGTATCGGCAAGCAATTGGGGAAGATATCTTTTCCAAAAGGCGCACTGTCTCGTTCTGATGCCATAACCGACGTCAGAATTGTTGGTGTCGAGAGTTAAATATTCCTTTTTAGCGGCAGTGTGAATCGGCCAATGAGGAAGCGTCCAAGAGGTCGAGTCACCGAGATTGGGATCTCTGTAAAAAGAAACAAAATATTCGACGTATCAAATTTCGTCGAATTTATTTATCATTTTGATCATTCGTATTTTTAATAACAACGCTTACCCAGTTTTAGCAAAATTAGCCCAATACTTCATCATTCTTTTCGATAACAAAACTTCTTCTTCCGTGTATCCCCTAGAAGAGTCTAAAGGTTCCCCGAATATATAATTGATCTCATCGGCGTGCATAACACCTGTCCATTTTGGCCAAGGATTGTTCGCTGATCTGGAGAAAAAAAGAAAAAAGGAAAACAAAAATCACAGAGAAAGAATCCGAAGTAGTAGTCTTCGGGATAGATTGAACGAGCTTTAAAAGTAAATCAACGAACAGTTCCCATCATTTAAACATACACGTTAAGAAATAAAGAAATAATAGAATATGACTTTGACTTAGATTTAAAGAGCTACTCGTAAGTTAAAGAGCCCACTCGAGAAAGTTAGCCCTCGCGTATAATAATAATAATAATAATAATAATAATCATCAATTGGAATGGTCGAGGAGAATCGTGGTTACCTGTGCTTGTAGTAGTACATGTAGACGGTATTTTCGGTGTCAGCGTATCGGTTAGCAAATTCATTGACGTTGCAGGTGAACTGATAATCACCGACCAATTTGTCTATGGCGTCGCGATTGATGTGCGGATCGTCGGGATGAAGCCAATCGGTGTATTCGTATATAATGGCGTTACGTCCTATTTGATTAACGTAAGGGTTCAATTCGGAGACGGCATTGACGAATTGTTCTCTGGTAACTTTGACGTCCTCGGGGCCATCGATTCGGAATAATTCGGTAAGATAATAGATGATAAAGTAGATTCCTTCTTCGGTATTGGATCCCATCAGGATGTTAGCCTTTTTAAACGAGGAAGTGGCCAAGGAACGTTGCGGCGTTTCGTCGAGAAACGTCCCGTCGATAACGGGTACGAAAGGAAACTCGCATATACCCAATGTACCCCATTCGCTCTCCACCAAATCTTTCGGATCCTTAGCTATCAGACAATCGATAACGTCCTGCAAATGATCCCGATCGTGTGGACAACCAACGGCCTCGGCTAACCTGATCCCTCGTACTATGGATTCCTCTCGTGAAATAATAGCCCAGGGGGCCGTTGCTGAACCCGATTGCATTATCGCCTGATTGAAGAGGTGCCTGAAAAAGCCGAGACGGGAAGCCCTCTTGTGTCTTTCCTTTTTCATATCTCTTTCTCTTTCTTTTTATTTTTTTACTTTTTTTTACTTTTTTTTACTTTACTGTGTCAACTCTGATCTAGCGAGGTAGTACCTGGACAATGGCGATAGAAGGTGCATGGAAACGGACACGGCCCCAGCGCTTTCACCGAACAGGGTCACGTTGTCGGGATTCCCACCGAAAGCACCGATATTGTCGCGTATCCATTGGAGGGCCATTATTTGATCGAACAGACCGGCATTACCGGGAACGTCCGATGTTCCGAAATAGAGGAAACCTAAACTGGCGAGTCGGTATTGCATCGAGACGAGAATTATGTTCTCTTCGGAGACCAACGTTTTGTGATCGTAAACGTCCAACGTAGCTGTGCCGGAATAAAAACCACCTGAAATGAGTTTTCCACGCTATACCTAAATTTATATTCTTCTTATTCTTCTTTCATGTGTTGGAAATCACCCAACCCCCTCCCCCCCCCTTCCACTTCCTTTTTTCCTTCTAATATATTAATTCTTCTTATGGGAAAAGTATTTTCAAATAGAGGAAAACTCACCACCAAATATCCATACCATAACAGCGGCGTTAGTAGGCCTAGGTCGTGGTGCTACCACGTTAATGTAAAGACAATCCTCGCTTAGAGGTGTGTTAGGATTCCACATGGTGGCACCTGAAAAATCCCCGAACACCGTGTCGAGAATTTGGACGCAACTGTTTGGCAAAGTAGTCGTATTGAGGACACCGTTCCAACGTTCGGCAGGTCTTGGATGTCGAAATCTTAGTGGTCCTATAATTCAATATTAATAAATGATTACAATAATAATAAAAAAAAGAAACCAATTACGAAAGAGAAGAAATTGGTAGGGACGAAAATAACGATGCAATGTTAACACCAGATTTACGAATGTTTCGTTCATTATTTTATAACGATTTACAAACGTTCTTTAAATGAAAAATAAAAAACCAACATATGTTTTTAAAAAATAATATTTAAGTTTGTGATATATATAAAACAATCACATTAGCTCAGTCGGTAAATCTAATGTTAACACGTTCCGTGCCAAGCCATTTAATTTTTAGCGCATTAAATAAATATAACTACGTGTACCACCGGTGGTACACGTTAAACTTGATCTTCGGGATCACCAGAAAAAAGTGTTAGAGACACGTATCACCTACCCAAAGGTTTTTGCGCATAAGGTATGCCAAACCAAGCATCAACTTCCTTTCCAGTCATTGCTGTGAATGTCTTGCCTCTGACTTTGCCTTTTCTAGTTTGTACGATCAATGGATCATCGTTAGGATTTGAACCAAGAGCTTCCGCTCTCGGATAATGTTCATCCTGTCGGAAATTTTTCACTTCCTCGTGAGAAAGCTCAGCGTGGTGTCTGCTTCTATGAGATAACGAACACCAACAGATGTCGAGGTAGACGAGCATGACCAGACTTAGCAGCATCAGTGCTTCGATTCTGGGAAATGTACTACGACTTCTTGGCATCCTGTTCTCGCCTAAGATGAAACAAAACCAAAACCAAAACGTACACGTATTCTTTTTTTCCATTTTATAATTATTTCATTGATCTCAATTTTTCAATGTGCAACGGATAAACGATTATTTGATGCGTTGGATTAAAATTTCATGCGTATAATAATTTGTTTCATTACAGTTTACTTTGTTTTATATATTTAAAACAAATATATATAACAAATAATAATATATAATTGTAGGATTCGTGAAAAAATTGGGCCGTTGGATTGACTGGACCGGGATTCGAACCCGGGCTTCCGCTTTCCGGGTGACTGCTCTTTAACCATTGAGCTATCAAGGCCCACCGTCCAATCTTCTCACAAATGCCTATTTTAGTTTGGCTTGGGGCGCTTGCATTATTATTTATAATAATAATAAATAATAATAATATTATTATAAATAATAATAATAATAATATTATAATAAATAATATATATATATATTATATATAATATATTATAATATAAAATAATATATAATATATATAAATATAATATAATATAAATATAATATTATAATATATAATATATAATTATATATAAATAATAATAATAATAATATTATTATAAATAATAATAAATAATAATAATTATTATTATTATTATCTCTAATTTTTCTTTAGATAATAATATTCCGTTAAATAAAAATGTCATGCATACAATAATTTGTTTCATATTACAGTTTACTTTGTTTTAATAATTATTATTATTATAATCTCCAATTTTTCTCAACCATAGAAAAAGTATTTTCCCCTTTCGAATTTAATACTTCATTTGCAAGATTATTGAATGCGAACTACCGACGATAATGCACGTCGGTGTCAATGTATTATGCGAATTTATCAATTAATGTTAATTAACGATACGACATCGAATAATCCTTAGTGCTTAATTGTATTCTCCGTTATAATTTAATAGGATTTTGAGCGAACGCGTTACGTAAATTCGGTCGTGCGTGTTATTGCCAATCGTCGTATCAATGTTTTTTTTGTTAATCCATTAAAACCGTTTATTTCATTTCAGAATGTTGCTACTCGTCGTGGTAATTATTCGAGCGACTAAATTAATCCGACTGTGAATGAATTGTTCTTAAGAATCATCAAAAAAAAAGTTTGATAAAGATGATGTTCATTGTCAAATTTTTTTAACGTAACCTTTAAACGTATTTTCTTTTTAATAAATCATTTCATTATATTTTCTACGACAGAGTACAAATAATTCAAGATTATCAATAATCATAGATTACAAAATTCGAAACGATTAGAATTAGAAAAATTCTAGATAACGGGTGGGAGTTATGATGGGGGGGGGGCAATAAAAATCATTTCAAAAGATAAACGCTAACTAAAGCTGTAATTAAAAAAAAAATCGTGATGATTATTTTAAAAAGAAAGAAAAAGGAAATCAGGTTTACGTGACTCTAGTCGATAACCATCGGTCAGTAAAAAATCGCGTATAAGTATAATCAACGCAAAAGAAAAAACAAAGGAAAAAAGAAAAATTCACATACACGTATAATATAAAATTGAAATTTATGATATAATACTTAACTGTATAAATTATAATCGTTCTCGATCTAAATAGAATAAACGTGTAAGTAAAATCACATCGTGATTACTTAAATAACAAAGTAATCACGTTTACGTGACACCCACACACGCACACCCACACATACAAAACTGATAACCATTGGTTAGCAAAAATCCTCTATACGTGACAGCAATCGTCAAAGTGTTAAGGAACGAGCAAACACTCGACGTCAATTTCAGGAAGTAGAAAGCAACGGGGCTTTGTAAACGGACCAAACGATCGGAAACGATTGTCACTTTCTTCGAGCAAACAGAAAGAGAGAGAGAGAGAGAATGATCGATTATCACTGACACGAGTACGACGACGACAAATTGAGAACGGTCCCGTGCTTTTGTTCGGGGCCCCCCATTGAAAAGTTTCGTGGCTTTTCCCTTCAAACTGATTGATAACTAAACGAATGCAGAAAAAGATTAAACGAAAGTAACAAAATGAGATACTTTTATCTACGAACACTCGCACACACATTTTTATGACATTTAAGTTTGAGATATCATTGTAATTTATATTATATATATATTTATATTTTATCTGAATTTATTTACTTCGTAAATTAGATCAGTAAGAAATGATTGCGTAATTGATTGAAAGTACGAATAAATTAAAAATGAAATTTGAAAAAAATTAGGCGACAGAGATCATCGTTGTTTTGAATTTTGTTAATCGAATTAATATTGTTAATCTTGAAATATATAAATGTTAAGAATATAATAATTGAATTATTAGAAAAGTTGAGTGCGTTAATCGTTCATTTATCTATTCAATTTGTAATTTTGTTATAGTCGTCTTTAGATTCTTGTAGATATTATTTTAGGTGAATAATTATCGAGGATTTCTCGAGGACAAACGACAGAAACGTGACTAATTGATCTATCGCAGTTTTATCCGACGTGTCGGTTAGGACACGACGTTCATAAAACATAACACACGCACACGAAGGTTGGTTCACGTTGATTAGGCACTTCCTTCTACGTGTATTATCGTGCGTATGTGGAAGTAGGCTGTATATAATCTATGGAAAATATATGTATGTATGTAATAATATTTTATACGCTTATCGATCATAATTATAAATTCATTTTAAAATACATTAAATAAAATTAAAGAAACGAACAAAAATATTTATACTAGGCAACTATTCTATTCCATCAAACACAAAACAAAAAATATGTACAATATTTTATACAGTTACATTGTCATTCGTAAAATATTAGATTAAAGTTCATGACACGATTTTTGTAAATATATTTAAAAAAAATTATTTATATACAGGTAAACCTTTTATAATACGATAGATAAGTTCCTAGAAAATGCTTATTGTATATAATTATGTTAAAATTAATATTATTCCTTCGCGTTATTATTTTCAAGTAATTTACTTTTGTAAATATGTTAAGCAAAATTATTTAAAAATATATTTTAAAATGCATTAAATAAAATTAAAGAAACGAAAGAAAATATATAGCAGGCAACTATTCTATTCCATCAAAAAAAACAAAAAAAATGTGTATAATATTTTATACAGTTACGTTGTTATTCGTAAATATTAGATTAAAGTTCATGATTTTTATAAATATATTTAAAAAAATATATATACAGGTAAACCTTTTATAATACGATAGATAAGTTCCTAGAAAATGCTTATTGTATATAATTATGTTATATGAAACCTACAATTCATATTATTCCTTCGTTATTATTTTCAAGTAATTTACTTTTGTAAATATGTTAAGCAAAAATATTTTAAAAAACATTTTAAAATGCATTAAATAAATTAAAGAAACGAAAGAGAAACGAAAAAAAATATATATACCACGCAACTATTCTATTCCATCGAACACAAAACAAAAATATGTATAATATTTTATACAGTTACGCTGTCATTCGCAAAATATTAGATTAAAGTTCATGGCACGATTTTGTATATATTTAACAAAATTATTTATATACAGGTAAACCTTTTATAATACGATAGATAAGTTCCTAGAAAATGCTTATTGTATATAATTATGTTATATGAAACCTAAAATTAATATTATTCCTTCGCGTTATTATTTTCAAGTAATTTACTTTTGTAAATATGTTAAGCAAAATATTTTAAAAAATATTTTAAAATGCATTAAATAAAATTAAAGAAACGAACAAAAATATTTATACCAGGCAACTATTCTATTCCATTAAAAAAAAACAAAATTTATGTACAATATTTTATACAGTTACGTTGTCATTCGAAAAATATTAGATTAAAGTTCATGACACGATTTTTGTAAATATATTTAAACAAAATTATTTATATACAGGTAAACCTTTTATAATACGATAGATAAGTTCCTAGAAAATACTTATATATATAATTATGTTATATGAAACCTAAAATTCATATTAATCCTTCGCGTTATTATTTTCAAGTAATTTACTTTTGTAAATATGTTAAGCAAAATATTTTAAAAAATATTTTAAAATGCATTAAATAAAATTAAAGAAACGAACAAAAATATATATACCAGACAACTATTCTATTCCATCAAACACAAAACAAAAAATATGTACAATATTTTATACAGTTACGTTGTCATTCGTAAAATATTAGATTAAAGTTCATGACACGATTTTTGTAAATATATTTAAAAAAATATATATATACAGGTAAACCTTTTATAATACGATAGATAAGTTCCTAGAAAATGCTTATTGTATATAATTATGTTATATGAAACCTGCAATTCATATTATTCCTACGCGTTATTATTTTCAAGTAATTTACTTTTGTAAATATGTTAAGCAAAAATATTTTAAAAAACATTTTAAAATGCATTAAATAAAATTAAAGAAACGAACAAAAAATATATATACCAAGCAACTATTCTATTCCATCAAAAAAAAAAACAAAAATATGTATAATATTTTATACAGTTACGTTGTCATTCGTAAAATATTAGATTAAAGTTCATGATTTTTATAAATATATTTAAAAAAATATATATATACAGGTAAACCTTTTATAATACGATAGATAAGTTCCTAGAAAATGCTTATTGTATATAATTATGTTATATGAAACCTAAAATTCATATTATTCCTTCGCGTTATTATTTTCAAGTAATTTACTTTTGTAAATATGTTAAGCAAAAATATTTTTAAAAATATTTTAAAATGCATTAAATAAAATTAAAGAAACGAACAAAAATATTTATACCAAGCAACTATTCTATTCCATCAAAAAAAAAAACAAAAAATATGTATAATATTTTATACAGTTACGTTGTCATTCGTAAAATATTAGATTAAAGTTCATGATTTTTATAAATATATTTAAAAAATATATATACAGGTAAACCTTTTATAATACGATAGATAAGTTCCTAGAAAATGCTTATTGTATATATTATGTTATATGAAATCTAAAATTAATATTATTCCTTCGCGTTATTATTTTCAAGTAATTTACTTTTGTAAATATGTTAAGCAAAAATATTTTAAAATGCATTAAATAAAATTAAAGAAACGAACAAAAATATTTATACCAGGCAACTATTCTATTCCATTATAAAAAAAAAACAAAAAATATGTATAATATTTTATACAGTTACGTTGTCATTCGTAAAATATTAGATTAAAGTTCATGATTTTTATAAATATATTTAAAGAAATATATATATACAGGTAAACCTTTTATAATACGATAGATAAGTTCCTACAAAATACTTATTGTATATAATTATGTTATATGAAACCTAAAATTCATATTATTCCTTCGTTATTATTTTCAAGTAATTTACTTTTGTAAATACGTTAAGAAAAAATATTATATTATATCCAGTGTTCCACAAAGATTTGTAGCAATTTTCTTATCGTGTTACAGGATGCCGTGTTGTAGAAGGATTACTCGTATATAGAAATATAAGAGCTATGTTTTGAAATGTTATCGAATTTTTCATTTCAAAATCGACACGAAACAATATTTCAACGACACAGTTTAAAGGAGAACAAATATTTTCGACAAATTACTTTGAGACGATGAAAGTGTAACCGAAAGAAAAATACCAGGTAATACTTTCCGTATAGATAACAATTTCTATTTTTCTATTTTTCATTGTTTTTCAAAAAGATGAAGAAGAAGAAGAAGAAGAAGAAATAGTAGAAGTAGAAGAAGAATAAGAAGAGTAAGAATCGAAGGTACTTTTCATCACACTCAACGAACACTTAGAAAACTATGCTTTCTATCTCGTTTTCAGTCTTGCAGTTTGATCCAACAAGTGTCACTCGAGTTATCCGCGTATCCACGATTTCCTTTCGTTCGCGGTAGACCTCGTCAACAGCATCTTCCAAAGTGCACTTCAAAGAGAGAGAGAGAGACAGAGAGAGAGAGAGAGAGGCATATCACAGAGTACGATTACAAACAATTCGTATATTTGCTCTGAAATGTATGAAACTAACAAGACAAGGATATGGAAATCGTTGATGCGATTGGAATTTTACATTTAACATTTCTAACAATTGTAGAACTTCTATGAAACGTGTGTATGCATATACCGTAAGCAAACTATCAAGTTAATCTGTTTAACTCGAGAGATGCATATGAGAGAGAGAGAGAGAGAGAGAGAGAAAATTTCAGGAAAGTTAAATATTCTTCTAGTAACGATGACATCATCACGTAACTCTGTATTAGATCTCGATATGTTCCATGAATTTCAATTAAAACAAAATTTCAATTTAATTCACGATATTAGATTAATCTAAATAAAATGATCAAATTTGTGTCGAATTATTAACAGGTTTATTTTATATCAATTTTGTTCCATGTAGTTAATATATTATATAGGGGATATTATATTGAAATATTATTTATAACGGATAAGTTAAAAAAGGGTGTAATCGTGTGCAACGAATTTAGATTTCTAAGGGTCACCGAAAATAAAAATTGACGAATATTTATAAAATTGAAAACGTGTTAGAAACTTTCATCAGTTTATTATTCCTTGATTAAGAAAATCAGAAATTAGTTTAAATTTTAGGATTGAAATATGAACAAATAATGAAAGAAATGTTATTATTAATCGAACGAGAAAGATTGTCTTTAAGGATTAATTTTCGCATAGGAAACATTTAGTGAAATAATGCGAATTACGGATTTATTTCGATGAGAAAATTCCATTAGCGGTCTGCTCTTTGACAAAGAGATTAGGCTAAAAACTCGAAGAGAAACCGGAGGAAGGAAAAAGGAAGCGAAAAGGGAACCTTTCCCCTTTTTTTTCTTATTTGCTTTTTTTTTTTTTTTCTTCTTCTTTCTTTTTATTTCCTTCGGGAAAAGCAGAAACGGAACCGGGAATAAACTGGGCAACGATCCGACGAGAGGAAAAGAGAGAGAAACTTTTCTTTCGCAAACCTGATCGATACAGCCATCCTCCTTCGGAAGAATCCCTTTTTCGACCCTTGGAAATGTCCGAGATAATACGAAAATTGCACAAATTTTGTTCTGTCATTTTAAAAATGAAATTTACGTCGTTTTCTCGTCGTTTTAGAAAAAGAATAATATTTTATAAATAATAAATATTTAATATCTAACAGATAAAGATTCTCAATATAAATTCATTGTTAATTATTTCTAAAAAAAATATATAACAAAACATTTTTATATTTGTTCTCACTGATAACGCGTAAAATTTTCTACAAAAGTTTAATATAATTTTTTAAAAGAGAAACAAAAATGATTCGTCTCTCTTTTCTTTTCTTATTTCTATATTTTATATTTTTTATTTAATTTTCAAGATTATCTTCCTACGAGATTATAAAATGATTTGTCATTCATTAAAAATATATATTTTCATTAGATAATAATAATTTAATATTTAATTTATTATTTAATAATAATAATAATTTACGAATAATAAATATTTAATATCTAACAGATAATGATTCTCAATATAAATTCATTGTTAATTATTTCTAATAAAAAAATATATAACAAAACATTTTTATATTTGTTCTCACTTATAACGCGTAAAATTTTCTACAAAAGTTTAATATAATTTTTTAAAAGAGAAACAAAAATGATTCGTCTCTCTTTTCTTTTCTTATTTCTACATTTTATATTTTTTATTTAATTTTCAAGATTCTCTTCCTACGAGATTATAAAATCATTTGTGTCATTCATTAAAAATATACATTTTCATTAGATAATAATAATTTACGAATAAAAAATATTTAATATCTAACAGATAATGATTCTCAATATAAATTCATTGTTAATTATTTCTAATAAAAAAATATAACAAAACATTTTTATATTTGTTCTCACTTATAACGCGTAAAATTTTCTACAAAAGTTTAATATAATTTTTTAAAAGAGAAACAAAAATGATTCGTCTCTCTTTTCTTTTCTTATTTCTACATTTTATATTTTTTATTTAATTTTCAAGATTCTCTTCCTACGAGATTATAAAATCATTTGTGTCATTCATTAAAAATATACATTTTCATTAGATAATAATAATTTACGAATAAAAAATATTTAATATCTAACAAATAAAGGTTGTCAATATAAATTCATTGTTAATTATTTCTAAGAAAAATATATAACAAAACATTTTTATATTTGTTCTCACTTATAACGCGTAAAATTTTCTACAAAAGTTTAATATAATTTTTTAAAAGAGAAACAAAATGATTCGTCTCTCTTTTCTTTTCTTATTTCTACATTTTATATTTTTTATTTAATTTTCAAGATTCTCTTCCTACGAGATTATAAAATCATTTGTGTCATTCATTAAAAATCTACATTTCATTAGATAATAATAATTTAATTATTAATTTATTTATTAATAATAATAATAATTTACGAATAATAAATATTTAAAATCTAACAGATAAAGCTTTTCATATAAATTCATTGTTAATTATTTCTAATAAAAAATATAACAAAACATTTTTATATTTGTTCTCACTTATAACGTGTAAATTTTCTACAAAAGTTTAATATAATTTTTTAAAAGAGAAACAAAAATGATTCGTCTCTCTTTTCTTTTCTTATTTCTATGTTTATATTTTTTATTTAATTTTCAAGATTATCTTCCTACGAGATTATTAAATCATTTGTGTCATTCATTAAAAATCTACATTTTCATTAGGTAATAATAATTTAATATTTAATTTATTATTTAATAATATAATAATAATAATTTACGAATAGAAAAATATTTAATATCTAACAGATAAAAGTTCTCAATATAAATTCATTGTTAATTATTTCTAATAAAAAAATAACAAAACATTTTTATATTTGTTCTCACTGATAACGCGTAAAATTTTCTACAAAAGTTTAATATAATTTTTTAAAAGAGAAACAAAAATTATTCATCTCCCTTTTCTTTTCTTATTTCTATATTTTATATTTTTTATTTAATTTTCAAGATTATCTTCCTACGAGATTATAAAATCATTTGTGTCATTCATTAAAAATCTACATTTTCATTAGATAATAATAATTTAATATTTAATTTATTATTTAATAATAATAATAATAATTTACGAATAATAAATATTTAATATCTAACAGATAAAGGTTTTCAATATAAATTCATTGTTAATTATTTCTAATAAAAAAATATATAACAAAACATTTTTATATTTGTTCTCACTTATAACGTGTAAAATTTTCTACAAAAGTTTAATATAATTTTTTAAAAGAGAAACAAAAATTATTCATCTCTCTTTCTTTTCTTATTCAATGTTTTATATTTTTTATTTAATTTTCAAGATTATCTTCCTACGAGATTATAAAATCATTTGTGTCATTCATTAAAAATATACATTTTCATTAGATAATAATAATTTAATATCTATCAGATAAAGGTTTTCAATAAATTCATTGTTAATTATATCTAATAAAAAATATAACAAAACATTTTATATTTGTTCTCACTTATAACGCGTAAAATTTTCTACAGAAGTTTAATATAATTTTTTAAAAGAGAAACAAAAATGATTCATCTCTCTTTTATTTTCTTATTTCTATATTTTATATTTTTTATTTAATTTTCAAGATTCTCTTCCTACGAGATTATAAAATCATTTGTGTCATTCGTTAAAAATATACATTTTCATTAGATAATAATAATTTAATATCTAACAGATAAAAGTTCTCAATATAAATTCATCGTTAATATTCTAAAAAAAATATATAACAAAACATTTTTATATTTGTTCTCACTTATAACGCGTAAAATTTTCTACAAAAGTTTAATATAATTTTTAAAAGAGAAACAAAAATTATTCGTCTCTCTTTTCTTTCTATTTCAATGTTTTATATTTTTTATTTAATTTTCAAGATTCTCTTCCTACGAGATTATAAAATCATTTGTGTCATTCATTAAAAATCTACATTTTCATTAGACTTTACGTTTTAACGAGACACTAAACTAATCGTTCATTCGTTCTTTCTTTCCTATCAATCATCGACTGGGATAGTTTAGTTTAATTTAAAGTCGGTAAACGTATAAAACGGGAAAAATTTAGGATACAAATAACGAACGTTCTATACAACTGGGGTTGGGGTGGGGGTGGGGGTGGGGGAAAAAGAGAGCGAGCGAGTGGGAGAAAAGTTTGAAATGACGATCCAATGGTAAAAAGAAAGATAAAAAATATAGGATAGATGGGAAGAGGGTGAGGTTTTACCTGGAAAATTAATGGAACACCGGGTTCCTTGCCAAAAAGTTTTCAACGTTGCCAGGCAATAAAAAATAAGCTTCGAGAAAACTACGATCGTCCGGCACTTTTATTTCCATTTTTTTTTTACGTCGTTTCTGTCGTGTCTTAAAAAAAGAAAAAACTAAAAAGAAAATTAAATTGTTCGCAATATTTCGCATGGATTTTCTATTATCTTTAAAAAAAAAAAAAAAAAAAAAAAAATAAGGAGAAACGAGTGTTGAAAGGAAAAGGGTAAGAAAATTGATTTAACGCGAGCGAGTAAAAAAAAAAGTAGAGAGAGAGAGAGTTGGTTGATCAAATGACTGATGAGGGGGAGTTGAGGGGGGGAGGAGGGTAGGAAAAAAATGCTAACGACCAGTAAGTATAGCGTGAGAAATCCGTTAATGTGAGCTTTGCAAAAAAGCATAAGCAGCTTTCGAAGATAATTTAACAAATGCAAAGGTAAATGTTTGATGGAAATGCGATCGAGCCACGCGAGAATTTTCCCGAACGTAACGTAAAGATATATAGATATGTATATGAACAAAATGTACACGTATATTACGTATAAAGTATATTCAACAGAACACATTGAAAACGTATTGTATACGTATAATATATGCATGCATACATATATATACATATGTATAGGTAACACAAAGTACTCGCAACGCGATATCGACTCGTTTCCCGTTTAGCAAGAGAAATTATAGTTAGAGCGTCGACAGTGATATATATTATACATATAACATACGTGGAAACACGAAGTAGACAAGAAATCGTCGAGTAATTACACCATAGTCGTCGTAGTCGTCATAGTAGTAGTCGTAGTTGTGTAACATGATCAATCGATCAAAACTAACAAGTGGAAGGAATTTCTAACGTGTTAAATAATCAAACACGATTATACATTATCGAAATGGAAATATAAAAAGATAAAGTAGATGGATAAAAAAAAAAAGAATGAAAGAGAATGAGAGAGAAAGAGAGATAGGTATATAAGTATTGATCATTTCTCATAGCAAGCTATAAAACATATGCGTAGTTAGAGATTCGAGCGCATCGGCCTTTACTCGAGAGTTGTTTACACTAGGGGGAGAAGGAGTTTAACAGCTGATTCCGCTTGCCTATGTAACCGGACCGAACCCGGACATAATTACGTACACTTCAGACACGCATCGTACGCTTCGCACACACACGGATACCCATATATATATATATATGTTCTATACAATATGTATATGTATATGCATATACATACATATTCGTAAGTACGGTTGCACTGCGGTAGTAACGTACAATGCAGGCGTCAGCGAATAGAGAGAGAGAGAGAGAGTAAATGAGCGAGTGAATGAGAGAGTGTGTGTGTGTGTGTGTGAGAGAAAGGGGTAACACTCGTAAATCCTCGAGTATGCATTGCTCAGGGACGTATTATTACGTTGCTGAGCCTGGCGAGTTTACGTGCGCTAAGGAGTGCTCGTTTGAGATGTATACAAAGTAGAAGTGGGTCGAACCTGGATGTTTTATGACGAAGTCCTCTCTATCTCAAATTCTCTCGTTCTCTCTCTCTCTCTTTCAGTCTCTCATTTTGTGCAAGCTGACTCGGCTCAATGTATACTCTCTCGTCTAGTATAATATCTACGTAGGTACCCTGGCCAGAAATTTGCTCGAATATGTCACACTTAATTGCTTGATTTATCGTTCCACACTTCCCACCCTTCCTTTTAGTTATTCTTCTCCTCCTCTTTCTCCTCCTCCTCTTCTTCCTCTTCTTCCTCCTCCTCCTCCTACTCTTCTCGTATCACCGGTGGTGGTCGCCTTTTCCTAAGTTCGAGGTCACGTATTCCGCTCGACGAGACTGACAGTGTTACGAGTACGAGTATGGGGGAGAAAAGAAGAATTATTATCGTTCTCAGAGGAGTAACAGAGAGAGAGGGAGAGGGAGAGGGAGAGGCCTATCCGCTCGTTTCGACCCTTCCTACATAATCGATTACCAAACTTCTTTCTCTTTTTCTTATATGTCTCTTTTTAATTATTTATTATTATTAGTTTGTAAGACAAAAAGTTATCGTAACTAAATATTCATTTAACATCCCCCACCCCTTTTATGTTTCGATTCTTCTTAGAAATGTATAATTAAATATCGAAATTGATAATAATCGCGCGTAGAAAGAAAAAAAAGGAATTCCTTTACCTTTCCCCCCCCCCATAAATTTTGAAATATCTCAAAAACTATTAGGACAAAGTTTGAGAAATTTCGATGTGATGTCTCTTTTTTTTTTTTAGTTCTTTATTATTATTAATATTATTAGATTGTAAGACAAAAAGTTATCGTAATTAAATATTCATTTAACACCCCCCACCCCTTTTATGTTTCGATTCTCCTTAGAAATGTATAATTAAATATCGAAATTGATAATAATCGCGCGTAGAAAGGAAAAAAAGGGACAAAGTTGAGAAATTTCAATGTGTCTCTTTTTTTTAGTTCTTTATTATTATTAATATTATTAGATTGTAAAACAAAAGTTATCGTAATTAAATATTCATTTAACACCCCCCACCCCTTTTTGTTTCGATTCTCCTTAGAAATGTATAATTAAATATCGAAATTGATAATAATCGCGCGTAGAAAGAAAAAAAAGGAATTCCCCTACCTTTCCCCCCCCCACCCCATAAACTTTGAAATATCTCAAAAACTATTAGGACAAAGTTTGAGAAATTTCAATGTGATGTCTCTTTTTTTTAGTTCTTTATTATTATTAATATTATTAGATTGTAAGACAAAAAGTTATCGTAATTAAATATTCATTTAACACCCCCCACCCTTTTTTATGTTTCGATTCTCCTTAGAAATGTATAATTAAATATCGAAATTGATAATAATCGCGCGTAGAAAGGAAAAAAAGGGACAAAGTTTGAGAAATTTCGATGTGATGTCTCTTTTTTTTTTAGTTCTTTATTATTATTAATATTATTAGATTGTAAGAAAAAAAGTTATCGTAACTAAATATTCATTCAACACCCCCCACCCCTTTTGGTTTCGATTCTCCTTAGAAATGTATAATTAAATATCGAAATTGATAATAATCGCGCGTAGAAAGGAAAAAAAGGAATTCCCCTACCTTTCCACCCTCCCCCATAAACTTTGAAATATCTCAAAAACTATTAGAACAAAGTTTGAGAAATTTCGATGTGATCGAACTATCCGGACTATTCTCGATAAACATTCCAATCGACTATGTTCTCTCGCTATTCGGATTAACGTTCCCCGCTAATTGCAAGTAAGAGAGATAGATAGATAGATAGATAGATGGATAGATGGATAGATAGTAGTGGTAGTTGTAGTAGTAGTTGTAGTGGTGAGAGTACGCCATAGCAATTATAGTTGTGCGATTGGTCGAAAAGACCTTTGATTCATCCTCTTCGATTCCTATTCCTCTTTCCTTTCCTCCCCCTCCTCCTCCACCCCCTCCTCCACCAAACTCTTCCTTTGTCTTTGCCTAACCGGATATCTCTACAAATTATCTCTCTCTCTCTCTCTCTCTCTTTTTCTCTTTCTAGTCAGCAAACTCCCTACCAATGTTAACTCGATTCCATTGATAAGGAGTGCAAATTCACTAACTTGCGTAGACAAGGATCATTCTTACTAACAAAGATGTCTCTCTGAAAGTTAAATTTAATTGAAAGGCCAAAGAACCAATGATTTCTCATGTCGAGCATCTCAATCTCAAAGAGAGTTTCACAAATTTCCATTAAACCTCGAATCCTTATCTTTATATATGAGAATAAAAAAAAAAAAAAACGCAAGGTCTCGGTTATCATCTTCCCTTTTTACACCCTTCTACAACCCTTTCCTTCATTTTCGTACATATTAATTTATCTTTTTGCTTTTCTTTCTTTCTTTCCTTTCTTTCCTTTCTTTCTCTCTTTCTTCTTCTTCTTTTCTTTTTCAAGAATCGATACTTTTAAAGAATTTCATTCTTTTTGACTGAATCTATACTTAAAGTATCTATAAGTAATAAGTACATACAAAATGGCTTTAAGAAATGGGGGATGATCTTCTGAGAAGAATGAGATTCGGATATTAAAGTTTCCTCGAGTTAGTAAAAAGTAATAAAAGAGATATATAACATTTTTATTATTATTATTATTATTATTAGGAAAAATTCTTGAAGATAGATAGACAGTTCAATCTTCTGTCATCTTCATTTTCTTAAAAATAATAACCACGAGAATTAAATTAAAAAAATCAAACGAACATTGAAATCACGAATAATTAATAAAATAATGTTTTTTTTTTTTCAAAATCGATAAGTTGATACAATAAATATTACAAACGTATGAGCATGTGTGTGTGTGTATATGTGTGTGATTGTGTTCGATATAAGATTTTTATCGGATCGGAACTATCGAAGATGGTAAGATGTTCAATGGAAAAAAAAAAAGAAAGAGAATAGAAGAAGAAGAAGGAAAAAAGAATAGGAAGAAGTAGATAGACGAAAAAAAGGGATAAAACGAAAAGAGAAAGGGCCTTCTTTTCTGATCGAAATCCTTTAAGAAGGAGATCAGCTTTTCTACCCTTTCTTCCGTCTACGTTCTCAGTTCACGGATCATCGCTTGTCTCTGTAACACAACGAGAGTGGAAAATTGGCTGGAAATTTCAACCAAAGATAAGAGAGAATTTCACCTATGTATAATATATATACATATACATACACACATATGTGTTTTATATACGCGTATGTATGAATATACAGGGTGTCTGACAAAGTATTTTTTTCGTACAAACTTTTTAAGAATAAATATCCTGATTTTAATTCGTTATATTGTTTTTTATTCCTGGTAAAAAATTAAAACAAGAAGTTAATACAACTGTGAGTGCAACTTAATAAATTTGACGTTTATTATAGAAAAAATTAGGAATGTAGTTTGTAGAAATTAATAGAAATCGATAAGAAATTTGTCGTATCAAATACAGCATCAAACTTGCATTCATTTTCAACGCAATATATTTGTATAGTTTTACGATTGATAATGTTATATAACCAAAGATAAGAGAGAATTTCACCTATGTATAATACATATACATAACATATACACATATGTATTTTATATACGCGTATGTATAAATATACAGGGTGTCTGACAAAGTATTTTTTTCGTACAAACTTTGTAAGAATAAATAATATATTCTGATATTAACTCGTCATATTTTTTTTATTCCTGTTAAAAATTAAAACAAGAAGTTAATACAACTGTGAATGCAACTTAATAAATTTGACGTTTATCATAGAACAAATTAGGAATATAAATTGTAGAAATTAATAGAAATCGATAAGAAATTTGTCGCGTCAGATACAGCATCAAACTTGCATTCATTTTCAACGCAATACATTTGTATAGTTTTACGATTGATAATGTTATATAACCAAAGATAAGAGAGAGAATTTCACCTATGTATAATACATATACATAACATATACACATATGTATTTTATATACGCGTATGTATGAATATACAGGGTGCCTGACAAAGTATTTTTTTCGTAAAAACTTTGTAAGAATAAATATTCTGATTTTAACTCGTCATATTTTGTTTATTCCTGGTAAAAAATTAAAACAAGAAGTTAATGCAACTGTGAATGCAACTTAATAAATTTGACGTTTATCATAGTAAAAAATTAGGAATGTAGTTTGTAGAAATTAATAGAAATCGATAAGAAATTTGTCGTATCAAATACAGCATCAAACTTGCATTCATTTTCAACGCAATACATTTGTATAGTTTTACGATTGATAATGTTATATAATCAAAGATGAGAGAGAATTTCACCTATGTATAATATATATATACATACAATACATACACACATATGTGTTTTATATCGCGTATGTATAAATATACAGGGTGCCTGACAAAGTATTTTTTTCGTACAAACTGTAAGAATAAATATTCTGATTTTAACTCGTCATATTTTTTTAATTCCTGGTAAAAAATTAAAACAAGAAGTTAATGCAACTGTGAATGCAACTTAATAAATTTGACGTTTATCATAGAACAAATTAGGATTGTAGTTTGTAGAAATTAATAGAAATCGATAAAAGAAATTTGTCGTATCAAATACAGCATCAAACTTGCATTCATTTTCAACGCAATATATTGTATAGTTTTACGATTGATAATGTTATATAACCAAAGATAAGAGAGAATTTCACTTATGTATAATATATATACATATACATACACACATATGTGTTTTATATACGCGTATGTATAAATATACAGGGTGTCTGACAAAGTATTTTTTTCGTACAAACTTGTAAGAATAAATATCTTATAACTCGTTATATTTTTTTTATTCCTGGTAAAAATTAAAACAAGAAGTTAATGCAACTGTGAACGCAACTTAATAAATTTGACGTTTATCATAGAACAAATTAGGATTGTAGTTTGTAGAAATTAATAGAAATCGATAAGAAATTTGTCGTATCAAATACAGCATCAAACTTGCATTCATTTTCAACACAATACATTTATATATAGTTTTACGATTAATAATGTTATATAATCAAAGATAAGAGAGAATTTCACCTATGTATAATACACATACATAACATATACACATATGTATTTATATACGCGTATGTATAAATATACAGGGTACCTGACAAAGTATTTTTTTCGTACAAACTGTAAGAATAAATATCTTGATTTTAACTCGTCATATTTTTTAATTCCTGGTAAAAAATTAAAACAAGAAGTTAATGCAACTGTGAATGCAACTTAATAAATTTGACGTTTATCATAGAACAAATTAGGAATATAATTGTAGAAATTAATAGAAATCGATAAGAAATTTGTCGCGTCAGATACAGCATCAAACTTGCATTCATTTTCAACGCAATATATTGTATAGTTTTACGATTGATAATGTTATATAACCAAAGATAAGAGAGAATTTCATCTATGTATAATATATAAACATATACATACACACATATGTGTTTTATATACGCGTATGTATAAATATACAGGGTGTATTTACAGTATTTTTTTCGTACAAACTTTGTAAGAATAAATATTCTGATTTTAACTCGTCATATTTTTTTATTCCTGGTAAAAAATTAAAACAAAAATTTAATGCAACTGTGAATGCAACTTAAAAATTTAACGTTTATCATAGAACAAATTAGGATTGTAGTTTGTAGAAATTAATAGAAATCGATAAGAAATTTGTCGTATCAGATACAGCATCAAACTTGCATTCATTTTAAACGCAATATATTTGTATAGTTTTACGATTGATAATGTTATATAACCAAAGATAAGAGAGAATTTCACCTATGTATAATACATATACATAACATATACACATATGTATTTTATATACGCGTATGTATAAATATACAGGGTGTCTGACGAAGTATTTTTTTCGTACAAACTGTAAGAATAAATATTCTGATTTTAACTCGTCATATTTTTTATTCCTGGTAAAAAATTAAAACAAGAAGTTAATGCAACTGTGAATGCAACTTAATAAATTTGACGTTTATCATAGAACAAATTAGGAATGTAGTTTGTAGAAATTAATAGAAATCGATAAGAAATTTGTCGTATTAAATACAGCATCAAACTTGCATTCATTTTCAACGCAATATATTTGTATAGTTTTACGATTGATAATGTTATATAATCAAAGATAAGAGAGAATTTCACCTATGTATAATATATATACATATACATACACACATATGTGTTTTATATACGCGTATGTATAAATATATAGGGTGCCTGACAAAGTATTTTTTTCGTACAAACTGTAAGAATAAATATTCTGATTTTAACTCGTTATATTTTTTTTATTCCTGGTAAAAAATTAAAACAAAAATTTAATACAACTGTGAATGCAACTTAATAAATTTGACGTTTATCATAGAAAAAATTAGGAATATAGTTCGTAGAAATTAATAGAAATCGATAAGAAATTTGTCGTATCAAATACAGCATCAACTTGCATTCATTTTCAACGCAATACATTTGTATATAGTTTTACGATTGATAATGTTATATAACCAAAGATAAGAGAGAATTTCACCTATGTATAATACACATACATATACATACACACATATGTGTTTTATATACGCGTATGTATAAATATACGGGGTGTCTAACAAAGCATTTTTTCGTAAAAACTTTGTAAGAATAAATATTCTGATTTTAACTCGTTATTTTTTTTATTTCTGGTAAAAAATTAAAACAAGAAGTTAATACAACTGTGAATGCAACTTAATAAATTTGACGTTTATCATAGAAAAAATTAGGAATATAAATTGTAGAAATTAATAGAAATCGATAAGAAATTGTCGCTTCAGATACAGTATCAAACTTGCATTCATTTCAACGCAATACATTTAAATAGTTTTACGATTGATAATGTTATATAACCAAAGATAAGAGAGAATTTCACCTATGTATAATACACATACATATACATACACACATATGTGTTTTATATACGCGTATGTATAAATATATAGGGTGTCTAACAAGTATTTTTTCGTACAAACTTTGTAAGAATAAATATTCTGATTTAACTCGTTATTTTTTTTTATTTCTGGTAAAAAATTAAAACAAGAAGTTAATACAACTGTGAATGCAACTTAATAAATTTGACGTTTATCATAGAAAAAATTAGGAATATAAATTGTAGAAATTAATAGAAATCGATAAGAAATTTGTCGCGTCAGATACAGTATCAAACTTGCATTCATTTTCAACGCAATACATTTATATATAGTTTTACGATTGATAATGTTATACAACTTTTGAATCAAATTTTAAATGATCTGTTATATTCATATAACATTGTGTTCTTATTTTGAATCTTATTTTAAGCTCATAAAATTTGTACGAAAAAAAGAACCTTTAGACACCCTGTATATGGGTAGGAGAAGAAAAATGGTTAAAAGGGAACGATGAAGGGTTGAAAAAGGGTAACGATGGGATGAACAAAGACGAAGAATAATTAACTGTAATCCCTGTGAACGTCGTAAACGAAGAGAAAGAGAGAAAGAAAGAGAAAGAGAGAGAGAGAGAGAGAGAGAGAGAGAGAGAGATAAGCAAGACGAATAAGTAGTTAATAAATTTCTCGAGTAAATATTAATAACATACTTTATATCTGTATATGTGTATGTGTGTGTGTGTGGGTGCATAAACTAGAAAGAAGGGAGAGGATTAAAAAGAGGTAGGAGGGGGGGAGAGGGAGAACCTTGAGATACGATAAATCGAGGACTAAATTTTCCCTTCTTCTTTCTTTTCTTCTTCTTTTTTTTTTAAGTACACTCTCGAGAAAAATGAAACGAAGTAACGTGAAAGAGAAAAGAAGAATAAGGAAATTTGTCGTTCTCTTTTCATCTCATTTTTACATCTCTCTCTCCCCCACTTTTCACATCCGTGTCTCTCTCTCGTAATCATATTTCTCGGCACTAATTTCAGATATTTCAAAAAAAGAAAGATAGAAAAGAAGGAGAATCCCGTCGAAGCCATTTTCTAGCCATTAAAAAAGCTGTTATCCTCGTTCGTCGAGAGTCCATCCGGTTTGGATGTGTATTTCTTGTGCTTTTTATTTTTTCTTTTTTTTTTTCTCGATTTTCCACTACCCACTCGTCGCCC